>NC_064575.1:71046434-71349465 GCF_937001465.1 Orcinus orca
TCTATCTTGCTTCCAGTGCCAGAGAATTTGTTCATCTTCTTAACACCTTTAACAATGGAGTTCCCCAAAAAGAGAAAGAGATTAACCTTGAAGTAGGTAAAATCAAAGGCTTGAGGCAAAGGCAGAGAGCATAGACCCAGGAGACTCAGGAGACAAAAGTCAAATTTCCCCATGTTTATGTGGTCTCTCCTGGAATTGATGGTGCTTAGGTTTCACTGCTGTGGTTTATTAAATAGCAGGAAACCAGGAAGGAACAGAAAATCATAGATTGGAGTGATAGATACAATAATGCCCCTTCCCCCCACCCCAAAGACGTCTACATCCTAATCCCTGGAACCTGTGAATCTGCTACCTCACATGGCAAAAGGGAATTTGCAGATGTGATTAAATTAAGAGAGGGAGATTATCTCAGATTAGCAGGTGGGCCCAAGATAATCACAAGGGTCCTGAAAAGTGAATAGAGGAGGCAGGAAAGTCAGAGAAAGATTTGAGGATGCACTGTTGCAGCCTTTGAAGATGGAGGAAGGGGCTACAAGCCAAGGAATATAGGTGGCCTCTGGAAGTTAAAAAAGACAAGAAAATAGATTCTGCCTTAGAGCCTCTACAAGGTACCCAGCCTTGCCAACACCTTGACTTTAGCCCCACAGGACTTATTTTGGACTTCTGACCTCTGTGTGAAGTCAATGTGTTACAGCAGCAACAGGAAGCTAATACAGTTGGTATGTGAAAGCTTTCTGCTGGTGGCCAAGCCATAGTGTGTCTTCATTCACCAGCATTCTAGGGGTCCCTGAGGGATCAGGGCAGCCTTGAGTGGTAGTCTATCCTCATGAGAAAAGCCTTTGGAGAAGAACTGGCAAGCTCTTCATAATCCAGGTTTCTTCTGTATTAGTTATCTATTGCTGTGTAACAAACTGACCCAAAACAGAGCAGCTTAAAACAATGCATATTTACTGTCACAGTTTCTGTGAGTCAAGTCTCCAGGCACAGCTTAGCTGGGTCATCTGCTTCAGGGTCTCACAAGGCTGCAACGAAGGTATCAACTGGGTGCAGGCATCTCAAGGTTCAGACAGGAAGGATCTGTTTCCAAGCTCATTTCAGCGATTGCTGGCAGGATTCAGTTCCTCAGAGGTTGTTGGACTCAGGGTCTCAGCTCCTTGCTGGCTGTTGGCCAGAGGCAGCTCTTGGTTTCTTGTCTGCAGGATGCGGGCGGCAGCCCCCCCAGCATGGCAGGCAGCCTGCTTCATTAAAGCCAACAAAAGCCAGCTGCTGGCAAAACGGAAGTCACAGTCTTTTGGTACCTAATCATGGAAGTAACATTCCATCACCCTAACTGTATTTTATTCATTATAAGTGAATCACCAGGTCCAGCAGTGCTTGAGGGACTTGAGGGAGGGGGTTACACAAGGGCATGGATACTCAAAGGCAAGGATCACGTGGGACCATCTCAGAGTCCGCCTACCACACTCTGTTTCTAGGGAAGCCAGACAGACAGAACTTTCCAGTTCCCCAGTCATGGCCATCTGACTGAGTTCTAGCCAACAGAACACGAACAGAGTGATGTTTACCATTTTCAGAGTCCTTTCTTTTCCCACCAGCATACGGGCACAGTGACCTTGGAAACAGTATGTTGAAAATGGCTAAGCCAAAAAAATGAAAGAAGCGTAAGATACTGAATCAGAAGCTGAATAAGAGAAGAAGGCACTCTTGGGTCAGGAACACCACTTTGGACCTGAAATCAGCAGGTCACCTTCTATCATCTTGGAGCCATTATAAGCTTGGGGATTACTGCTGCTGGTTTAATCTTCTCTAATATCCCAGTAAGGCTACGGAGTAGAAAGTGTCAGAAGGATGAAGGACCAGCAGTATGTGAAAAAGCAGAGAGAGAGAGAGACAGAGTGATTCACATGGTTGAGGGCAGTGAACCTCCCTCCATGATAAACACATACAGTCCACATACATCCTTTTTCCAAATATTTAGGATAAAATCTATCCCCTCCCCCCCAAAAGAAAGTAAAATGCCTGATGTGTGTATATTTCTTGTGGAAAATATTGACAGGCAGTGTTTCCCAACCAACATAGAGCAAGCCAGGGGGAAAAAAAACATGCAGACAAAAGCAGGACATTGAAGACAAAGAGCAGTAAGGCAATCACAGAAAGAATGAGAACTCCAGACTCTGCCACTGGCCATCGGGTGAAGTTTGGGTCATTTTCAACTAAATCTCCAAGAGGCAACATAGTCCTAAATGACATCTGGGCTGATGTGGCAAAGCTTCAATAGAGGAAAGAGGGAAAAGTTCAAAGAGCCAGGTCAGTTCTAGATACATGCACATATACTGTAGTCTGTGCTTAAGAAATAAGCAAAATGGTGATAGAGCTTGGCCCAGGTTGACCTAGGTTGATGACTCTTTAATTGTTGCTACTGAAAAGTTCAGTAAATGTGTCCATGATTAATGATCACAGGATAAAGGGAGAACCTCAATGAAAGGGGCTTATTCCAGGAAAATGCCCTCAAGAATATGTCACCTCTACACTAACTGACTCCAGTCCATCAGTAGCTTTATTCACGTTAGCAATCATTTTGAACAGCATAAAATTGGAGTATATCACTCACCATCTTACAATTTCTAGCAAGTAAAAATGTTCATGCCATATTGCAACTTTTGGGTTAGGTCACCTAATCGTCACCTCATGACTTCTGGCTGATCCTCAAGTTGAAACGGACCATGAAAGGAAAGACATCTGACACCCCAGAAACCATCAGATCCAACCAACAGACCTTTCGAGGTGACTTCAAAAGATGAGTTTCAGAGGTGTTTCCGCAAGCAGTGCCGAGGTGGGGCGATTGTGTAGTGTCTGAAGGGAAGGCCTTGGAAGGAGGTTAATCACATAAGTGTTCATGGTTTGATCAAATGGATTTATTCCATCAGTCATCAAACTATTGTTAATCACACTTATAAGAAGGAGCTGACGAAAGCCAGGAAGAGCTGCTTATCTGAGTAGAAAACAACAGATTCAAAGCAGAGTTCATCCCCTGACCTCAGAAGGCGTGGCTCCCAATGGCCTAGCAAGGAACCGAACGCTGGTTCCAGCATGTACGCGGTCTAACCCTTCTGTGCACTCTCTGTTTCACCCAGAGACTAAAACTAGACCTAGAGCTGGAGAAGAGAGAGATGGGGGGGGGGAGGGGAGAAAGAGAGAGACAGAGACCGAGATACAGAGACAGAATGACCAGTCCATGACAAGGAAGATGGACATCTCTGGGGAAGGGTGTGCAGCTAGGGGAAAAGGACAGGATGACATCACTGCTGTCAAACAGTTTCACAAAATAATGCAGTAAAATCATTTTCCCATCACCCACTTACTAATTAGCATCGCCCAAGTGACTTTTGCGGCCTATCCCTCTTCCACTACCCACTGCTTTACAAGCTTTCCTGCTTCCTTTAGCCATGGCAGAACACTCTTCTGTCCTACCCACCTTCCTCACCCCTACAATCCACACCCTAGTCTATGAAACTCAACTGAAACCAGGTAAAGCATTCCATTTGCCTTTTTTTTCTTAATATCTTTATTGGAGTATAATTGCTTTACAATGGTGTGTTAGTCTCTGCTTTATAACAAAGTGAATCAGCTATACGTATACATATATCCCCATATCTCTTCCCTCTTGCGTCTCCCTCCCACCCTCCCTATCCCACCCCTCTAGGTGGTCACAAA
Organism: Orcinus orca; assembly: GCF_937001465.1. Lineage (NCBI taxonomy): Eukaryota > Metazoa > Chordata > Mammalia > Artiodactyla > Delphinidae > Orcinus > Orcinus orca. The sequence continues at coordinate 71,050,149 of NC_064575.1, forward strand.
GCACTGAGCTCATCTCCCTGTGCTATGCGGCTACTTCCCACTAGCTAGCTATTTTACATTTGGTAGTGTATATATGTTCATGCCACTGTCTCACTTCGTCCCAGCTTACCCTTCCCCCTCCCCGTGTCCTCAAGTCCGTTCTCTATGTCTGCGTCTTTATTCCTGTCCATTTGTCTTTAGATATGGACACTGCCTGATATAACATTGATATTCAATCATAGCTATTTCCGTTTGTAACTTACACCCTTCCTCTTTTCCTTTGTCTTAATGTCAGATTTCTATTTTATCCCACATAGTAGTACAAACATCCTCTATATTATCCATATGCAGAAAGGGTTCTATTTGTAGTCTGCACACCCTTCAAAACCACTTTACTGTCCGCCACTCTCTACCACAAAGGTCTGCATTAATTTTCTGGGTCTGGACAATCATACCAAACTTGACCTTTTTGAAAAAAAAAAAACACACATTCTGGAAGCTATGACTCCTGGAGTGTTCCTTTGCTGGGACCTCATCTCTGAAGCCACCATCTCTCCAAGGACGTAAGACATTGAGAGAAGGGTTGAAAATTGGATTTCCTTTATTTTAACTCAAAGTCACCTAGTAGCTAAGCACGTTGAAGCACAGATTTGTGAAAGAAACAAAAATAGTGGCCACCTGCACATCATTCATTATTCAGTTATTCAAAAATATTTTATGGGTGACTACACTCGGTCAGTGGGTACCATGCTTCTTCTTGAGGAGCTCATGGTTTAGTGAGAGAGACTTTCAAGAAAACAGGACATACTGAACAGAAGGAGCAGAGGGCAATGAGTACCCAACCTAGTCTTGGGATGTCAGGACAAGTTTTCCCTGAGGAAGGGACATCTGTGCTGACATAGTGGCAGCCAGGAAAAAGGGAAGGAGGGCTGGAAAAACAGTTTTAGGCAGAGGGAACAACATATGCAAAGGCCCTGAGGTGACAGGGCCAAGAGAATGACTCAGTCAGTGCTCAATTCAAGCTGTCCAGAGTGTGACATGGGTGTTGTATCAAGGCCAGGGCTGAAGGGTTAAGCAGGGTCCAGATTACAGAAATGTTTGGCAAACTTGAACTTCATCGATTTCAATTTGCATGAAGAACTTTCTGGCAGAGTATCTCTTGGTAAGGGGAGAGCATAAGAGCGAACAGGAGAACAAGCATAAGGATGCTGGACACTTGAAGGCAGAGAGGGAAGAAAAGTTTCCAGGAGAGAAAATGAAAACTCCGAGAGGGATCTCCTGAGAGCCAGTTTTGATGACCCTGTGAGTTTACACGGGGCTGGTCCCAAACTCTGGGGGGAAGACATGGGATCCAGAATGTCTGTACAACTTAAGAGGAGCCAGAGTGCCTCTCACAGCTTCGGAGATCTGCCGTGCGATGTTGCCCCAGGAGAGTGGGGGACCCAGGAAATGTTGCCTTTGCATAACTTGCCCACTGCAGGACAGAAGGACGAGATCTAAGACAGCGGGAAGAATACGACACCTTCCCAGCAGGAAGAGTTGATGCTGCCTCCCTGGCCTGGTTCCTGGTCTCCCAGAGCCTGTCCAGGCCCCTGCTGGCTGCAGCCTGTCTGACTTAAGGGAGCGGAAGGTCCCACAAGAGCTACAAGAAAGAAAAACCCAACACAGGGTGCTGAGTGGGAGAATTTATGGCTCATCAACTCTCCACCCTCTATGGAGCTAAATGTCCCCACCATGGCTCACACAAAGACCTGGTCCACACCACTGGATTGAAAGGGATGTAAAATTAGAAAGCCCCTTTCAAAGATCTCATTTCACAAAGCCAACGCCAAGTAAAATACACAACTACTTCCAAGATGAATGCCTGGCCTGGCCAGCTTTTCCACTCTCCAGCTGTATGTTGGGGTTTCTTGTCTCAGTGCATTAATTGGCTTATAAATCCAAACGTTATTGTTTCTTATACGGTGAAATGCCTCCCATATTTAAAAGAAAAAGGTTAAAAATCCTTCGCATGCTGAATGCAGTAACAGCTTTGGGACTAAGAAGTTTCAAAGTCGAAAGAACACTTTCCTTTAACCCCTGGCAGTTCCGAGGCAGGTGGTATTCACCAGCTAGGGTATAAATCAAGAACGCCACACTTGCAGGAAGGCGGCCTTTGAGTTTAAATTCTAGCGCCGTTACTTACTAACTGTGCGCTCTTAGAAACTCATTCACTTTCCTGAGTCTTGATTTCCTTGTCTTTAATGGAGATGGTAACCATCTCTCCTCTTGGAATACCTGTGAGGCTTAAACAAACAAAACAGCGCTGGCGCCAAGCACAGGACTCAGCTCACCAAGGCAGCTCAACGCACAGGGGCTCACGCCTCAGCGGCTTGGCCATTTCTCTGCCACGGGAAAACCAACCAACGAAGACAGACGCAAGAAGACCCTGGAAGGTCATAGTTCACGTGGGGTTCTGATTCCCATCCACTCACTGTCCTTCAGAGGTGCACCCCACCCCACTGGTGCTCAAGGAAAAGCAAATGGACAGAAAGTCCAAGAGCAAATGAGGGTGCTACCAATCAACAAACACCACGCGTTGCTTACCATATGTCTTAGCTCAGGCTGCTATAACAAAACACCTTAGGCTGGGTGGCTTAAACAGCGGCCATGTATTTCTCACAGTTCTGGAGGCTGGGAGGTCCAAGATCAAGGAAGCACATGTACTTCTTGGCAAAAACCCTCTTCCTGGCTTGCAGATGGCCACCTTCTTGCTGTATCCTCACGTGGCAGAGAGGAAACCCTTGGTGTCTCTTTCTCTTCTTACAAGGATACTAATTCTGTCATGGGGGCTTCACCTTCGTGACCTCATGTAAACATAATTACTCACCTCCCAAAGGCCCCACGTCCTAATACCATCACATTGAAGATTAGGGCTTCAACCTAAATATTTGAGGGGGACACAGACATTCAGTCCATGATACCATATATTAATGTATTCATTCGCCATCTTAAACAAATCCCAAGCTCATCTGCAAAGGTCATAAAGGTTAACACAAGAAGAGGACAATAGCACGGGGCCCTGTTCTGTGACTGCCCACCTGAGTCCTTTCTCCATCCCTCTCACGGAGAGATATCCTAGAAGGGAGTCAGAGGGAATTCCAGATGCATTCATGAAATTCATGTTTTATCGCCTTCTTTTCCTTTGTCAGCTCAACGCTGGGTAGTTATTCTGATGTACATTTTACATCCTCCCCTAGCCAACTCTTCCCCCTGTACTCCCCCCAAATATTGGTAAAAAGATGACAAAAGTTCCTGGGGCATAATCACACAGAGAACTAGAGTGGGTCGTGAGGCTGAGCTAATGATGTTAGGGTTCACCGGGTTTGGCGGACTAAGCAAGAGCCCCTGGGTTCATGCTTTCTCACCCAAAAGCCATGGTTATAAAGAAAATAGAACAATGCCTAGCTCGGTACCTGGAACGTGATAGGAACTCAATACATGTTTTAAACTAAGCTGAATTGGAAAATGGTTTCCAAATGAGCTACACTGAAGTACACATATGTGTGCATGCACACACACACACACACACACACACGCACATGCTCCCAGTATATCATTTAAAAGAAATTTGATACTGATAACGTTACAGTGTGGCTGAAGCTTGAAAACATTATGCTAAGTGAAAGAAACCAAACACAAAAGGTCACATATTGTACGATTCCATTTCAATGAAATATTCAGAATAGGTAAGTCCATGGAGACAAAATGTAGATTGGAGGTCACCAGGGGCTAGGATGGGGCTCAGGAATAAGGAGTGCCTGCTTCATGGTTACAGCTCTCCTTTGGAGTGATGAAAATGTTTTGGAACTAGATCATGGTGGTGGCCGCATGGCATTGAATGTACTAAATTCCACTAAGTTGTGCTCTTCAAAAAGACCAAATTTCTGTTGCGTGAATTTCACCTCGACTGGAAAACAAAGGTCTTCAGCCTATGTTTTTAAGACCTACAATTAGTGTTCCTGGATCCCCCAACCCTCCTCCTCACCATTAACTTATCAGCTCCTTACACAGCAGTTACACATCTGCCTAATCCTTACACAGGAAAAATAAGCAATTTCTCTCAATCAGGGGCAGATCGGGTTTTGTGGACCCAAAGCTTATAGAAATTGGGAAGCCTGTTTAAGAGAAAGAAAGCAAAATTACTGTACAAAATCAGATACAAAAGTAAAAATTTAATTCACGTTTGAAAAGAAATTACAATAAAGTGCAAATTTTAAATAGCTAATACCACAAACTTCACAAAACCCATCAAAAGGAAAGCATGCTGTCTTTTATTAATTAATTGTCTGGCATGCATCTATATCTAGATTTTTTTACCTTTGATCACCTCTATTTTACATTATCTATTCAGGGAACAGAAAGATCATTCAGGAAAATTGCATTTCGGTTGATAGCTTTAAAAAGTTCCTTTCAGCCTCGCAACTCGATATTGGTAATGCTGTGTAAATTTTAGCACTGCGGTGAAATTTGAGGACACCTCTATTAAGTGTATTTCATATATGAGTCGTAAGATTTCAAGCTTTTAAGTTGGTTTATGTAGCGTCTAAACTTAAATACACACTTTCTGTGCCAGAACCTGAGGACAAGTTTAATTGTGAGGCTACCTCAGTCCCTGAATTTTGCGTCAGGACACCTGGCGAGTCAGCCCAGTTGGATAGGAATATTCCTGGACGCCATCTTGGCTATAGGACAGCCAGTAAAAACAAAACCATGCACACAAGTGACCGCAAGCTACATAAATATATCCCGCAAAGCATGGGCCAGATGCAACGCCAACTCATCTTCCCCTTAGCTAGATCCCAAGAATGCCTGAGGCCCCTCAGCAATGTTCTACAAAGGGGGAAAGTGACAGAGGGGGATCAGAGTGGAAAAAAGACAATGGTCTTAATCCACCTGAGTTCAAATACCTTCATTTTGCAAATTTCATAAAAAAAACAAATGGCAAGTGAACATCGCAAGGATCCCTCCAGGCCTTGGCGGATGAGAGTTCAGAAACGTAAGCTCCATCGTCTTTACTGTAAACCCACTCCTGTTCTGTATAGAGAGAGGAAGCATGTAACAGCTCACCTCTTCTTTTTTCTTTTTTTTTTTTAAGTCAGTGTCTAATTTTTAAGAAAATGAAACATGCACATAGAAGTTTAAAACTCAAACAGTACTAAAGTTTATTGCAAAAATGGCATAGCTGTCTTCCTCCTAACTTACCCCAATTCCTACTATTCATAGGACCCCACTTTCAACCCTTATAGTTACTGCTTCTGGTATGTATGTCCAGGTTTCAAAATAATATTCTTACTCTGCTGCTTCTGGAATTATCTACTTTAGACATTATCCATTTTCTTTCTATTGCTGGAAATAAAAATCTCATTTTTTTCACCAGTAACTCATCCTGTTTCTTTCTCCTCCCTCCATCCCCTCCACAGCCAAGAGCTCCTCACCAGACTTAGAATCCAAGCTACTTTTTTCTTGCTTACAAGGCCCTCCTTGATCTAACCTCAGTCTTCCTCCCTGGCCTCAGCTCCCCCGCTCCCCCCCTTGCCCACCGCCATGCAGCCACATTTGCCAGCCTTCCCGTTCCTTGGAAATGCTAAACTTGTTCATGCTTTGAGCCATCTGCTTGTTAACTTTCTCCCTGAGCCTATCTTCCCATGCCCAGTCCTAAACATTTGTTTTCTTGCACTTTGCTGTATTTGAACGTGCATTCTTCCCTGTCACTCTATTGCATTTCCTATAAGTTGACCCTAATTTTTCTTGGAACAAGTCAACACCCTAACTCATCCAACAAATATTTGCCAGGCCTTAAACCAAGTGCAAGGGATATACTTAATGAACAAGGGAGACCTTACAGTCTCATGGGGAAAACAGACGGAAGAGGTGATTAGCATGTGGTGTGATGAGCGCCATGATGACAGAAGTTCATGGGAAGAGCTGAGAAAACCCTACTCCAGAAAAAGCACCATTTACCCTGTGACTTGAAGGATGAACTGAGAAAGCCCAGCAAACTGGAGAGGGGCAGAGGGAGGAATGTTCCAGGCAGAGGGAAAAGCAAGTTCAAAGACAGAGAGGAAAAAGATAGAGAATAGTGCAGTTGAGGTGTTGACATGACCAGATAAATCTTCAGTCTCAATTCCTCCCTGGAGAAATGAGACACATGCTTTTCCCAGGTTACCACTGGCAACGATAATTTATTAATATGTGAGTCTTCAATGAATAACAGCCCTCATTATCAGTACACTATGAAATAAAGTAGAAGACATTACTGGATACCAAGAATGTACCTTGGCAAGGAAGAGACCCAAATCTTAGTGAAATAATGTAGCCCTACAAATTAAATGATCCTGCAAATTAAGCAGCCTGTCTACATACTTGCCTTTAGGGAATAAACCATCATATTGATTGTGGGTCAGCCTAGCAGTTATTGTCCATCAGGAATTTTACCTATAATACAATAATATTAATACTGATGCTACTAGTGGTAGAAGGTACTGATTTCCAAGTACTTGCATAGCACTTTTCTCATCTTCACAATAACTCTACAAGGTGGGGGGGAGGGATAGATTGGGAGCTTGGGATTGACATATACACACTGCTATATATAAAATAGATAACCAACAAGGACTACTGTATAGCACAGGGAACTCTGATCAATATTCTATAATAACCTAACGGAAAAGAATTTGAAAAACAATAGATACATGTATATGTATAACTGAATCACTTTTCTGTACACCTGAAACTAACACAATGTTATTAATCAACTCTACTCCAATATAAAATAATTTTTTTAAAAAACTCTGCAAGGTGGGTATTATGATCCCCCTTTTACATTTGAGGAAACTTGGCTCAGAGAAGTTAAATGATCTCCTTAAGTTCACCCTGCCAGGAGGGACCAAGTCCAAATATTCTTATTCAGAGCCCAGTCCATGATACCACACTTGGCAAAGTAGGTCTTCTAGATCCCTCCATTAGTCTTTCTTAAAGTCCCTTTATGACCGACACCCTGGTAGGCAGATAGTACCTGCCCTCTGGTCCTGCCTGCTGCTATTCTAAGCAATTCCCCAAGCTCTGGAGTTTGCTGGTTTGGAGAGGGGACAATTCTTCCTATTTCTTTTCTTCCTTCTATCAACACATACTTGTCCTTTCAATCATTTCCTTGGGATGCTGCTTGTAAAAGCAGTGATATTTTAGAAAGACTATAATAGGATTAGGGGTCAGAAAACTGGATTTTTTCCCCTGCTAGACATTTAATTTTCACACCTTTAAAGGGAATTATTGTGCAGATTTAGATGGGATAACAGATATAAAAGCTCTAGGGAAATCAGATTTAGGGACCTGATTTGATAAACTCATTCAAATAAGGTTTTAATGGCTGCTAGTGGTTTAATTATGTTTGCATTTGAACTGAGGGCCTTCAGTGCCCTAAGGGGAAAATTCAAACCATCATTTCAGACCCTTGGCGAGCCAGTGTGGAGGTACTTCTTGGGAGGGGTTCGGGGAATCAAAGGAAGACCTTTATAGAGTACCTCAAATCAACTGGTAGGGAAATCTGTCAGTGAATAGGGGCAGCCCTGGTCTACAGAGCTGACCTACATCCACACAGAACCTTCTATCCTAGGAAGATCCTCTAAAGCAGATGATTCCCCATGACTGCCACCAAAGCACAAAAGGAGGAGGAGTCAACAAAGGGACAGGGATGAGGAGGTGGAGATTAGGGATTCAGCTATCACACCTAGATAGCACAAGTGAAATATTCCAAGTTAGTGCCTGATTTACACAATGTCAGAGCTGGGAGATACCTGACACGTCACCTGGCCCAATGCCTCATTTCGCAAGAGAAAATTGGGGTCCAAAGAGATAAAGCAACTTGGCCAAATCCCTCAGTGACAGAACTGAGGCCATGCCTGGCAGTGATCCCTCCTCCCAAGCCAAAACTCTTTTTATTATACCCTGTTGCCTCTTTAAACTTCAGAGAAAGTCAATACACCAGCCTCTATCCGCCAGTCTTGTATACCAAGAGCACCTCCATCTTCTGGGTAGTTGGGCTATTATTTTCCAACATGTTGACAGGCCAATCTAACACTCCAAGCTGTCAAAGACTTAGGGTTTCACAAAAGACAAGAAGAGCCAATCGCTTATTGATCTAGTTCATGTGTGGCTCTAACTGGATAAAGCCAGTAAGGCACGATTGAACCTTCAAAAAGCGTAGAGACAAAAATGCTTTTCGTGTTTTTATTTCTTTATTGAGCCCTCCTTTCATTCAACACACATTTGTTTTGTACCAACTATGTACCACATGCTGTGCTCAGCACTGGATATGCCCAGATGAACAAGACACAATTCCCACCTTCCAGGGATTATCAGATTATTAAAGATAAATACTTAAATAATCACAAGGCCACATCGCATGAAAATCGGTACTGGCCAAGAACCCATGGCAGCGTAAGATGGAGCAGAAAGGATTCCTTCCATTCATTTGTTTAGCAATGACTTCAGAGGGGAGCCAATACCTGAGCTGTACCTGAAGGATGAGCAGGAGTTTGCCAAGTAAAGAAGGTAAAGGAGAGCATCCCTGGCATGAGAGTTCAAATGTGTAAGCGTCTTCGTACAGCTCCCTTGCTGGGGTGGTGGGGAGAAGAGATTCTAAGAGACAGGAAATGGAAGCAAACAGTGTCTTAAGGCCTGGGCCACAAACAGGCGAAGTATCACCTCCACCATATTATACTGGTAAAAATAGTCACAAAGCCCACCCAGAAACAAGAGGAAGGCACACAGACCCCACCTCTCTATGGGAGGAGCATCAAAGAATTTGCCACCATCTTTAATTTCAACACAGAGATGATTTTGGAGAAGAAATTCAGGGCCAAACTGAGAACCATTCTAAGGAGTTTGTATTTTATCCTATTTGCAAAAAAAAAAAAAAAAATTTTTTTCTAGGTGGAAAAATATGTTTATTAGAATTTTCTTGAGGACAGTCACTCCCAAGGCATATTAGAAGGTGGATGAAAGGAGACAGTATGTTGGCCAAAGACCAATGAAGAAGACACTGCGATAGTCCAGCTGACTACACTGCTTCCTCATTCCCAAGCAAACCCCTGGGTGTTAACAAGAGAGCAGGAAGAACTGGTTGTGAGCAAAGCAACCAGCTGTGACTAGTACAATCCATGAGCAAGAGTTGGTGATCACTTGAGATGGAAGGAGAAAGGCAGAGCAAAGGAGCAGTTGCAATATCTCCAAGGATTCTAGCCTGGGAGACTAAATAGACGATGATTCCATTCATAGAGATGGGCGTCCACTAGTAGTTTATTATCTCAAAGACTTACTGCTCTCAGTGTGTTTATTGCTCCTATGATGGCCCTCAGCTCTTACGAATGCCTATCTTCTATTCCTGCCCGCCATCATCCGTTCACTTCCCTACCCTATCCCCTTCCTTGCGTATGTGTCAGAAAAACAAAATTTCATGTGAAATTCTCTCAGCTACCAGCAACATAACACAGTCCCTTATTCATGCATTTTCACTCTAAACCTGTAGTTGTCCATCTCCCAGTTCACAGAGAAGTTCAAGGCCCATTGCATAGGAATCAGCCAGGGGAATTTATTAAAAAGTCCAGCTTCTGGTGGCTCCTTCCATGGATTCTAATTCAGTGGACCAAAGAGGCTAGCAGGCTTGGGAACCACCATGATAAATGACTGGTTTCACTAGAGAGGGACAGTGGATAATAGAAACACACCAATGTTGCAAATGGAAATGAAGCCCAGCCCTGTTGGAAACGCTTCTAAACACCCTCTGGTAACACAGAGCGCCTGCAAATGCGGAGCTTGGTGTTTGATGAGAAACAGGACGCTGTGGTGCTGGTTTCATTCTCGTCTTCCCTTTTAAATGTGATCTTTTATCAGAGGCACATATGTTTTCTATACCTTCACATGTGGCTGCAGTTAGGCCAGGAAACAAATTCCCTACTAGTTGAAAGTTTTGGCCTTTCTTTCACGCCCACCAAGCATCAGTTTCCATCCCCTGTTAGGGAGACCCCAGGGAAATAATTAATCAGCCTGCCTGCTTGCAACACTTCCAGGACGTGGGTCATAAGAAGTGCACTGTTCCCAACAGATGGCACAGCAACCGCCTGGAGAGCCTCCCTCTCCGCCAGCTGCCACCACCTCTGTTGTCAGCAGTGCCCAGCTGGTTACTTCCAGAAGCCTCCTCCCAACACAGCTCTGTCGCTCTCTAAGGGAGAACCCCTCCCCCATATATCCCCAGGGCTTCTCTTTGTTCTGCTGGATAATTCATGTTTTAGTTCAAGGCTTAGCCAAGCAAGTATGATGGGCAATTTCATTTAAAGATCTATAGCCTGGGATTAGGCACAGATTTGCCCCCCAAGTGGCCGGGCCCCATTAGCCATGCAGAGTTGAGCTAGATGAATGGGACCTAGAAGGTGCCAAGGCATAACCATCCAAACCCAGGCCTTACTGGAAATCAAAGGAGGCCCCAGATATTGCCATATTTGTAAGATCCCAGGATATTAAAAAATGAAGAATTGCCAAAGAGTGGTGGTGGATTTAAAGTTACAGGAGGTTGCCTTCTTCTTTCATGCCTGTCCGTATGCCTGCCTGTATAAGCTCATTTGGAAAGACTATCAAAAGTCTAAACTGAGGCCCTCTGTCACATAATGCAAGGCCTGGGTCAAGCAGTTCTCCTGTCTAAGCCCCCTTCCATCTCCCACCAAACTAGATGCCGCCTAGAACCTCCAAGAAAACCCGGTAACCGGGAAATCAGTGATAGAGGAAGAACAGAGCACATTTCGGCAGAAGACCTGGGTTCAGTCGGGTGTTTGGCTGGGGACTCAAAGACTATCCAAAAAGGAGCTGCTGCCTCCCATTCTCTTATTTTTTAAAGAAGATCTAAGATACATTTTTAACTATAAACTATTGTGAAATGGCCTGTGTTAGGCATCTCTGTGTCTTGTACCCTATGGGAAGTTTAAGAGCCTGGGGGGTTGCCTTGCCAGGCGGGGGTTACCATTTATGTTTACTCCCTGGACACCCCATGCTCACCACCTGATCCCTTGCTAGTGGTGGAGGAAGCCCTGTGCACCAAGATGGTTAAGATGACAGCTATTATTCCCATCATAGAGACGAAGCAGCTGAGCCTCACAGAGTTTCCAGAGCTTACCAAGGCCACGGTGCTTGCCCATAACTGGACTAGAACCCAAACCCGGGCCCACCTTACCACCAACCTGAACAAAATCCTCAATGGCCTAAACTACTAGGATGGCTCGTAACTGGCCTTCTTGCCTTCCATCTTGCCTCCCCAACTCCACCCCAATGTATTATTCAACCGGAGTTAGAGTGACTTTTCTAAAAGCAAATCCAGTTATGTCTCTCCTACATTTAAAAGACTACAGCAGCAGTCCTCATAGTTTCTAAACAGAAGAATCAATCAGCAAGCCTGTAAAAAACATTGCAGGTGCCCAAGCAAGACCCCTCCCATTCTGATTCAGCATCTGCATTTTTTGACTTGGGCCAAACACCTTGGGGCTCAGCCTCCTGTATTACTGACGGTAGCCCCTAATAATTCTAAGGCCAGGGGTCTGCGGTAAACTGATTGCATCAAAGGCCCCAATTCTTTGCCCTTCCCTACAGTCACATCCTTTGCCGTATCACTTGGTGATATCCTCCCACGAAAGAGGTACAGTTTACTTTCCCTCTCCATGAATCCCTATGAGCCTTGAAACTAGCTCTGGCCAATAGTATATTAACAAACGTGGCAGGAGCAGAAGCTGAAAAAGTACTTGAGTGGTTGGGCTCTCTCCCTCCCGTTCCCTGGCTTCCCCATGAGACGTTGCTTGGACTAGCCCACTGGGGGATGAAAGACATGGAGCAGAACTGAGTCCCTCCAGTCATCTCAGCTGAGGCCATCCTGGATTAGCTGGTACCCAGCCAATCCCCAGACATAAGAATGAGCCCAGTCACTATCAACAGGAGCCACCTAGTCAACAACCCCAGATATGTGAGCAGCCCATGTTGTGTGCTGCTGAGGTTGGGGGGTGGTTGTCACGCAGCATGTTTGTGGCAACAGTAATGGACCTTATGACAGCAACCTCCTTAGCAAATCATGCAAGCTCTTCATATTCTAACTCTACACATCTCTCCATTCTCTTTGCCCAACACTATTTACATGCACCTGTGCTCTGCCCATGCCAGAAAACTTTCAGTTCACCAAATGGACAGAGTGGCTTCACATTTCCATGCCTTTGCTGTTCCCTCTGCTTAAAATGCCCTTCCAGCTCATGGGTCCCTTCATCTTTCATAGGTTTTTCTTGAACACTCAACCTGTTGCCACCCCATGGCTAATGCCTAACTCTATTATTAAGTTGAACTCTTAGTGTGGTATTTATGTACATAAATAAATACTTTTCATGTAGTTTTACATGTAAAACAAGAACTAGGTCAGAAGCCTTGCTGTGTCACTGGTACTCAATAAATGATCATTCAATGAATGGTTAAATGCATAAAATGCATAAATTTACAAGACAGCTGGAAAGGGCCACCAAGAACTATTATTGGCCTGTGACCTTGAGCTCGAGCAGCATTAACTCAGAACCTCCTTTATCTATCCATGATGTCAACTCATCAAGAGAGATGATCGATATAATAGCTTGGATCCCTGAGCAGTGAGTCCATGATCTACTACTTATAAGTTATGGATCTTGAGCAACTGTTTAATCTCTCTGAACCTCATTTATTGAATTGTTGTAAAAATTAAGTGAGATCATGAATATAAAGCCCTTTTCACAGGGTAAGCCTTCCAATCATGTTAAATGTTGATGCTGATGGTTTGGTTTTGTTTTGTTTTGGTTTTTTTTGCGGTACACAGGCCTCTCACTGTGGTGGTCTCTCCCGTTGCGGAGCACAGGCTCCGGACGCACAGGCTCAGCGGCCATGGCTCACGGGCCCAGCCGCTCTGCGGCATGTGGGATCTTTCCGGACCGGGGCACGAACCCGCGTCCCCTGCATCGGCAGGCAGACTCTCAACCACTGCACCAGCAGGGAAGCCCGCTGATGTTTTTATTATTATATCAAGCCACCTTTTCCAGAACAAACCTATGAATTTTCCAAATCCAAATTTCCCTGGATTCGGAACAGAAAAAGAAAATTAAAACCAAAACCCAATTTTCTTCTTCTTCAATGTCAACCAAGTTCTCTAATTGCCTGAGAATGTCTACTCCTTCCCATCTGGTCAGCAGCCACTCAGACCCTGAATGGAGCCAGGACAGACTCTACCCACAGAGACTTATCCTGGCCTCTAAAAGGCTCCAAAACCTGAGTTCAATGGGGAAAGGCAACTCTCCAGCCGTTAAATCAAAGTACTTCTGCTGCTATGCTTGAGGCTGAGGAATATGGCCCCTATGAACTTTATTTTAAAATATAATTACAATGGGACTTTTGTTTTTCAGAGATATTGTAGACTAGACATACAGAAATATTCCTCCCAAAACAGAACATCTTAAAGTTCTAGAAAAATGTTTGAAAGCATCCCTTTTTAAAAGGGTGGTTTTCTAGGTGGTAATAACAGGGATTCCATCAGAAGCCAAAACTGAGAAGAAAACAGAAACAGAATTGCAAGAGATAAATAAACACCAAATTTGGGATTTGCTCTGAGGGCATCTGCCCATCCCTGGTTGCCTATAGTAGCTCAAAATACATTCATTGTAAGCACTGGCCTCAGAGAATTCCCACAGAACAAGTCCCAAGATATATGAGCTTCCAGTAAAAGGTAGAAATAAAAATAAAAACATGAGAGAAAAAGTCACTTGAGACAGAATTAACAATATTAGCAGCCTTCAGAATTAGACCCATCTACCCTCAAAGGCTTCAGATAATAGAATTACTATTTACAGGATATAAAATAAATTTGTATCGATTCTGTACAAAAAAATGGTGGACTCCTGAGGTCTAGAAATTTTTTATGTTTTTGTATATTGTTGTATATACTTTGGATATTATTGTAATCTTTCAGTGACTGGAAGATTACTGGCCCATAATAAGCTCTCAGTACTTATATATTGAATATACGAATGGTAAAGAAAAAAGAAAATATCAAAATTGACAGGTAGATTTAAGAACTACAAATAAAACTTCCAGAAATTAAAATAATTGAAGTTATAATTCAATGGATAGGCTCTTTGAATGCATAATAAAATGGATGAATGGATAATAAAATGTGGTATATATGCACACACTGGAATATTATTTGGCTATAAAAAAGGAATGAAGTACTGATACATGCTACAACATGGATGAACTTGAAAATATTATGCTAAGAGAGAAAGAAGTCAGACACAAAGGTCACATGTTGTATGATTCCATTTATATGAAATATGCAGAATAAATAAATCCATAGAGGCAAAATGCAGATTGGTGGTTGCCAGGGACCAGGGGAGGGAGGAAATGGGGAGTAACTGCTTAACAGTTACAGGGAGATGAAAATGTTTTGGAACTAGATAGAGGTGGTGATTGCACAATGTTAAGAATGTATTAAGGGCTTCCCTGGTGGCGCAGTGGTTGAGAGTCCGCCTGCCGATGCAGGGGACACGGGTTCGTGCCCCAGTCCGGGAAGATCCCACGTGCCGCAGAGCGGCTGGGCCCATAAGCCATGGCCACTGAGCCTGCGCGTCCGGAGCCTGTGCTCTGCAATGGGAGAGGCCACAACAGTGAGAGGCCCGCGTACCGCCCCCCCGCAAAAAAAAGAATGTATTAAATACCACTGAATTGTTCACCTTAAAATGATTACAGTTACACTATGTGAATTTCCCCTCAATAAAAAAATGCAATGAAAGTTTAGTAAACTGAAAATACATACATAAGGAAATTACTTAGAAGGCAAAACAGGAAAAAACAGAATTGGGGAAGATGAAGAAACACGGAGAACAGAATGAGAACATCTAACAAATATCTAATCAGAGTTCCAGAAGGAGAAAATAAAGACAAAACAAAAATTTTAAAGAAAATTTGATAAAGAGAAAAACGTATTCACATTCTTTTCTTTCTAATCACCACTGCTTTCATTTCATATAGTCTAGGGTGTATTTACCATTGCATGCCCTGCATTTTTCACATATTATAAACATAACATAATTATACGGTTCTCTCATGGACATGTGGACACAGGGGGGATGGGGAGGGTGGGACGAATTGGGAGATTAGATTTCACCTGTATACACGACCATGTGTAAACTAGATAGCTAGTGGGAAGCTGCTGTATAGCACAGGGAGCTCAGCTCGGTGCTCTGTGATAACCTAGATGGGTGGGACGGGGGGGTGGGGGGAGGGAGGGAGGCCCAAGAGGGAGGGGTATAGGTATACATAGAGCTGATTCACTTCATTGTACAGCAGAAACTAACACAACATTGTAAAGCAATTTTGCTCCAATAAAAAAAAACTGTTAAGTTGAACAAAGTAGCACACAAAAAAATTAAATGGTTCTCTTAGTTATCATTTTCCTGGCTATGTAACATTCTATCACATGGCTATATGGCAATTCAATAAACTCTTCTCCTACTGTTTAGACCAATTCTCACCCATCCCTTTTTTTATAAGCCCTACAAGCTAAAAATGTTTTTTACATTTTTAAATGGAGAAAAGGAAATCAAAAGGGTAATATTTCATGGCATGTGGAAATTATATGAAATTAGAATTCAAATTTCCATAAATAAAGTTTTATTGGAACCCAGCCACACCCATGTATTCACAACTTTGTCCAAGGCAAAGTTGAGTATGAGAGGCAGACACTGCATGGCTCACACACACACACGCACAAAAAATTACCATCCAGCCCTTTATAGAAAAAGTTCACCAACCTCTGGTCTATACAGTTCCAATTTTTCACCATTTGAAAATAATACTCCCAAGATACCTTCATGAATAATTTTTCCTTCTTTTTGATTATTATCATGGGATAAACTCCCAGAAGTGGGCGTGAGCCAGCGGTGCGAGCACTTTGATGGCTCTCTAGATGTGATGCCAGATTGCTTTCCACAAGGATTGTACCAATTTCCACTGGCTCTGGGGGTGTAGGAGGATGCCAATTTTCACTCACTCTCCTCTGATGACATCCTACCTCAACCTTGGAATGACCTGAAGCTGTGAGTACCCGCATCTCTTAGCTGCACGGATGACTGTGCATGTCATCATAACCCAATTCACAAGGCAGACACCTTCCTCAGACACTTGCTTTGTGAAATGATGTGCCCATAACTTAACATTTTCAGAGCTGAGACTTCCCCTGTTCATTTTCGGAGACCACAAACACCCCTTTGGATCATCATTACCTTTAACAGAACCAGTTCAGGGGTAGGCTCATATTCCCTGTTTCTGGATGTAACTAAGATTCAAGAGATGAGCATAACTTAGAAAAAGTCAGACGTTTATCACCTCTTCACCTTTCCTCTTCATGCTTCCCCAGCACTCTCATTTTCAATATGGAGAAATAAACGTCCAGTGTGATATATTTATTGTTCCAAGTTGCGTGGCTAATTAATAACACATGTATGACTTGACTCTCCTTCAAGTGTTTCTGCCATTATCTTCTGTAGTTGATCAGCGTGGTAAGCGATACTGAATGAATTAAGCTCTCCCGAGATTTGCCTTAGTCATGTGCAATGATAAATTAACCTCCTAGTAGCCAAATACGAAGGGCTAGAGCTCTGATGAGTCTCAATTTTAGGGATCCACATAACATACTTGAAGAGTCATAAATACACAGAAGACAAACTTGTTCAGCAAATAATAAGGCAACAACCTCCCTCTTTAAATCCTTGCAGGGACTGGTAGAGCCTGGCTAAGATGCTGCAGGCGAGCACAGAGGGGAGGAGTAGGGAACAGGCAACCCGGGTTTCTTGAATATGTGGCATCTGTCTCCGTACCGTGATGCTCATAATTTGTCTTTCTTTTCATTTTCTATGTTGAAGACAATTTACAATTCCATGTTGTCACCAAAGAGTAGAAGCAATGGCTTAATTTTCCCGATATCCTGTTGACAGCTCGGCCACGTTACCGACAGTCACAGATGCTTTTCTAGCGGGAAAGTGAGCACATTTTCCTCCCCACGCCACAGTCCTGCTGTCACTAGGCTCATGTCCACGGACTACCTTGGCGAGATCTGGAAAGAAATCAGAGGAAAGAGCCCTCCCCACCCCACCCCCGGGCTCCCGGTAATTGCCAACACAAATCCTTCCTGTTTCCAGACTGGCACTAGTAATCACAGGCACGTTTCCGCTTCGGCAGCCGCGGACTCCTGCATGAATCTCCTCTGAAATTTGTCCAGGAAAGGGAGCCGGATCCCTAGGCTTAACTTCTATCCCCACCACGTAGATTTCACTAGAAAAGCCCCTTGAAAAACCTTCCCCTCCTTCTGCTGAATCTGTACACAAAGGCAGCAACTGAACCTCACACATGGAAATCAAATCCTCACACATGGATTATTGAATATCAAAGCCCCCCCCCCACGGGGCAGTCCCAATTCTCCAGCCCGCTCCACAACTCATCCCCTGTGCCGCCTTTAGTCTGACAGCTTCCACCTGGACTCCAAAGCCTCCCTCCTGGACTGGTTTCCCACTCGTAATTAAATTCAAATGCATCTGCCTCACAAAAGACCCTTAGTAACACTTATTCAACAACTGTTTTCCGAGCACCTACGGTGGACCAGGCTTTCTGCCTCTCTCTCTGAGGATTTAAAAATTCATAAGACCCAGTCCCTATTTATGATCCAGAGAGTAAGAGACAGATATAAGAAAAATGACAATTCTGTGTATCGTAACAGTGCAACTTAATGAGATCTATCAAATCCTAAGTTCTATGTGCTTTTCCTACCTCATTAACTGTATGTATGACCCAAGGGCTTGGGCTTTCAAGTGAAAAGAAAAGAAGCATTCAAATCCCAGCTCTGCTGCATATGAGCTATATAATACGAGGGAAATGATTTAATGTCTCTGGGCCTTCGCCTCCTCATCTGACGAATACACTGGTCTTGGAGACACAGTGGTTATCAGCTGTGTCGTGCGGTATCACGTCGGGAGAGTGAATTGAGCATCCTGATTATAGATCATCGTCATTCCAGCAACCAGCAGAGGCAGTGTGGCAGTTGTCTCCCATAGAAAGCAAAAGGACAGAGCTGTGTGGGAGACAGGGGCCCTAGATTGAGCCGAGGTTCTCTTCTCATCGGTCTGGATATGCCTGTAGGATGGGGGACTGCGGGGGAGGGGAGGGCGGAGCAGCCGCGAGTCTATTTTGTGAGGGATGGAGAGACCTCCTGGAAAGGGGTTCACCATCTGCAGCAAGAGAGACAGGCAAGCGGCTTGGTCCAACATCACTGCCCTGCCCAGGCTCAGAGCAAACCATAGATTTTGAGGCTACCCAGGAGCCTTCTCTGGGTTGGGCTGCCACTAGGCTCCCAGGAACTTGCACCTGACCTTAGGGAGAGGGGCTGCAGGACACAAAGTACCGTTTCCTCAGTTAATCTCACTGAGTCCCAGCACAGGGCTGCTCTCCATCGAGACAGAAGTGAGGGGGAGGGACCCAAGGATGGAGAGGAAGTCTCCCCACGCCACTGGGACCACGGCAAGGCTTCTGCACCCCAGCGATGGCCCTGGAGGCTCAGCAGGCTGAGGGGCTCGGGCTGGCCTAGCAGTGGCCTTGGTAGTGAAGCAACTTAGCCTCTGAGACCTAGGCGAGGGACATCATTGCAGGAACCCAGAGCCCACACCAGAGCAGGAGACCAGGAAGAGGGCCGGTGACACGGACAGCGTGACAAAGGGTCCGAACTCCTAACCACACAGGAGCCACCACCAGCTTCCAGAGAGGAGGCGATTCTCAGAAGACCTCCAAGGGAGGCAAAGCCACAAAACAGTACTGTCCCTGCTGTCAGTGTGACTTGGGTTTTGTACCCTCGGTTTGGAGCAGCCAGGGACACCCAGTTTGTAGCTGCGTGCTCTCAGAGGTGTTACAAGTACACTGCTGGGAGCAAACTGGTTGTCATGTGGATTCCATACCTGGGAAGTAAAGAGAAACGAAAGGAACCCCCCGCCCCCCCGACCTCCCCACATTGCCTGGAATGTTTAACCGGTGGCGCTAAGTGCCCAGGGCCCACTGCAGTGGCAGAGGAGGCACACGGAGGACCACTGGGGCAGAAAGACACAGCAGGATCAGGGAGGAAGTCCGGGCATAGTGATGGGGCTGCCGTAGGAAGAGAACTTGGAACCTTTTCACCAGCAAAGAAGTGAAAGGCAATGGCCTGGATGCACTTGGTTTTCCAAGACCACTCTGAAGAAACTCAGCTTTATATCTCTAATAACGACAAGGGAGCAGCCAACCTGCAGGGCTCATGGATACCAGCAGCACAAAGCACAGGAAGTCCGTGCCCACCCGGCAGCTGACAGAAGCAGGCGTGGCTCTGCGTGATGTTGATTAGGCTCCAGCTGCCTGACTCTGGCTGAGGACACAGATCTGACGCAGCCCGTGCTCTGGGCAGATTCCCTTTGAGCTCTCATCCCACCGTCCGGTATCAAACATCAGGGCCTTCAGAAGACAGACTGCCAGGAGGAGTTTGCTGGGACGCTCTAATAGAGCTGGAAGCCACAAAGCCCAGCTGTCCGGCCAAGTGACCAGTTAGCGCCGAGTCTTGCTTGAAGCCTATGCAAACAAAAACTTCCTTTCGGGCTTCCCTGGTGGCGCAGTGGTTGGGAGTCCGCCTGCCGGTGCAGGGGATGCGGGTTCGTGCCCCGGTCCGGGAGGATCCTGCGTGCCGCGGAGCGGCTGGGCCTGTGAGCCATGGCCGCTGAGACTGCGCGTCCGGAGCCTGTGCTCCGCAATGGGAGAGGCTACAGCAGTGAGAGGCCCGCGTACCGCAAAAAAATAAAATCAAATAAAAAATAAAAACCTCCCTTTCATTCTTGATGTAGACAGAAGAGCTTCTCTCAGACTTTCCCCCATTAATTTCTCTGCCTCAGAGAAAAGAGGAAGTCTTTCTTTTCCCAACAAAAAACACCAAAACTCTTCAGGCATTTGTGCACTCGTGGAGCGCAGGTCAGGCAAGGCTGGTGGTGGGCCCGTGATTAGAAGCCAGGTACTTACAGATGAGTCCACTCGGCTCACCGCAGAATGGTTTCCCTGAGACATTTTCTTTTCCTTCCAGAACAAAACCCTCTTCCTCGAAAAAAGGCAAAGCCACAGGGTCCAACGGCCCACAAGAGACCAGTCTTATCTATTTGCATTTCCTTAGCACCCAGCGTCTGCCCAGGGCCCATCAGGAATGTCTGTTACATGAACTGAAAGAAAAAGAATAGAAAAGCTCCAGAAATAAAGGAGGCGCTGCACCCTGTCTTCTTCCCCTCAGAGGGGTAAAGGCCTATGTCAGGAGTCAGCAGACTTTTACTGTAAGAGGACAGATAGTGAATATTTTAGGTGTTATGGGCCCATAAGCAAAATCAAGATACTATATGGGTATGTACATAACAAAAAGAAAACACATTTCCATAATTTTTTTCCAATCACTTGAAAATGTAAAAACCATTTTAGCTCCTGAGGGCCATACAAGAACAGGCAGCAGGCCAGATTTGGCCTATGGGCCGTAGTAAACCAACCCCTGGCCTGTGTCCTCAGCTACATCACCCAACGTCCATCTGCCTTTTTTGCATTTAAGTGTCTAATTTACTGAGCTTTATTTGATCAAGGCAGAAGAGAATGAGATGCAATGAATTGTCATCACTTTAATTTCCAAATCATTAGATGCTTTTGTTCAACCCATGCTCAAATTATAGGTACAAACAGGCAATACACACAGAATTAAAGTCAGCTTCTGATCCATACCAGCTCAATCTATGTTTTTAAATGTATATAAAATGATTGGCAAACCATAGAATTTTCACCTAAGGAAGGACACTGATTTTTTTTAAAGATCCTAAGTCATAATAGTATGTCAGGGGGAAGGAATTACCCAGAACCGCATCCATAAACTATTAGAATAAAGAATAATGACCAGGTTCGATGACCTTACTCTTTAGAATCAACACACCTGGGTTCAAGAGCTGACTCTGTCTCTCATCACCTGTGTTACTTTGGGCAAATTACTTAACCTCTCTGATCCTCACTGTCTTCTCCAGTAAAAAGAAAATAACAAAATCCATCTTATTGCAGGATTAAAAATAATATGGGAAAAGCAGCAGGCCCATGTACATTCACTAAATTGTAGCCATTATTTCCATTAGATCGTTAGCAGTGAGGACACTGGGAGTGCATGGCCTGTACCTTGGCAGGTTAGACACCTTCCTCCGCGATGAATGTGAGAGAGGGCTGGGCAGCCCCCCGTTCCGCACCAACGTCCTAGGATGCCAGAGAGCCCCATGTTTCTCAATACACCAGATGAAGGCATTAAAAACAAACCTCAGCTAAGCATCGCTGATTTTAATGCTACCTAGACAAGAGCTTTTATTTACACAATCTCGTATAATCCTCACTGCAGCCCTGGAAGGTGATCCAAGCAGATATCGTTATCTCTATGTTACAGGCCAGAAAACAAACAAGAAAGTGGACTTGCAGTCAGAGACTCTGAGGTCAAATCCCAAATGTGTCATATGAGTTGTGCGACCTTGAGCTTGTTATTTGACCTCTCTTAACCTCGGTTTTCTTATCTTTAAAATGGGTCTCTGGTATTATGAGAGATTTTTATTTGAAATGCCTAGCACATCATCTGGAACATGGTAGAGGCCAATAAATAAGAGTTTATGCTGTATGACCAGATGACAAAATCAGACTTATGTGGCATATATTAATGTAAGCTTCTTCAGGCCATTTGTGGCCAAATATATCAGAGAAGATGACCTAAAAGTCTCATAGTCTTTGCAAAAATGGTTCTCAGAGGGTTGGTAAATTCTTTGAGTCTCTGAATACACAAAATTGCAGCCAAATCCCAGAGCCTGTTGATCTGTTGGAAAGCCTTGGTCAGATGAATAGATAGTCTCGGATTCTCAATATTTTCCCCTTTTTCCATTCAAATCTGGAAGACGGATGCTTCTATATCACACAGCCCAATGTGGTCTAACTCCACTAGTGACCCGCAAATCAAGGGACACACGTAAAACAAGCACTTGATCTTCTCCCACTAACACCTTACAGAAATGCATTCGAAATATTCAGCTATTCAGCACAATTTTCCTGAGCACCTACTACACACCAGGCTTGTGCGAGACACAACAGATACGAAAACACGTAAGACACACAGACTATGCTATGGTCTAGAGGGAGAGACAGATTTGTAAACGGGTACAATGCGATGTGATAAAGGTCATAATAAGAGAAAAACTGAAGTGCTATGGGAATAACTAACCTTTCCCAGTAGAGTCAAAGAAGGCTTCACACAGAAGATAGCGTTGATCTAAATTGTAAAGAAGGAGCAGAAGCTTGTCAGGTAAAGCAGAGGTTCTTCAGGGAGAGGCTATAATGCTAACAAAGGCCCCAAACACTTAGGGAGACAAGACTGGGGAAAGTTAGTCACTAACAGCTTGATAGATGGGGCAGATGATTTTGGCGGCAAGTAACAGAAAATTCTAACTCACAGTGGTTTCATCAATAAGGAACTTTTACCTGATTCTCTGGAAGTACATATACCCTGAGTTGATGGGTTCAGCCACTCAGCAGCCTCTTATTTTCACCAGCTCTCACTAGGCTATGCTGACAATAAAACAACTTTAGAATTTCAGTGGCATACACATGGTCATTTAGCTCATGTTCATTTTGTTCTCACAATATTATCCACTGGGCTTGACCCAGCTCATCCAGTCTCAGCTCCATTCAGCATTCATGTCTGATTCTGGAGCCCAGGTCATAGGAGTAGCCATTCTCTGGACCATGCCATTATCATTCCTGCTGGAGAGCAGAAGCCAGAGAGCTCCAGACACCCTACACAATCATACTCCAAGGCAAATGGCGTTATCTATTGACAGACATTGGTGAAAGCATGTCACCAGGCCAATGCCAAAGTTGGTAGTGTGGGTCAGTATGGCAAGGGTGGGGTGGCAACAAAGAACTATTAAATGGAAATAATAACAATAATAATACAGTCTATCACCATCATCAAAAATCTCGATCCCCTCTGCCTCTCTGCTTGGCCATCCACGGTGTCAGATTTATCCTGAGGCTGCCAACAGAAGCTGGGTCTACAGTCTCCCCTATTCCCCTCTAGCGTGGAATGGGAGTTCTTGTGTGGGACCCGGATAGGGCCATTGTAGGTCATGATAGGCCCTGAATGAGTGACAGTCACCAAGGACTGTCATGTGCTGATTAGGCAAGACTAGTTAGGATCGATCCGTGGAGCTAGAAATGAGGCCACAGCCTCCCTGAGTCCAAGAGGGTGGAGAGCTAAGCAAATCAGGATTCTGTTAGGAAGAAATACAAAGAGATGAATTCCCAGCCGGCACATTCCAATGTGCCGCAGGTACGCGTGCTAATGACGGGGTTTTATCCTGTGGGACCAAAGTTGTCTACAGAGTGATGAGGTGACACGATCTGATCTTCGGAGGTGTCACTTTCTTCTCATTTTCCTCTCACCTCTCTGACTGCCTCTCAATGTCCAATGTTCCTCCCGATCTAGGGGTTGCCATTTCCCCAAGATTCTATATTTCAGGGCTCTGTTCATGTTTCCCAGGTTTCAACTTACGTTATCAATTCCAGATCTACATCAGTGATACTGATTCCCCTCTTCAGCTCAGTGTCTATTTGTAAGTGGCCAGTGATCTTTCCCCCCTCTTCCCTGTCTTCGTAATTCGCACCCTATTCACCG
This sequence comes from Orcinus orca, assembly GCF_937001465.1. NCBI lineage: Eukaryota > Metazoa > Chordata > Mammalia > Artiodactyla > Delphinidae > Orcinus > Orcinus orca. The sequence goes on from NC_064575.1 coordinate 71,073,994, forward strand.
GGATGCAGATCCTTAGAGATCCCTCCCTAGACTTGACCCCCACCACTGGTCAGTTACCACGTGCTCTCTTCTTTGCCTCTTAAACATCGCGGTGTCCTCTGCTTGCCCAGGCTGATCATCTGTCACCTGGATTACCGGAGTACCCTCCTCAGTGGTCTCCTTGTTTTCTGTTTCAACCCCCTTCAAGCCGTTCTCCACTTTGCAAATAGAGGGATCTTTCGAAAACATGTCTCATCTTGACACTTCCCCGCCTGCACGGCTCCTCACTACGTGCAAGCTACAGTTCACACCTCTGAGCATGGCACTGAACACCATGCATGACCTTGCTCCTACTTACCTCTCTAACTCCATCTCCCTCATCTCCCTCCTCTAACCCACTCCTCTCATAAAGTGCCCATAACCCAGCCTTGCCCAACACACTGCAGTCCAAGCCTCTCACACCTCTGTGCTCTATGCCTTCACTTATGCTGTTTCCTCACCTCTTTCCTGCCTGGCTCGCTTCTACCTAAGCTACAGCCCTGGCGGCTCTGTGCTTCAGCGCTCCCTTTGCTCTCCTCCACCGTAGAAATCATCAAAATGTATTGATAGCATATGCTCACTTCTGTTTCCCTCAATAAACCTCTCCTGGAGGGCAGGGACTTCAACTAGATCCTCTCTGCATCCTCAGAACCCAACATAGACCAAGTACATGTGCACCAGAGAAATGCATGAGACCCAGAGAGATCCATCTATGCTCTTAAGGTTGTGCATTCATTCATTCCATAAATATTAGTTGGGTGCCTACTGTGTGCTAGGTACGGTTCAGGGCGTTGGGGATGCAGCATTGATTAATACAAACAAAAGCCTCTGCTGTCAGAAAACTTACATTCTGGGTGTGGGGGACAGAGGGAGTTACATTCTAGTAAAATTTTACACCAATACTAGAGGCAGGGACAGAAATGGAACCTAAAGCGTAAAATGTCCAACACATTCATTTTTTCCCTCATCATTCATTCACTTATTCAATTAGCAGTCAATTAATAAGCAACTACTCCCTACAAGCCACTTTATTCAAACACTTCACACACACACACACACACACACACACACATCAAATACTGTTTTAGTGTCTCCTCCCCCACAAAATTGTAAGCAACGTGAATTGCTTAGTAAATATTTGTTGAATTCATAGTATTTGGACAGATGGTTAACTATGAAAGGCTGGCCAGCAAGGCTCAGTCTGCCCCTTCAATATGTTCTGATGTATCTCAATTTGTAAGGAAAAAGTCAGAAACAAAAGTAATTGCTCAAATACTAACCACCATCCTTCAAGGGCTCTTGTTTAGAGGACAACAGAGCTGCCTATTAAGTCAGACTTTTTTTTTTTTTCCCCTGAGAATTTTGCAGAAGCTTCAACCATCTTGTTCTTGAGTCCTGGAGCCAATCACATCCTCCAACCTTCCCCTCAGAAACAAGACAAAAGCCAAAGAGAACAAGAAGAGCCAAAGGAGCTCCTTCGCACAGAAGGCAGGGATCCTGCAATGCCTGGAACAGTGCCTGCGGCCAGCACCGACAGAGCTGAAACTCCTCCATGGAGACTGTCGTCACCAGTGAAGTCTTTCCAAGGGGAAAATTCTTGAAGTTCCATCTCCCCTCTGGAAACTCTGGCACAGAGTTCCACCTGTCCTCAAGGGAGACACGCATGCCACTGTGATCCCGTGGAGCTCCATCCGGGGTTTCAAATCCCCTTCATGTACAGTTCTCCCAGCCCAGGCGCTCTTTGAAATTGATGGGAAGCCCACATCTAATTCCAGATTCCTCCCTAGGGCTCCTGTCTCTCCCCCAGGACTGTTCTGTCATTCTCTGATTAAGGAATTAAGTGAAGGCTACAGAGTGCTGGCAGCCCTGAGGAGGAGCTTGTGTCTTTCTCAGTATCAAAGGCTCTTAGAAGTGGAAAGAATCTTAAAGGTCCACAACAGCTCTTTATTCAACAGATGAGAAAACCAAACCCCAGATGGATTAGTCTGCTCGGGCTGCCACAACAAAATACCCTAGACTCGGGGGCTTCAACAACAGAAATTTCTTTTCTCACAGTTCTGGAGGCTGGAAGTCCGAGATCAAGGTGCCGGCAGGATTGGTTTCTTCTGAGGCCTCTCTCCTTGGCTCACAGATGGCCACCTTCTCTCTGTGCCCTCACCAGGACTTTTCTCTGTGTGGGTACATCCCTGGTGTTTCTTTGTGTGTTTAAATTTCCTCTTCTTACAAGGACACCAGTCCAATTGGATTCCGGCTCACTCTACTGGCCTCATTTTAACTTGATCACCTCTCTGAGGCCCTGTTTCCAAATACAGTCACATTCTGAAGTACCAGAGGTTAGGGCTTCAACATGTGTACTTGCCAGGTGGTGGGAAGGAGGCCACAATTTGGCCCACAGCCCCAGAGGTTTCCCAGGTGTCCCAGGCCTTCCCAACTGGCTCTTCTCAACATCTAGGTCTCACAGAAGCCGTCTCTGCCCCTCAAATTCAATGGTATATACCCTCGGTCACTCTGTCCCCAAGACTCTTCAAATGGTCCCCAACTTCTGACGGTTTGACTTACAATTTTTCAACTTTATGATGGTGTAAATGCAATACACATTCAGTAAAAGATATATTTAATTTTGCATTTTGACCTTTTCACAGGCTAACAATATGCAGTCTGATACTCCCTCGTGACGCTGGGCGGTGGCAGGAAATCAGCCCCGCGATCACGATGATGACCAACCAGTACACTGACAACCGTTCTGTACCCACAGAACTGTTCTGTTTTTCACTTTCAGTACAGCACCAATAAATTACACAAGAAATTCATCATTTTATTATAAAATAGGCTTTGAGTTAGATGATTTGGCCCAAATGTAGGCTGATGAGAGTGTTCTGGGCGCATTTAAGGTAGGCTAGGCTAAGCTATGATGTTCGGTAGGTTGGGTATATTAAATGCATTTGGACTTAAGATATTTTCAATTTACGACTGGTTTATCAGGACACAACCCCATCATAAGTGGAGGAAGATCTGTATTTCCTTTTCTTCATAACCCTTATCATTTTTCACCATGAGAATAACCATATGCAAGGCTTTAGAAGAAAATCCATATTCCTTATCTTGGCTAACAAAGCCCTAATAGGATGTAGCACCAGCCCCCCTCTCCAGTAGCATGTCCATCACTCTCTCCCTCTCCCTTCAACTCCAAACACGCTGAACTTCCTTCTTGCTGTTCCTTCAAAGAACATTCCAACCTCGTTTCCACTTCAGGGCCTTTGCACGTGCTGTTTCCTTTACTTGACACCCTGATACGCCCTCTCCTTAGATGGCCCCTTGTCATTCAGTTTGAGTCATTAATATGACCTTTTTAAAAGGCTTTCAGGGGAGGGGGAGAGAGATAAATTGGGAGATTGGGATTGACATATTCACACTACTATATATAAAACAGATAACTAATAAGGACCTACTGTATAGCACAAGGATCTCTACTCAGTACTCTGTAATGACCTACATTACATTTAATAGAATCTAATAAAAAGAGTGGGTATATGTATATGTACATCTATAACTGATTCACGTTACTGTACAGCAGAAACGAACACAACATTGTAAATCAACTAGACTCCAATAAAAATTAATTAAATAAATATACTTAAATAAATAAATAAAACAAGAACAGTTATGAAAATACCAACCTTCTTGTGACAGCAAGATCAAACAAGGTTGCCTAGAACATTCTCCCCACTCAACTCTCTCTTTTTTCTTGGCTAACTTTTTACTCAACTTTCTGGTAAAAAAAGTTAAAAAATTAAAAATAAATTGCTCTGACTCACTTTCAAAAAAGAAAAGATCAAACAAGGTAATGAATATAAAAGCACTTTGCCAATTGTAAACTATCTAAAATAAATAAATCATGTTAACAATTTTTTTTAAAAAAAGGCTTTCTGTGACCAGCCAATCAAAAGCAACTCCCGAGTTACCAACACATCTGAGCTTTCTGCATAGCGCTTGCCCCACCTGGTATTTTCCTTGTTACTAATTCATTTACTTGTTAATGTCTGACTCTCCCTCTCCCCTTCCCTCCACTCAACACTCAGCATGTAAGTGACAGGAGAACAGGAGCTTTTTCTGTCTTGTTCCCCCACCATGTTCTCTATGCTTAGGATAGTACCTGCTCCATAGTAGGTACTCAAAAAGGTAATAGAGGGCTTCCCTGGTGGCGCAGTGGTTGAGAGTCCGCCTGCCGATGCAGGGGATGCGGGTTCCTGTCCCGGTCCGGGAAGATCCCACATGCCGCGGAGCGGCTGGGCCTGTGAGCCATGGCTGCTGAGCCTGCGCGTCCGGAGCCTGTGCTCCGCAATGGGAGAGGCCACAACGGTGAGAGGCCCGCGTACCGCAAAAAAAAAAAAAAAAAAAGTTAATAGAATAAGTAATAGAATGAATGAATGAATGAATGAGTGATGCACTAGACCAACTTTTCCCAACCTCAACACTATTGACAGTTTAGACCAGAAAGCTCTTTGTTGTGGAAGACTGTTCAGAGCAGTGGAAGATGTGTAGCAGCATCACTGACCTCAGCGACTAGTTGCACCTTCCTTTCACAGTCACAACAACAACCAAAAATGTCTCCAGACATTGCCATACTTCCCCTGGCAGGGAGGGGGAGACAAAATCACCCCAGTTGAGAACCATTCACTAGGCTTGAGCTTCCAGGTGGAAGAAATCATGTATCACAAACCAAATACCTAGTACCTGCACATAGTAGTTGCTCAATAAATGGTTTTTTTAAATATCTTTATTGGAGCATAACTTCTTTACAATGGTGTGTTAGTTTCTGCTTTATAACAAAGTGAATCAGCTATACATATACATATGTCCCCATATATCTTCCCTCTTGTGTCTCTTTCCCTCCCACCCTCCCTATCCCACCCCCCACCCCAGGTGGTCACAAAGCACCGAGCTGATCTCCCTGTGCTATGTGGCTGCTTCCCACTGTCTTTCTGTTTTACGTTTGGTAGTGTATATATGTCCATGCCACTCTCTCACTTTGTCCCAGCTTACCCTTCCCCCTCCCCATGTCCTCAAGTCCATTCTCTAGTAGGTCTGTGTCTTTATTCCCATCTTGCCCCTAGGTTCCTCATGACCTTTTTTTTTTTTGGATTCCATATATATGTGTTAGCATATGGTATTTGTTTCTCTCTTTCTGACTTACTTCACTCTGTATGACAGACTCTAGGTCCATCCACCTCAATACAAATAAGTCAATTTTGTTTCTTTTTATGGCTGAGTAATATTCCATTGTATATATGTGCCACATCTTCTTTTATCCATTCATCTGTTGATGGACACTTAGGTTGCTTCCATGTCCTGGCTATTGTAAATAGAGCTGCTATGAACATTTTGGTACATGACTCTTTTTGAATTATGGTTTTCTCATCAATAAATGTTTATTGAAGAAAGATTAGTGTTTCATAAGTTGCTAAAAATAGATCAAGAATTGTTCCAAAACCCATTCTTTCAATAGGATGTGGCTATTTACTATCTATGTGATCGTAGGTAATTCACTTTAACTTGGCCAAGTCTCTGCTTCCTCATCTGTTAAACAGAAATACCAATAAAATTCCTACATTGTGATTCTGCTTTCTAAGCCATAAAGTATGATACCAATGTGCTATTAATTATTTATTTGTTCCCAAGTTGTGCATTTTCACATCACTTCTTGCTAATTCTTGCCTGAAACAACTTCAAAAGAGAATGTTTGCACCTAATGGCAAAGCCCTGTTTTAGCATTTACCTGATCTCTCCTCTCTCCAGAAGTTGGGGGCATTTCCTGGGTTTTTTTAAAGTTCTGTCCCTTCCTCTCACCTTCTTCCATTTAAGTTCAGACTCATAAACAAGGTCTCTGTCTCAAACAGCTCTTCGGGAAAGGTCTGCCCTGGACAACATTGTCAAGGGAGACCTGGGTTGTTTGTAATGTTCTTACTTCACCTTCTTCAGAAGAAGTATTTTCCTCCATAAATATTATCCTTCCTTCAGACTCCATAGATGTTCCAGTTTCCCCTCAAGAAGCTTACAGAGAGAATTAACCTCTACCTCACTCATCCAGGGATACCATCTTGTTTTTATTTCTAACACAGCACATCTCAAAGTCTACTTTGATTCAAAGGACTACATGGGTCTTCAGTTCTAGCCAGATGGTGAGCTCCTTGGGGAAGGGGTGGGATTTCAGGGTATCAGGGCAGGGGGATTATAATATGCTTCTCACCTTCCTCTGTCACCACATCCCAGAGGGAGAAAGAAATTAACCATCAGAAATAAGATCCCCTAGGAATCATGAACCTGCTCTTTAGATTAGGAAAGACAAGTCATACTTCCATGAATTCTACAATTCCATGAATATAATTTACAGGATGAGGTTTTTTCTACCAAGGCAGAAAAACAAACAAAAACCCACAGGGACAAACAAAGACATGCTATGAGCGCCATCTCATGGAGAAGTCAACCACTGCCTCTTGAGCATATGCCCTTCCATTCTCTGGCCTCATCCAAGGACACGAGTGAGGAGAACACTGGGAAAGCTTGGGGACAACTATCGCCAACACACTTTCACACACACACATACGGTTGGCCCTGCTGCCTGCATGTCACAGTCAGTGATGGCATCCGTGTCCATCGTAGCTTCAGCCCCCATCCCCTTGTCAGTCTAGGTGAGGGCAGCTGCCTCAACAGCAACAACGGACAAGGTCTGAGATGAATTTTGCTACCTATAGTGGATTGGGTTGTGCTGGGATAACCTGGGCTCACCACACGGCCTCTAAACCACAGAAGCCTCAACCCCAGCCCCTGTAGTACAGGCTGGCCATCCCGAGACCTGGGTCCTGTCTCCGTTCGACCCTTCCCTGAGCCTGAGCTCTCTGAATGAAAACCCATACCCACACCCCAATGTTCACTGCAGCACTATTTACAACAGCCGGGACATGGTAGCACCCTAAGTGGCCATTGACGGATGAATGGGTAAAGAAGATGTGGGGGGTGTGGGTGTGTGTGTCTATATATAGTGAAATATTAGCCATAAAAGAGACTGAACTAATGCCATTTGCAACAACATGGATGGACCTAGAGACTGCCATAGTGAGTAAAGTCAGACAGAGAAAGACAAATATCATAGGGTATCGCTTATATGTGGAATCTAAAAAAAAAAAAAAAAGGTACAAATGAACTTATTTACAAAACAAAAATAGGGTCACAGATATAGAAAACAAACTTATGTTTACCAAGGAGGAAAGGTAGGGGGAGGGATAAATTGGAGATTGGGATTGACATATACACACTGCTATATATAAAATAGATAACTAATAAGGACCTATTATATAGCACAGGGAACTCTACTCAATACTCTATAATGGCCTATATGGGAAAAGAATCTAAAAAAGAGTGGATGTATGTATATGTATAACTGCTTCACTGTGCTGTATAGCAGAAACTAACACAACATTGTAAATCAGCTATACTCCAATAAAAATTAATTAAAAAAAAAGAAAACCCACAACCAGTGTAGCTCATGCTGTCTCCACCCTACCCAGGCCCTGCAGCCCAGAGCCCTAGAGTACTGCCAACCTCCTGGAACCTCCCACTCTGAGGAGGGGACCTCCCTTTCAGAGTGGACCTTGCCATCCAAATACAAAGATGCACAAACACACAAGAACTTGCTGCATCCGTTGGGCACTGTGGGTTGGGTCCCCAGGCTGCCTCCTGGGCCATCTGCCCCTGCTAATTGATTTTCCTACCACTCTGCCATGTCAGACTCTCTCTCCATCACTGGGGCCATGCTATTGCGATCCAAACATACCTCACACCTGAGCTCTATGAGTTACAGGACGTACATCCAAGCCAAACACCCCAGTGTGCCTCACATTAGTCCTCTGGCCAGTTCATGATAATAGAGGAGAGACTTGAGACCAGTAAAGGAAGACTGGGCATTTTTGCCCAGAAAGTTGTTTGAGTCCAGGAAATCAAACTATGGTGTAGTGTCTGATGACGTAACCTTATACATAATCAGGAAGAGGGATACTGGAGTAAGGATCACAAACTCAAACACCTCCCAGAGTCAGGAGGGTAAGTGAATGAATGGCGGGGGTCAGGTGAAAGACACTCTAGGCCACAGCCAACTGGCCGTGCATGGCCACTGTGATGGTTGACTCTGTGTGTCCACTTGGCTGGGCTACAGTACCCAGATATTTGGTTAAACATTAGTCTAGATGTTTTTGTGAAGGTGCTTTTTGGATGAGGTTTACATTTAAATCTGCAGATTGCAGCAGATTGCCCTCCATAATGTGACGAACTTCGTCCAATCTGTTGAACAAAGACTGACCTTCCCCTAGTAAGAAGGGACTTGGCCAGCAGACTGCCTTTGGACTCAGATCCCAACTCTTCCCTAGGTCTCCAGCCTGCTGGTCTACCCTGCAGATTTCAGACTTGCCAAACCACTACAATCATGTGAGCCAATTCCTTAAAATAAATACACACACACACACACACACACACACACACACACACACACACACACACACACTCCTTGTTGGTTCTGTTTCTCTGGAGAACGCTAGTACTCACACCTCAAGGGACCAGCTATTACTCAGATCCAGCTAATCCAAACAAGAATGGGTTCAGACCATGACCAGCCTATGGGCCATCAGTTAGGATGTCTGAGTTAACATTGAGACAGATATAGCCAATGCTATTCTTGGACAAAACTGCCGTATCTCTGCTCATCCAACTCAAAGACATCATATCCTGCTCTCACACCTCCTGCACAAGCACCCTTCCCATTCTCTCCTAACCACAGTTCTCCCCACCTTTCCTCAGCACTGGAAAGAAAATAGATAACATTTATACAGGCCAGGAACATAATCATCATGATAATCCTGTATAGCAAACACAATCATCCTCCCCAGTTTACAGACAAGGAATAAGCTAAGAGAAGTTTAGTAACTTGCCCAAGGTCACACAGTAAGCAGAGGTGTGAGCAATCAGATCCTGGACCGAGGCCAGAGGTCGAGGCCCCCCAAGCTGACTTAGAGGAGACACTCTTAAAAATATCCATTTTCAGGAACTCAGCCTGGTTTGCTCATCTCCAATAAAGATTATAACAACAGTCTTCTGCAAACAGCCAGAGGTACTGTCACTGTTTGTCACATAAAACAGGCAACACACATGTAAAACTCATTGGGTTTCTCTAGCAGAATGACAATTTTATCGCCACAGCGTAAGCTGAACATCCTCCACACAGCTGCAGCCACAGCAGTAAATCTAAAAGTGAAACCTGATCCTGACACACCCCATTTGAACCCTTCCTGCGGCTTATTAGGATTTGCTCTAGGAGCCAGAATAGGGCTGAATCTTCAGATGAAGACCAAATGGCCATACCAGTGGGAGAAGGAGGTGATGCAGAGGCTGGGTACTTGCCTGGGCCAGGTAAACCATGGAATCTGGGGAGATTTGAAAGAGAAGGATGGGTGACCATCTTCCTACATGGTCCTTCTTGCTAGTTAAGAGGATGGACTGTGGCCTGGCTTCCCTGTACCTTTCCCAATCTTCCATACGGAAGTTGTCGTCATTCCCTTTCCAGGAAGATAAAGTCTCTGAGCTTTACCCTGCAATCCCCAGAAACACAGGTAGGGGGAGGTCCTCTATCTCTCCATGGATCTTGTTTCTCATTGTAGGTGAAAGGATTACTCCCACTCAAGCCATTTCTCAATCTGACCTTATACGGGACATCACAAGGCCTGCAGGTTGGCTCCAGGGTGATTTTTGGCAAGAGCGGGGCTGAAAGAGACCAGGCTTTCTGCCAAATTCTGTTCTTGTGAAAAATCAGTCAGCCCATTCTGACCAGACACATAAAATAGTCTGTAATAAATGTTTCCTGAAAATTTCAGGGAAATTTTTCCATCTTTCCATGCTAAGGTTTTAAGGGCATCACTGAAGCAGAGTACTCTTCATGCAAGCTATGGAAGTCAGACATCTAATCAAGCCAAAGCCAAAACCAAAACAGAAAAGGAATGCCCAAAAGCTCTGTTCCCTTCATCTATGTACCTTGCTGGTTGTCACAAAGGTCAAAGATTAATTTCATAAATCTGTTTGGTATGTCGAGATGAGACTGCTGCAGAATCCAATTGTTGGGAAAAGATGATCTGATTTATATATTCGGTAAGAAACGCAGCCTCAGTTATACAATCATGTCCGCCCCCAGGAGGATGCCTGGGAATTAGAATATGGGTGCTGGAAGGGCCTCAAAGTTCTTTCAAACAGGAGGAGACTGAGTCCCTTGAGGATACGTAACTTATTACAGACAGTTCTGAGCAAAAGGAGGTATCCTGATATCAGAGTCATTTTTCTTTTCCATACAGCAGTGATCTTCAAACTGGACTATAATCCCCTGAAGACCTCCCAAGGCCTCTATGGGTACAGATAAAATAGTTTTAGAGGACACAAGCTTCAGATTTCCAATTTTCAAATGTGTATTCTTTTATAAAATTGATCTGTGTTGAAAGCATCTTGAAGCAACAAGCCAATGCTCTTTTCCCAGCCTCCTTCCCCATTCTTTACCCATTCTAAAAAAAAAAGGACCCACTTTTCAGCCATACAAAGGATGCAACAAACCCAAGGTGCCCAACAAAGGTATAATTGACAATTTTGATATCTGCAGAGCCTCCACGAATAGGGAAATATAACCCCACCCCATATTTATCAGTAAGAGAAGCATCTCCCGTAATATTTTACTTGTGAATAATATGTATTAAAATATACAGTATATAGACATACTTTATTTTGATCAATTGTGAACTAATAATAATTATGATCATAACTCAATCCAAAAGAAATTTGTTTTAAAACTTGGAGGCTTGGAGTCACAGGAAGTAATTTGTTTCAATGTTTAAACATATTTTTGTTGCAGAAAAGCTGTATAGGTTGATCAATAAAAGACTTCCAAACATGAAACTACGTTACAGTAAGAGAAAAATTCTGTGATGGAAGAAGAATGAAATGTGATTTCTAAGGTGAAAAGATGTGATGTATAGAACTTCCCGCTATTAAGTGAAAGCCTGTTCGTGTGGTTTTTTTTAAATCCGATGATAGTGGGTATCAAATCACTATGGTATCTATATGCCACTGAATTACTTTAAAAGAGTGATGTATTATTTTGTATTAAAATTTCAATATTTGTAACATAATAGAAGTTTCATCCTTTGCAATTATTTAAATTTATGAGTTAAAAACTTATAAGTTAACTTAAGAAATATGTAAGCGGGGACATAATTTTTCAAAATACTTTCAGGGCATAAAGGAGCAAAAGAACTTTGAAGACCATTGCTTTTTACTTTCTTTTTGGATGAGCAGTGGAACAGGTGAAGAAGAAAGGACTCTGGCCTCAGAACCCAGTCTGCTCTGGGGCCATTCTGCCAGTCTGAGCAGTATGTTTGTAAGCAGAGACTGGCGAGATACCCAGCACACCCATTTCTTCCTGGAAACACTGCTAAACCACATTTCCAGCACTCTGCATCTGGGTAAAGAGGGTCTTTCCTGCTCCTGTAAATTTGTTTAACAAAGTTAAACAGATGTAAATTTGCCTTGAAAGAAAGGGCCTTCTCAGAGCCTTCGATATTTTAATACTCAATTAAAATCTCTAGCATTTCCCTAAGCTTATGTGCTTATGGGGCTCCCTATCCCAGAGTATATATTTACATCTGCTGAACCCAGTATGATTTCTCTGAAGCCTCTGAGGATGCCCCAGGCTGTCTTCTCTCCGGGGCTTTTCTCAGCTGCTCCCTTCATCACAATTGCTCTAACCTCTTTCCATGGGTCCCAAACTGCCCCATCCTTGAAGATGCAGTGCCCCACCTCTTTTATGCGGCTTTCCCGGGAGCCACCACGCGGCCGTCTGCCCAAGTCCCGCCCGATCTGAGCCCCTCTGCATCTCTATTAGAGCCCTCCTCACATTCTACCTTTGTTAACTCCGTCTGCATCCCATCGTCTACACTAAATGATAAGGCCTCTGATGGCAAAAAACAAGTATCATTTATCTTTGCAGCTGCCCGTCCGAAAATTATAGCACAGTACAGGCTCAACAATTTTTTACTTGTAATGATTGACACTTCAAAGCATAAATCAACAAAGCTGAACTTCTAATGATCTAACACATATGGTCTGGCTTTTCCATTGATCGGGCGACCCTAAGATGTTTGCAATATTCAGTATATTCTGGTATGCCACGTCAAGGCCAAGTTTCCTTGAGCAATCACTGGCAAGTAATGCCTTGGAATATAGATTTTTTTTAAATGTCATTGCCTCATTACTTTAGCTTAATATGTTTCTGGCTAAGAAGCAAATTTCATGAGTCACAAACCTCTTTCTTATGGCACCAGTAGCCACCTTACACAACGTACTAATGAAGGACTGTCATTTGAAACAGCAACAAAGGAAAGATCAAGTTCAGACCCATGCTGAGTTTTGGGAACAGTTGGTCTTTTTGCGAGCCAGGTTGACATTACAGAGAGTGTTTGTTCTGGCCATGACCACCAAGTATTCAAAAAGAGGAGTTCATATTTTCCCCTGTCCTTCAATCAGTGTACAGTAATGATTGAACAAACGTTCTAATTCAGTTACCCAGTTGGCGTCTGCTGAGCGGTAACTATACGCCCAGCACAATAACCTGTGCCTGGTATTTGCTTTTTAAGAAGGGTAATTCCATCAAAAATAGTCATATAAGCAAATAAATATATATGCAAAATAGAAACAGACTCACAGATACAGAAAATAAACTTGTGGTTACCAAGGGGAGAGGGAAGAAGGGAGGTGGAAATTAAGGGTATAGGATTAACAGATACAAACTACTATACATAAAATAGAAAAGCAGCAAAAATACACTGTATAGCGCAAGGAATTATACCCATTTTCTTGTAATAACCTATAACGGGTTATAATCTGCAAAAATACTGAATCATGAAATCACTATGCTGTACACCTGAAATTAACACCGTATTGTAAATCAACTACACTTCAATAAAAAAATAATAAAAAATTTTACAATAATTTTTTTTTAAGTTGTATAAAGAGATATGCAAAAGGCCCCTGTGGCAGAGGCCATCACTTGCCTATAACTGTTTTCCCCTTCCTCATTAGAAACAACACTCCAACTTTATTTGGGGCAGAAATGCACCCAGCTAAAATGCCAAATTTCCTGACATCCCTTTCAGCTCGATGTAGCCATGAGACTAATTTTGGCCAAAGGTAGTTAGGAGAAGTGTAGGGGGCTTCCAGGAGGATTGCTTTAAAAGGAACCGACTCAGCCAGGAAGCTTGTCCTTTTTGCCCTTCCTCCTATCCTCTCTCCTGGAAATAGCTGGCTCTCCAGCAGCCATCTTGGGCCATGAGGTAAACTTGAGATGGAAGCCTTGGAGCAAAAAGACAGAAGAAGGCTGGCTCTCAGGTGATTCTATAAGGCCACCATACCAGCCCTATCATGCCTATTTCTGGTCTTCGTTTACATGAGAAAGTGAAACCTTAAAAATAAATTATCGTTGGGCAGTTTCTATTATAAAGAGCCAAATCAGATCCTTGGCCCTTGAACTTGGCAGGTTCACGGTCCATTATACTTCAGCCTACACATTAAAGCAGATCTCAGATCAACATTGCCTTCTCTGGGGGGGTGACTCAATCTTCTTTATGCATTCTATTTACTTGAACTTGTTCTTTTCCCTTGTTCTGGAATTTCTTGTTTCCACTCCCAACTTTGATAGCTGTTTCAAGCCCTGTCATTTGGGAAAATGCGTGGGTTCCCCTGCTGGCTTCTAAATTTCAGCCTCCTTCATGGCTCTTGTCTCTGCATGCTGCCTTGAATCTGGGGTCCCCTGATGACGCAGGTGAGGAAATCTCTCCAATATAGCCTCCAGCACTAAAAACCCCAACAGAAGAGCTGAATTTTTGCCTCCTTACCACTCTAAAGGGAGAAAATCTAGACGTCTATAGATGGACGGTAGGTACCAGAGTCACCACATCCAGTTGTACAAGTTGTGCACTGCACCATTCCAAGGGGTCACCAATCATATCATAGTCTATCATGTGTCTATGCATGGTCTCTGTTGTCTAACTAGCCCTGTACTCAAAGCTTAGCAGGCACAATCAGAGTGGGGCTAGCAATGCTGAGCCCATTGGTCCGCGGGGCAAGGTGTCATCTCCTTGCTACTGTGATTCCCTTATTGCTAATAATACCACATCCAAAAAACCCAGGAAACTATCATAAATAATAAAACTTTATCTTCCCTGTGCTGCTATACATCAGAAAAGCTGACTCACGTCACACACCGCCCCACCCCCCAAATTGGAAAGAGTCAGGTATGAACAGTTTCAAGGTGGGACTTCGAAGAAAGTCATTATTGCCATTCTTAGTGATAATAATAATAAATGCATAATTATCATAGCACATTCATTCTATGTTTTCTCATTTAACACTCACAACCCGCTCTGAAGTGGAAGCTATTATTAGTACAATTTAATAGATAGGGAAGGGAGATTCAGAGAAATAGATGATTTTGCTAAGATTTCTTCATCTAGAAGAGGAAGAGCAGCACTTAAGTCCAGGGCTTCCAGTTACCAAGCCATGTTCCTTCAACCATGAGTTCATGCATTAATGGCTTGGGAGCTGATCATTATTCTTATTCCCATTTTATTAGTCAGGAAAATTAGAAAACTAGATAGCTCCATGCATTTGTCCAAGGAAAATGGCAGAATCTGGACTTTGGGCCCAAATCTTCTCTGGCTCCTGGGCTACTTCCACCACCAGGATGTTACAGTTTTCAAATCACTCTTGCTCACGTGACCTTCAAACTAATTCATCCAACCCCAATTCCCTGGCTTCTTTTGCTCGGTTCTGGAAAGAGCATCCCAAAAGGATTGTGCTATAAAGTACACTGGAGTCCGATGAGGAATGTCATGGAAGTGTATTTTCGGGGTTCTCCAGCTCACCTTGCGTTTTCAGGGGCCACCATGTTTCCTGGGTGCACAAAGGCTGCTCAGCACACCAGGCACAGGTCCCTGCCCCCCAGCAGGAGGACACATTCTACTGGGGAAGACCAGAGCCAATCAGTGCAGATTGAGCCAACTTCAATTCACCAGTGAAGGTTGAAAGGAGGACCGTGTTGACACCAACTTGTGATCAACTATCTAGTTCAGAGGAAAAGAGGGCAGAGATGATCATCAATGTCTGCCACGGGGACATTGATAATAGAGATTGGGAAGGAGTAAGTATTGTTCGCTACAGGCTTGATGACCCAGATGCATAAGGATGGAATGGTTTCTAATGCAGAGACAGCTAAAGTAGAGTTAAAGACTCAGGACCATCTCCAGGTAGGTTCTGGACCAGAGCCAACTAGATTTTAACCTCATAATACTCGCCCCCTATCCTCTCTCCTCTCCCCTCTCCCTACACCCTCTTAACACTCATAAATTTGCACGCATATATGCACACACACACATGCACTTGACTCCTATGAAGTCAGGTCTAAATGAGCAAATGAAGGTCAGGAAAATTTTAAAGAGCAAACAACACACACCATGGTTATGTGCAGAAGGAAGTACGTGTGAATGCAGGATTAGGGTGGTCCTATCAGCTTTGCTTTTGTTAATAGCTTACTAGAGGAAGAGACTTTTAGAACGGAAGCAGTTTTATTGGGCTTGGCAAAGATGGAATCCCAGATAGTCCCAAAGAACAAGATGAGATTCTGAGATCCAAGAGGCACCTAAATATTGAACAGCAGAGTCAGAGCTGTCACTCACAAGCAGCACTAATATTTGCTCCAGCCAAAAAGCCCACATCCCAGGCTGAAGCCAGTCCCTGGAGAGCACATCTGGGCAAGAGCAAGGGAGGAGACACAGGAGGTCTCAGAAAACAATTAAGGGAGAAGTTTTTCGGTCAAGATCAGTTTTTACTGGTCCAGGTCCTTGTCTTTAGCAGTTCTTTCCTTGAAGACATGACCTTTGGCACCAAAGACCTTTTCAAGGTCATGTCCCAACTTCATCCACTAACCAGCCATCCCCAGTGGGAAAATGAGGTCCAGAAAGATGAAGTGGCTTATCCAAGAATATATGGAAAATGTATGTCAGAACCACAGCCAGAAGTCAAGGTTACATCTGTAGAAGCCTATTTTTCAAGTACCTGTGAGAGACCCACCTCTTTCACCCTGACAGCTGTCATCTAGAGTCATCACCCAACTTCTCAAGACTCCTCAGTATGTGGAGATTCCCATAGACCAGTGTATCAGACAGGATTTGGTTTGACTGCATGTAACACAGAAGCTAAAATAAGAGTGTGCATTGCTCACTGATGACTATCTAGGGATGGAAGGAAAGTTATGCCAAGTTCTCTGGGTCTCAGCCTCCTTCTGGCTCACCACACCACCAGCTCTTGATCTCATGGTCCAAGATGCTCGCCTGAGCTGCAGCTTACACCTTTGACAATAGCATGGAGGAAAAATAAGAAAAATGGTGTGTCTCTTCCCTGTAAGGATGCTTCCTGAATTCACTGACAACAGTTATATCACTGGTCAAAACTTAAGTCAACCATAGGCTCCTTCCCACTGCAAGGGAGACTAGGGAAGGCAGTCATTTAATCATTGGCAAGATGCCATCTCCCTAATGACGAAGGGAAGGCAGATATGGAGGGACAACACCGGCCCAGGCCATACCCAGGGGTGGTCCTTAAGTCTCCAGTCCCATTAAGGAAGATAGGTAAGAAAAGCCAGATGAGTTAAGCCCAAGAAGATTCATACCCTAATGGCACCTGCAGCAAGAAGAATGTGAATTAGCAGAGAGGAGAAAGGAGAGACTTTCACATGGAAGAAATCTCACAAGCAAAGGTCTAGAATAAGAGATATTAAAAGCTAATAGTAGGAGGTGAAACAGTTCTTGGACCAATGGAGAGCAACTGGAGGAACAAGGCAGAGAGGCAGGGTGGAAGAAGCATCTGATAACTTATCAAGACCTAAATACCCACATCTTATTTTTTTTTACATCTTTATTGGAGTATAATTGCTTTACAATGGTGTGTTAGTTTCTGCTTTATAACAAAGTGAATTAGTTATACATATACATATGTTCCCATATCTCTTCCCACATCTTATTTTTAATCGTTCATTCAACCAACATTTTACTGAGCACTTGCTATGTGAAAATAACTATGCCTCCTTGACTAAAAAGGAATGAAATAGACACTAAACTCATGGGTTTTACACTCCAGAAGAAAAGAAAAACAAGTAAGCAGACCATTTCAGTATGGGGTGTTGCGGAAAATGCTAGAGAAGGTTCTGGGCTACGGAAGCACCAAGAAAAGGCCCCTACGCAGACTTAGAAGTCAGGGAAGGCAAAGGCTGCCTGGAGGAAATGCTTACAGCCATGCAGCACAGAGTTAAGGGCACAGGTTCTGTGACTGCTTCCCCAGGTTCAAATCCTGGCTCCACCTCTTACTGGCTCTATATCCTGGTATTTTCTCTAAACCCCCAACCTCCCTATCCATAATATAGGGATGCTAATGATAATCATAGCACCTACTTGCTAGGATTGCTTAAAGGATCAAAGGAGATACTCTCCGTGAATCACTTAGCATGGCATCCGGCATATAAATAAGTGCTCTGTATAGATGAGCTACTAATATGATGACTATTACTAGCCCTAAGCTAAGAGTTACGACCAAGTGGGGAAAGGGAAAACAGAGAGATATCCAGACAGAAGAAATAGCATCTTCAAAAGGCTGAGTCCCAGAGCATCAGAAGGAAGGAGCACCATGTGGGGAGTGCTGAGGCAGTAGGCTGAGGAGGTAAACGGGACCAGATCAGGCAGGTCTTGGAGACCAGGTGAAGGCATTTGGTCTTTACCCAAGAGCAATAAGGAACCATCAGAGCAAGGAGGCCAATGTAGTCAGGATGTCACCTCAGAAAGATCACTTCAAATGCCACATGGTGACAGATTGACCAGGGGCAACACTAAAGGCCAGGTGCCAATCAGTAGGTGGTAATCCCAGTGACAGATCATGGCAGCTTGAACCAAGGTGTTAGCAATGAAGGTAGAATGGTGGATGGATTCAAAAGCTATCTAGGGGGACTTCCCTGGTGGTCGAGTGGTTAAGACTTCATCTTCCAATGCAGGGGGTGCATGTTCAATCCCTGGTCAGGGAGCTAAGATCCCACATGCCTTGAGCCCCCAAAAAAAACCATAAAGCAGAAGCAATATTGTAACAAATTCAATAAAGACTTTAAAAATGGTCCACATCAAAAAAAAACTTAAAAAAAAAAAGAAAACAAGAAAGCTATCTAGGAAGTGGGATCTATAGGACCTGCTCACCACAATCACATCCAAATTCACACATGCTCTTGGTACAGCCTCTCGAACAATCAAAACCCTACATAAACCTTGGAAATTGTTCTAGTACCCATCACAACTAGCCCTTCTCATCAACAAGGAGACAGAGTATCACCTAGAAACAGCATAATTCTTCATCAGCAAAAGGCACATATGATTTTTAGGTGGTAGAACTAGATAATAGCCAGTAAGATAAAAATGATTTCAGGAGTTTAGAAATATGCTGCTATGAGCTGAACCAAAATAAATCCAGAGAAAAACAACTCCATAATAGCCCTCTAGGCCTAACAAAATGTCCCATTTCAGCTTCTGAAGCCTTCACGTGAGTAATAGTGCTGTGTATATGGTGTGCTATTTGGTGACCCCATAATTTATCCTCTAATCTAGGACACTTCAAAGAATGAAGGTGACTTCTATTAATATTACATCAGGACAACAGAAAACTGGGAGTTTTCCAGCCAAACCAAGTTGTATAGTTGTTCATCCTTTTGGCTGTCTAACATTAACCCCCTTCCACCTACACACACACACACACACACACACACACACACACACACACACACACACACACACACACACACACACACATTTTTGTGACAACAGCCCCCGATGTCTTTCTGAGGAATCACAGATCCTCCAGTAGTAGGTAGCCTTACTGGGACTATCAGTGAAAGTACCAGGAGATGAGCCCAGCATGCAAGCTAGGCCAGCTGAACTTAGGACCTTGAACTTGACTGGAAATGGCACAAAAACATAAAACACGAGAAAAAGCCCATTCATTCCAGCAGCATCTCCCAGTGAGACCACTGCAGCATTCCTGCCTCCTAAACCCCTGGAGCCCTCATCATACCTGTTCTTTTATGAACCTGTTCTCCAGTCCTTCCCATCCATTCTGTGAGCTGCCTGATGCCATTACAATAAATTCCTTTTCTGCTGCTAAGAATCCTAACTGATAGAATTACCATAAGCTTTAGAGTACATAATTCTCACTCGAAATTCCACATCTAGCATTCACTTACTCTGTGTCTTTGGCCTTCAAATAATATAATGCATAAAATATAAAATAAAAATATAATAATGCATACCATAAAAATAATATAATAATACAATGCATACCTTAATATAATGCATACCTTATAAATTATAGAAATAAATGAGATAATGTATGCTAAGCCTGTGGCTCAGTACCTGGTTCAATTCAGAAGTAAGCCATCAACTCATGATAATTTCTTTCCATTCTTTCTCAAATCTCATTCTATAGATTTGATTTTTATATTTCCTATCAATATTTAGAGAAGGGGTAATCATTAGAATGACTTTAAGTTTGTTTAAGCCAAGCTGGATCTTAAAGTCCAACTGAGATTAAGTTGTACTACTGAAAAAGTATACGGAAAAAAAACAGATACATGGAACAGATGACTGTAAGTTCCCCATCTGTAAGGAGAGTCCAGGTTATGCTGCAGTAATAAACAACCCCCAAATCTCAGTGGCTTTTAACAACAAAGGTTTATTTCTTGTTCATCCTACCTTTCTGTTATGAGTTGGCTACGGTTTCGGCTCTAGTCCATCCTTACCCAGTATATTTGTCAGAAAGGAGCAAAGAAACAGAAGATACACAGAGAAAAAGAGACTTGTTTTAAGGAATCGGCTCCCCTGATGGTGAGGCTACAGAGCCAAAATCTCCAGGCCCAAACAGGCTGGAAATTCAGATATGTGTTGCTATTAGAGCCTTGGGTCTGAATGCCACAGGGTAGCAGGCGGAAACTCAGGCCAAGTCTCTGCGTTGCAGTCTGGAGGAGAAGTCCTTCCTCTATGGGAAACCTAAGTCTGCTCTTAAGGCCTTCAACTGATTGGATGAGGCCCACCCACATTGAGGAGGGTAATCTGCTTTACTCAAAGTCCACCGATTTAAATGTTAATCACATCTAAAAAACACCTCCTCAGTAACATCTAGACCCTTTGCTCAAACAACTGGGCCCATAGCCTAGCCAAATTGACACATAAAATTAACCATTGTCAGGCTAAAGAATCAGTCACCATCTCAATCATCTTGGTTGTCACTTGTCACTGAGGCAGAGGGAAAGAGAACATGATGAATCACACTGGCTTTTAACATTTTCTCCCAGAACTGATACACATCACTTTCACTCAGATTTCAGTGCCCATTGCAAGTCACACAGCCATGCCTACTTTTAATGGGGTTGGAGAAGCACAAGCCCACCATTGCCCAGAACAGAACCAAAATATTTATGACTAGCCTTAATGAATACCACAGCCTCATAATCTCATCCTCTTGATTTTCAAAAGAATTCCATTGCCCTTAGTTCTTTTCTTCCTGACTGTACTGGATGAGGCTTCATGCCTTCATGGTACCCAAAAATGCCCTTGGAGGAAGACTGGACAGGCACTGCCATTAATATAAGCACCTATCATCAAAATGTCTACAAATAATAAGTGCTGGAGAGCATGTGGAGAAAAGGGAACCCTCCTACACTGTTGGTGGGAATGTAAATTGGTACACCCACTATGGAAAACAGTGTGGAGGTTCCTTAAAAAACTCAAAATAGAACTACCATATGATCCAGCAATCCCACTCCTAGGCATACAGCCAGAAAAGACAAAAGTGCTAATTTGAAAAGATACATGCACCCCAATGTTCATAGCAGCACTATTCACAATAGCCAAGACATGGAAGCAACCTAAATGTCCATCAACAGAGGAATGGATAAAGAAGATGTGGTACATATATACAATGGAATATTACTCAGCCATAAAAAGAATGAACTAATGCCATTTGCAGCAACATGGATGGACCTAGAGACTGTCATACTGAGTGAAGTAAGCCAGAGAGAAAAAGACAAATATTATATGATATCACTTATATGTGGAAAGTAAAAAGTAGTACAAATGAACTCATTTACAAGACAGAAGCAGACTCACAGACACAGAAAACAAACTTATGGTTACCAAAGAGGAAAGGGGGGAAGAGGGATAAATTGGGAGTATGGGATTAACAGATGCACACCACTATATGTAAAATAGATAAACAACAGGGATTTACTATATCACACAGGGAACTATATTCAATACCTTGTAATAAACTATAATGGAAAAGAACAGAAAAAAAGAATATAGATATATACATATATATGTATTACTGAATCACTTTGCTGTACACCTGAAACCAACACGATATTGTAAATCAACTATACTTCAACTTAAAAAAAAAAGTGAAAAGGTAATCTATAGACAAACACGGAAAAATATATATATATAAGCACCTCTCATTAGACCTCTTATCACAGGGCTCTCAGCGCCTGAAAGTCTGTTCAGAAAAGGCTGCATGAGGTTTTGAATTGTCCACTGTGAGAAGCAGCAATACTTCCTACTCTGCATATCATTCTGGAGTCCTCCAGTGCATTGAGAATTCCATGAGACAGAGGGTCGTATTTCTTGACAGAAATAGACAGAAATGGGGCAGATGGAAGAGGCATCAAAGTTACGATTTCTGAAAGGATTTTCAAACATCTTTATTCTTGTATAACTGATTCACTTTGTTATAAAGCAGAAACTAACACACCATTGTAAAGCAATTATAATCCAATAAAGATGTTAAAAAAAAAATCTTTATCCTGGACTTGGGCCAGATTTCCCTCCTGTGTTGCTCTAGAGGAATTTTCACAGATAATTTATATGAAACAAGGATCTGTCTCTTGGTGCAGTCAGCTCAGAAGTAGCCTCTTTCCCAACTTCTGCTTCCAAAAAGTAGACTGGTCAATTTATTTTCCCCTGCTGAAGCCGCCAAACCTAATTAGCATCCTTGGTCTCAAGTAATCTATGCCTCTTTTTAAAAAGGAAAAGAAAAAAAGTGGGCTTGTTACAAAAGGTATTAAATGTTGGGCAAATTCTTTTTTTTTTTTTTTTTTTACTTGACCCTTTATTGGCCTGATAACCCGCAGAGAAGGGTAGACAGAGCTGGTCTGGTGCCCATGTGGTCACATGGCAATAAAGTCTCTACTTCGGAGGGTGGAGTGAGGGTTGAACGAGCTAATGCTTGTGAAGAGCTTAGAACAGTGCCGGCCACAACTGTACTCGGCGGACGGCGATGCTTTTCTGGGCGGTTCTACTGCTTTGCTGCAGGTGACCGCGTGCTCAGGGATGAGCCCCCAGAGGCAGATGATCCAGGGTTTGACGTCTAACTCAGCTACGCCGTGGTCATGGGACCCCAGGCATGTTATTAACCACTCTCTAGAAAACTCTTCAGTTTCCTTCTTTCCAAAAGAGAAATAAGCAGACACCACATAAGATTATGGTGAGGATGAAAAATTGCTATAAACAAAGCACTTAGCAGAGTTACTGGTCCAACCTATGTGCATAATGTGTGCTTTAACCAGAACTAATAAGGAAATCAGGACCCCAACCGGAATGTGGTCCCTCTGTTTAGTTCTTTTCAAAACAGTACTATCCCTTTAGGGGCAATGACTTTCAAACTCTGCCCAAGGAGCCAGGGCTCCCCCAAAGGGGGAAGGGGAAAGTCAGACCATATGGCTTTACTCCTCCAGTAACCAGAAAAGTCCTCCCATTATCTGTTCCAGAAACTGAGATGCTGCACACAATTTCATTACTGAAAGGGTGCTACTGTGGAAGGATATTTGAAAATCTGTTCTTCTGTGTCACTACTCACCTCCTCATGCTTGGGTCAGATCATTGGAAATGACATAACCAGAGATAACCTTGATTATCCTTGATTCTTTTATTTACTCATTTATTTATTCATTTGTTTCATTCCTTCATTTGTGCTTTTTTTTTCTTTTTTTTTTTTTTTGACCAGGTCCCTGGGCTGGCCCCAGCATTAAAATCATGAACAAACCACACAGTCCCTGGGGAGATGGAGGTCACTTTCCAGCAGGAGAGATAGACAAGGAAACAGGCCATGATGCCCAGAGTTTGGGACATCATAGGGGAGGCAGGTACAAGGCGCTTAAGGAAGAATGTCCAAAGTCTTTGGGCTCAAGACAGACTTCCAGGGGAAGAATGTGTAAATCTGAAGGCTAAAGACGGATGGGAGAAGGAGAGGGGGCAATTTTTCTAGGTAGAAGCCCAGAAGGGAGAAAGACATGGTAAATGAAAGTTGTCCAGCAACCGTGAAGGCGAACAGGTAGAACAAAGGAGAAACAAAGTATCCCCCCAAAACCAGCATCAAGGACCCAGGTAAAACCTTTGCTATCAGGATGGCCACTGCACTTACAGCAGATGAGGTTGCAAATTCACTGAATGACTCCAGCCAAGGACCTGGCATCCCAATAGTTTCCCTCTGTGGCAGTTTTCTGAAAGGTTCTCAGTCTCTTTAGCAAAAGGACACTCTTACTGTTTGGATTTAAAGGCACACGCTGGGAACAGGCAAGGACTGGCACCCTGGAAGAACACTGCCTGAGAAAACATGACAGCAGCTGACACAGCTTTCCCCGGCCTCTCACAGACCTTCTCCCACTCGCTCCCCAGAGAATGCAGTCACTGAGCCATTTGGAGGAGGCCTTTGCAAGACTGAAAGTCAAGCTCTTCCCCAGGGCACAGGCTGGGGTTGGGAAATGCGAAATTCACTGGTTGAATCCAAGCTTCTCCAAGCAGATGAGACAGTGTGAATGTTCTCAGACTGTCAATGAGGCCGTGACTAATTCTCACTTTGTACACCCAGAATCCAAGCCCAGAGTCCAAAGGTTCATTTTTTCCTGCGTCCCAGGGAAAAGCAAATGCAGGCCTCCCCTTGGGCCAGAGCCTGGGATTGAAGTCAAGGTGAAGTGTTGTTATCCTAATAGTGTTGAGGTAATAATTACAATAATAGTAATAACACTTACCAAGCACATACTCTGTGCCAGGCCCTGTTGTAAGCACTTTGCATAAATTACCACATCTCAGAAACCCTTTGGAGCCAATAATACTACTACCCCAATTTTACAAAAACAGAAAGATGTCCAAAAAGGTTAAGTGTAGCTGGATAGAGGAGGTGGGAAACTTCAAAGAGTTTGCAAAGGCTGTAAAACAAAATAAACAGCATGCATACATAGTCTATTAGCATTTTTACCAGAACTGACTGCACAGATCTCAGACTGCTCATCACACAGGGACCTACCCAGAGATGTCCATAGCATATCAGGGCAAACTGACTCAAATGAGCAATGATAAAAGCCTTGGGAGAGTTCAAGAAGTATGCTGCGGTTTTCAGAGAGAACGTGTTCAGCATGAGGGAATTAGGGAAGGTTTTAGGGAAGAGATGACCCCTGACAACTTGGAGGATTGGCAGGACATCGTTCCAGGTTAAGGGAACGGGGAGAGGAAAAGCAAAGGGGGAGGAAGGGTGGAATGCGTCTGAGGAAGAGTGGCTGGAGGAGTGTTCCAGGGGATCCCAAGGCAGACCCTCAGGGTCACAGTAGACTCTGAAGCTCCCCTTCCCACTTCATCTCTAGAGTAACTCAGTTTTTATTTGTTTTACATACTGGGCTTCCATATGCAATTTCATGTGAAGAAACGATTTCAGTTCATTTTTTTCAAACCATAGCACCAAAGGGATATAGAAAGCATAGAGAAGGAAGTGGAGATGGAGCGAGCATGGTAGGTTGGAGGAAGAGCATGGAAAGTTTCCATCGTGAATGTCAAATCCACCCCTGTCCATTCTATGTCCCCAGCAGACATCACTAGTCGAATTCTTTCCCACTGTTCCCAGAGACTCAGAATCCTTCCATAGCCAGCACCCCAGAAATCAGAAGTGGTATATCATAGAGTTAACCAAAGGAATATGAGCTTTTGTTCTACAGGAGAACCCTATATTTTTGAACCACTGCCCCTAGTTCACTCACTTCTAAACAAGGATATTGTGATGGGGCCATGAATCAGAGGCCAGGCCCCACTTGTAGGCAGACCTCACTTCAAAGAAATGCGCAGGGGCTTCCCTGGTGGCGCAGTGGTTGAGAATCCACCTGCCAATGCAGGGGACATGGGTTCGTGCCCCGGTCCAGGAGGATCCCACATGCCGCGGAGCGGCTGGGCTCGTGAGCCATGGCTGCTGAGCCTGCGTGTCCGGAGCCTGTGCTCCGCAACGGGAGAGGCCACAACAGTGAGAGGCCCGTGTACCGCAAAAAAAAAAAAAGAAAGAAAGAAACTTCCATAGATGACTTCCTAGGGTTCCCTGATCCTTCTTCCTACAAGGTCCAGATCCCAACAATAAGTTAATTAGTGGAATAAGAAGTGAGAGAGGACTTTCATCGTGTCCAGAAGACCAACTTGGGAGTGATTCTTTCCATTAGCACACAGCTAATGAAATATTCCTCAGCTTATTACACTGGTACCCAGAAATCTGGGCATCTAGGAGTGGAGTAGAGTAAAAGACGGCAGGTGATGGGGTGAGCCTATGGAGGGGAAAAGCAGAATGATGCAAGCAGTAAGGAAGGAGAAGGGATTGCATTAGATATAAGCTTTACCTACTCCTTTTGGTGGGAAGAGCAGGATCTAGAGATATAACTTTGTTCTGCTATGTATAGCTGTGTGAACTTGGGCGATTCACTTCACCTCTCTGTCTCCATTGATACCATGGAGGTAATCATTTCATCAAGCATCCCCCCTTCATAGGATTTAAAGGGGATGTTTGTCAAAACCATTCAGATTTTCCTTAGGGTATAGCCTTGAAGGACCCGCCCATCAAGATGCCTCAATATTTCCCTGGTCAACGAGTGCCCATGGGTTCCAGGCTGGGCCAACCAGACACCCTCACCATGGAATGGGTATCCTAAGCAGAATAACACAAAATGAAAACACTCAGAGATAAGGCCACACCCAGAAACTGCCCTTTAGTTTCTGCTCCCTCATCCCCAGAGCTTCCCTGGGACCTATCATGACATGACCCACCTGCATCTTTCCAAAATAGTTCTCACCATGTTCAGGTGAGCCAAAGTCACCAGGAACTCTGGCTGATACAGGAAGTGTCAAATGAGGAGATGATGTGTGAAAAAGTGCCTAGAGAACATAAAGGATGTATACAATGTCAGGTGGCACTTTCTAGAACATTCCACAGTGTCTACTACCTAATGGTCTCATTAAATGGTCATTGAACAAGACTGATGAGTGTGCCTTCTGTTCTTGGACATGACTTTCAGAGGTTCTTGTGGCCTTTCGTGTTCCCCTGGACAGAGTTACTCACCATTTCCCCTTCACACCATCTTGCAGGTCACAGGGCACTGAGTCACCAGAACACGTTATCACACAATGGTCAAAGCCCTCTCTCTCTTTTCTCTCTCTGCTTTACTTCTTTTATTCCAGACACTTCCTTGGCAGACTCATGTGAAATTAAAAGCCATGGGGAAAAAAGATACTTTCACCCTCAGTTCACCCCGAAAATCTGTGCGATAATGTAAAAAGTGATGTCCAGAGGCCTACAGGGCTAACCAGGTGTGTGACGAGCCAAGTCATCTGCCCCTCTGGACCATGGTTTTCTCATCTGTCAAATATGAGTTATAAATGAGAAAATCTCTAAGGACTCCTCTAGAGCTGACTTTAACACTCATCAGTCTTATGGGCCCCATCTTTAGTAGGAAGAGCTCTCGAACCCCTTCTCTGCTTGTGCCAGTATACCTATGCCAGTATTTCTAAGAGTTCTTTAAACCCCAAAATACTAAATATGTTTCATTAAGAATATCTATATTATTCTTCCCCAAAGAAAAGATCAGATCTTAAAAGAGATAACACCTCTACAACAAAAACTGAATCCAACGATTTAATTAGAGGTCATAGAAAAGAAAGAAGTTCGTATCATATTTTATGGCAGAGAACATATAACTGAGAATTTTTGCCAAATGCTTGCCTAATGCTAGCAAGCTGTGCAAAGAGAAAAAGCGCCCCACAGCGTAGTGTTAAAAAATAATAAGAATAAAACAAAACTGCCCGACGTTTTATAAATATATCCATCCCCGTAAGATAAGTTGCCAAAATAGATCATTCTATCTGTCTCAACAGGTCAGGTGGCCCTAGTAAGTACCATGTCTCCAGTTCTTGTTGCTGTAGAAAAGGAAGCATTAAACTTTAACTGGCCTCGCACTGAAATATCAAAGTGGGTAAGGCCCCCCGATTTTAGAGAGGCAGAGAAGGAAGCTGGAGAAGACGAAGCATCTTTGATTGACCAGACCTGGATTTCAGGGCTTCCCCTGTGAAACCAAAGCAGCCTCATCACCAGGCCGGCAGCCCTTCAAAATCCATCTTCTCTGCCCCTAAGACAAATCCATACGTCATCACCGGCAGAAGCGGCACGGTTCCCAGGAACCGAGCAGGCCGCACAAGGGTAGAATTTGCTCCAGAAGCCCTGACTATAAAAGCTGCCCTCAGGCAAGGAGAAAGCAGAACCAGAGCTGTGCAGGGCCACTTGCTGGAGCTCTGCCGTTGGCGGAGCAGTGCCCACACCTCTGGAGGGCTGTGGGTGGGATCCCATTACCTTTAGAGGCAGGAGAGGTTTTTTCCTTTGCATTTGGGTCCCCCTAGCGGAGCAGAATGAGTATACCGGCTCTGTCTCCGGAAGGAGGCGTGTGGGGAGATGAAACTACCTGACCAAGTTAAAACCGGCTGCCAAAAACTTGCAGCTGCCTTTCCCACTACCTGCCTGGGGTAGGAGGTAACCTCTGCAACCAATCAACATGGAACTTGCACCTCCCGTTCACCCAGCAACGGAGGGTGGGGAAAGTGCGGCAGGAGTCAGTCATCATCTCTTTCTCTCAAGGGGTTCCTAGTTCATGGGGAGGGGGTGTGGAAAAAGGTTAATAAACATGCGATAATCAGCAAACACTGTCATAGCTAATAACTATCAGACGTGTACAGGAGGTCACGTTGTAATGCCACAGTTCAGAGGGAGATCCTTGAAATCAGACTGCCTGGGATCCTATGCTGATTCCCCTGCTAACTAGCTCAGTGACCTTGCGCTTGTTCATTCAACAAAAACATACCGCGTACCTAATATATACATATACCAAGCACTGATCTAAGCACTAGGGATACAGCGAAATAGATCCCCTCCCGAACCAAAAAACACACTTCCCTGTGGGCCCCATACTCTTCATTTATGAAAAAAGGGATGTTCAAGCATCAATCCCACAGTACTGTGAGGTTAGATAAAATAACCTTGGCACTTAGGGCTGGCATATGACAAAAGCTCAGTAATGCTACTTTTGTTATAATTCTAATGACAGGCCCTGGAGTCTTTACTTTGCTTCAGGATCTTTCCAGAGCTGTAAGTCAAAGGGGCAGCCATCCGGAGCTGGAGTCAAAGCAGCTCGATTTCTAAGTAGCAAGGAACCCCAAATACCTAAGGACCTCCATTTCCTTATAAGTAAAGTGGGTGGTCAGAGGAGATACTCTCAGCTGTCGGAACATCTCATCTCCAGGAGTGCTCATCTAATAGGGCAAGTTCTCAGACTTGTACTGGCCCACGTTTAGTGGTTGAGAAGGTGCGTGTGTGTAAATAGATTGTGCATATATGTCTGTCTGTCCAGCCCACTTATTCCCAAAGTCCCCTCTGTCTGTACTGCTTATGAGTCCCAGTCATGTAGTTCCTCTCATCACAGAAGCGTGCTGGTCGTGGTTCCCACCCCATAAGCAGGGACATAATGGAGTAAGATCCCAAGTATGGATTTGAACTTGTTCCGAGGTAGGAAACCCTACATGGCCTGAGCCTAAAAAGTGAGCTCTAACAGAGTTTTGCTGGAGAAGACTACTGGAAAATAGGAGGCACTGTCCCAGCTAATAATTAAGGTCATAACATTTGTATATTTGTCATCTTCAAATCTCATGGGGAAGAGAAGAAACTGAATTGGAGGCGAGATCTGGCATTTCTGAGTCCTCTACTCAAATGTCATTATACATATTTACCCCATCTCCAACCCTAACTAGGGCATTGGTCTCTCTCTGATATCTTTTTTCTCATGCTATTTTCTTTTTTTTATTGAAGTAGAGTTGATTTACAGTGTTGTGTTAGTTTCAGGTGTACAGCAAAGTGATTCAGTTATATATATATATATATATATATATATATATATATTCTTTTTCAGACTCTTTTCCCTTATAGGTTATTACAAAATATTGAGTATAGTTTCCTGTGCTATAGAATAGGTCCTTGTTGGTTATCTATTTTATATATAGTAGTGTGTATATGTTAATTCTCTCTGATATCCTGAGTCCCTTTGAGACTCTATCCTCTAAGACCCAATGTTAAGAGACAGAGGTTAGGACTGTTGGAGAGAAAGCAGAGGAAAAGGGTGGAGAGTGTGACTGCTTTTCAGGATATTAATTACATATTGGAGATTGCCATAAATGTGGATAGTTTTCTGAATATGCTTAGTAAAAAACAAAACATGAGTCAAAGAGTAACATGTGACCACTGTTGAAATCAGAAATCTAAACTCAAGACCCAATAATGCTTTTGTGATTAGATAATAGAGTTACTCATCAAAGTGTCCACTTCTCTTTCCAGGTACACAGGGAGAAAGCTCTTGCCTCCTCCTTTGAAACCAGGTAAGGCTATGTGACTTCTTTGGCCAATGAAATGTGAGTGGAAGAGATGAGATTCACTACCTGGCAGAAGCATTTAAGAACCAGTGCATGGTTCCGTATGTACTCTCTCGTCTTCTGCAGCAACTATAGAAGCAGATACGTTTGAAAAAGCCTGTAATTCTGAGCTATCACATGAAGGACAGCTTCTGCAGTGGGTTTCCCAGACCCATGGTGGACTTTATAAGTAGGAAATAAGTTTTTATTTTATTAAACCACAGAGATGTTTAGGGTTATTTGTTACTAAGCATAACCTAACCTATTCAGACTGATACAGCCTCTTCCTAAATATATGATTTCAAGTAAGTTGCTTAACTTCTCTAAAGCGCAGTCTCCTTGTTTGTAAATGAGGGGTAACAACATTTCTCAGCACGCTTGTGAGGACTGTTAAATATATCTTCTAGGACTTACTAACTATAAAGCATCACACAAATTAAATAATTCAATTTGATGCATTTTAACCGAGCACTTCACAACAGGACAAGTACTGTTGTCCAGACACCATTTTAGACACTAGACAAACAGATAAATAAGTGAGGTCTCTACCCTACAGGAGTTCACAGTCTTTGTGCAACTCTCTTCTTCTCTGAGTATCGAAGGTGAAAAGATGCAGTCTTGGGAAGTTCACAGTCTCAGAGTAAAAACAGTCACACAAGAGGAATCCCTCTCTCTCACCAAAGAATCAAAGGAATAAAAATAATCATTCTGTTTTTTTATTCAAACCTACAAAAGAATGCATAAATGGCCTAACAGCTGTCTGCAAAATATGCAACAGGTCCATTTCAATTACTCCTTGAAATCTATTCATAATTTTCACCTTGATCTCATTGCTCCTTTTTCTCAATATGGATCTCTAACTTGGACCTCTCTGGCAGGCTCTTGGCAAGCAATCCTCACCGCCAGTTTGACACTTCCACCTGGATGTTAGTGAGCACATCTAGTTCAGCTAACCTAACACCAAACTCAGCATTTTCCCCTGAAATGCTAGCTCCTCTTCATCCGCTGTTCCCATGCATCCAGTCTCTGAGATTAGAAATCTCATTGTCATCTTTAATGTCTTGCTTGCCCCATCCCAAGTTCAAATAAGTTTCCAAGTCCTAAAAACATCACTTCCAAAACCTTTTGCTGTCAGCATCTTCCTTCCTATGCCTACCACCAGTCACATTCCTATACTGTTACAAAAGTCAGTCGCACTTTAATCCACATTACATTCTTCTCTAAGTACAGGTCTGACCTTCTGTTCTAAAACTTTAATAACTTTCATTTCATAACACATTAATTCAAGTTACTCATACAACCTCAAATCCTTCCACAATATATTCCTGAAAATGTTTCAACACATATTTATCAAGCGCCTTGTATTCCAGACCCACCCACTGTCCAAACCCTGAGGATACAGAATAAGTCCAGTTCTTACCCTGAAAGAGCCCGTGGTGTCCATGGAAACGTGCCTCTCAGACCTCCCTTGAAGGAACCGACTGCAGAAAGCATAGCTGGCAGCCACCAGCTGCCACCTCCACGAATACCATGAAACCCATAGGGGTTCCCAGACAATGACTGAACATGGCTGGGGTACTAGATTTTGAGAGAGCAATAAATAGCTCTGTTTTTTCTACATTTGAATTCAAATTGGAAAATAGGAGTTCCAGTTGGGACTTCAAAATACTCCCCCTCTTACTAAAGAGATGAGAAAATGAGGATTTTTGCAAAAGCCAGATGGACCTGCCGACCGGAGTCTGCTCCTTTGGCATCTCCTGAGGACACTGGTGGACAGTTTAGATTTTCGCTTTTAGCAGTCTCTGAAATGGGTTAGAACAAAATATAGGTGGACTAAGTGAACTTACCCATTCTGACACAGGTAGCTGTCTTGAATGAAGCAAGCCTTCCCCTAGAAGAACCAAGAGGAACACTGCTCCCTGAGAGCAGCTCATTCCCAAGAGGGAGAAAGATGAATATGAGTCAGACACACCCAGTTTGTTCTTCCCACAGATCCCAATCAGATAAGTCACTCTCCCTCCCCTGGAGTAGAGACAGGGTAGAAATCATGTTGAGTTTCTTTAACACAGAAGAAAACATCAGAAGTGAGGAAGAAATGTTCTTCTGTACCATTCTTTAGCTTCTTGCTCTCAACTCAGTAACCTTCATTGTTAAGTCCATGGTCAACCAGTGTGGCCATGGCCCTCATAGGAGGAGATCACCAGAATATGATGCTGAACCTCCAGTATCAATTGCAACTCATACAACAACTAATAAATGGGTGGTTAAGACACTGCTTTCAGAAGGCTCTGAAATGCATTAGAACAGAACCAAAATTCAATCAATGCCAGGATGACTCCAGACCCAAGGCTAAAAATTCACTCCCTGTCCCACTTCCCAAATCATAATATGTGCAGTCACACTGTCCAATACAGCATATCCAAGATTCAATAATGAGATTAAATGACAACATTATAATGCTCCAATAATGAACTGCATATAGACATCATACAATAGAATGATTACAACCTAGAAATGTCCCGTTATCAAATTCTTAGAATAAGATACGCATTCAAATATTAAATCCTCCTAGACAAGAAAAAGAAATGAAAGGCATCCAAATTGGAAAGGAAGAAGTAAAACTGTCACTGTTTGCAGGTGACATGATACTAAAGACTCTACAAAAAAAAAAAAAAAACTATTATAACTAATAAATGAATTCAGTAAAGTTGCAGGACACAAATTTAATATACAGAAATATGTTGCATTTATATATACTAACAACAATCTATCAGAAAGAGAATTTAAGAAAACAACCCTATTTACAATTGCATCAAAAGGAATTAAATACTTAGGAATAAATTTAACCAAGGAGGTGAAAGACTTGTACTTGGAAACTACAAGATATTGATAAAAGAAATTGAAGACAACACAAATAAATGGAAAGACATATTGAGCTCATATGTTTAGAAGAATTAATATTGTTAAAATGTCCATACTACCCAAAGCAATGCACAGATTCAATGCAATCCTTATCAAAATACCAATGGCATTTTTCACAGAACTAGAACAAATAATTCTAAAATTTGTATGGAACCACAAAAGACCCCAAATAGCCAAAGTAATCTTGAGAAAAAAAAGAGCACAGCTGAAGGTATCATGCTCCCTGATTTCAAATTATACTACAAAGCTATAGTAATCAAAACAGCATGGTACTGGCACAAAAACAGACATATAGATCTGTGGAACAGAATAGAGAGCCCAGAAATAAACCCACAATTATGTGGTTGATTAATCTACAATAAATGATGCAAGAATATACAATGGAGGGCTTCCCTGGTGCTGCAGTGGTTAAGGATCTGCCTGCCAATGCAGGGGACATGGGTTCAAGCCCTGGTCCGGGAAGATCCCACATGCCGCAGAGCAACTAAGCCCGTGCACCACAACTACTGAGCCTGCGCTCTAAAGCCTGCAAGCCACAACTACTGAAGCCCGTGCGCCTAGAGCCCATGCTCTGCAACAAGAGAAGCCACCACAATGAGAAGCCTGTGCACCGCAAAAAAGATTAGCCCTGCTCACCGCAACTAGAGGAAGCCTGCACGCAGCAACAAAGACCCAACGCAGCCAAAACTAACAAATAAATTAAATAAATTTTTTTAAAAAAAGAATATACAATGGAGAAAAGACAGCCTCTTCAATGAATAATGTTGGCAAAACTAGACAGCTACATGTAAAAGAGTGAAACTGAACCACTTTCTTACACCATATACGTATACACTCAAGACAGATTAAAGACTTAAAGTAATACCTGAAACCATAAATCTCCTAGAAGAAAATATAGGCAGTAAACTCTGACGTTAGTCTTAGTAATATTTTTTTTGGATCTGTCGTCTCAGGCAAGGGCAACAAAAGCAAAAAACAAATGTGTTAATATCAAACTAAAAAGCTTTTGCATAGTGAAGGAAACCATCAACAAAACAAAAAGGCAACCTACTGAATGGGAGAAGAAATTTGCTAGGGATGTATCTGATAAGGGGTTAATATCTGAGATATATAAAGAATTCATTCAACTCAATATCAAAAAAACAAACAACCTTATTAAAAAATGGGCAGAGAACATGAATAAACATTTTTCCAGAAAAGATATACAGATGGCCAACAGACATATGAAAAGATGCTCAACATCACTAATCATCAGGGAAATGCAAATCAAAACCAAAGGGATATCACCTCACACTTGTCAGAATAGCAGTCATCAAAAAGATAAGAAATAAGTGTTAGTGAGAATTTGGAGAAAAGAGGACCCTAATGCACTGTTGGTGGGAATGTACATTGGTGCATCCACTATGGAAAACAAGATGGCGCCTCCCCAAAAAATTAAAAGGAGAACTACCATACAATCTAGCAATTTCACTTCTGGGTATTTACCTGAAGAAAACAGAAAACTGATTTGAAAAGATACACGCACCCGAATGCTCACTGAAGCATTATTTACAATAGCCAAGATATGGAAGCAACCTAAGTGCCCATCCACAGATGAATGGATAAAGATGTGGTATATATATACATACATACACATACACACAATAGAATATTAATCATTCATAAAAAAAGAATGAAATCTTGCCATTTCCAACAACATGGATGGACCTGGAGGGTAATGTGATAAATGGAATAAGTCAGACAGAGAAAAACAAATGCCGTATGATTCCATGATTCTACATGGAATCTAAAAAACAAAACAAATGAAAAAACAAAACAAAACAGAAACAGACTCAATAGCTACAGAGAACAAACTGGTGGTTGCCAGAGGGAAGTGGGGTGGGGATGAGTGAAATAGGTGAAGGGGATTAAGAGGTATAAATTTGCAGTTATAAAATACCTGAGTCACAGGGATGTAATAAACAGCATAAGGAATATAGTCAATAATACTGTAATAACTTTGTATAGTGACACATGTTTACTAGACTTACCATGCTGATTATTTCATAATGTATTTAAATGTTGAATCCCTATGTTGTACACCTGAAACTAACATAATATTGTACATAAACTATACTTCAATTTAGGAAAACATTAAATCCTCCTGAAAGTTAAAATTTAAACATATTCAAATCTAAAGGAATTAATATCGAAAAACAAATTATTTTGTCCTTAGGTGTTAAAAGCCTCATCTCTTTGCTGCCCACTATACTTGTCACGTACATTTCCAGCAGCTGACACAGTGTCTGTCACCACAAAGACCTTCAATAACATTTTGTTTCGTAAATTTATGAAACATTAGGGATTCACCACTAAAGAACCAACCTAGCTAACATCCACAGCAAGGTAAGAACAATCCACTGAGGAGTAACCAAATGGCATTTCTGTTTATTCTTCTCTCATTAAATTTAATTATTTTAGGAACTGCTTCTTTGATTATAATTACTAGCAAATGAAGCCAGGCTGCTTAGCATAGCTTCTGGCATATATTAGTTATGCAGTGTGATTTGGATCGGATTCTAATTTCACAGATCTTATATTAGGTAGAAGCAATGAACATGATCAAAAACTTTAGCCATCTAGAAAGCTAAAGCTCTTTGCTTTTCATTTCTACGACACTGGGGGCAGGAGAGGGAAACTGATCTTTTTTATATAAATAACCAAGAAAGGGGCTTCCCTGGTGGCGCAGTGGTTGAGAGTCCGCCTGCCGATGCAGGGGACGCGGGTTCGTGCCCCAGTCCGGGAAGATCCCACATGCCGCAAAGCGGCTGGGCCCGTGAGCCATGGCCGCTGAGCCTGCGCGTCCGGAGCCTGTGCTCCGCAACGGGAGAGGCCACAACAGTGAGACGCCCGCGTACCGCAAAAAAAAAAAAAAGAAAAGAAAGTCAGAGGTTGCTTCTTCTGCCTGGTCCTCTCCTTGGGCCACCCCTTCAGCTCCTGCGCTTCCTGTCTCCTTTGCCCTCTGGGCAGCTTGCTTCTCACTGGCTTCATCCCCCTGCCCTGGCACCTGCCAGAGAAGGAGCAGATGCTCATCCTGGCTGAGCCCACTTGGCCACAGCAGGCATCCTGGTCCCCCTCCACTCCCTGCAGGCTGTGCATGCCCAGGCATTATGTCAGGGAACCCCAGGAGCTAAAGCAAGCCCTTCCCTAGTCGGTCATATACAGCCAGCTCTGCAAAGAGTCAGTCACGACATTCTGGAGCCTTCTGGTCTTCTCCACCCAGGAATCCCCACTCACATGCCATGCTGCCCTCTCCAGTGCCCTTAGATCCCTGACTCTACACTTGCTCCTCCCTTATCACTATGGGTAAACCCCACCACCTCTTCAACCTAGAGTCAAGACATCTGTCCCCACATCTCTCTAGCTGGGCTGCTTCCTTGAACAGAGCAGTGTAAATTGAGAGCAACAGCGGAAGCCTATCATCTCAGCAATAGGCATGCGCTCCCTCTGTCTCAGGATCTCCACCCTCTCACCTTGCTCCATGCCCCTCTCTTCCCAAACCACATCCTTCCCTACTTTCTCTAGCAAGCCCCTACCATCCTTTGCCCAATCTTCCCATCTTCTCTATTCCTGGTACTATCTCTGCTTCACCAAATGGCCAAGGTTGACCTGATAACCCCTCCCCTATAATCCCTCTTCCCATCTTCTCCTCTATTCCTGGTACTATCTCTGCTTCACTAAATGGCCAAGGTTGACCTGATAACCCCTCCCCTATAATCCCATAGTAGTTTGCATTTATGTCTTGAACAGGTTCCTAGAAACAGACATTGAAATGGAAATTCTCATGCGGGAAGTTTGTCATGGGATGCTCTCAGGATCAACACCTGAAGGAATGAAGGAAGCAGGACTGGGCAGATGCAGGAGCTGAACTGTTATGTAGTCACATAAAAGCTTCAGCCCAACCCTACAGGGGCTCTACAGCTGAACTGGCCATTCAGAGTTATCCCACCTTGAAACATGGGGGCCAGGTCTCTGTACCTTGCATCGCCCAGTTAAGGGCTGCCCTTGGGGATGGTACACAGGCAGTTAAGGGCTGCTTTCTTCCACTGAAGGCAATTCCTGGAGAGAGGCTCAGCTGAGAGCCACCAGGGGCCAACGCTTAGAGTAGGAAGGAAAGGGTCCCAGGGTCCTGGAGGGAGATCACAGTAACACACCATTGTATCCACTGCGCACTTGCCACATTCTAATGCAGTGTCTTCATTCTTTCTTTCATTCAACAAATATTTATCAAGTGTGCAGGGCCCTGGAGATGCATCAGTGGGCAGCTGTCACTAGAGCATGAGTCCCTCAGGGGCAAGAACCATGTCTTTCTCTGTCTCTAACAGGGCCTGCGCCTGATACATAATAATCATGCAACAAACAATTGCTGAACAAATGATCAAGGGTGAGACTGAAAAGGGCCCAGGAAATGACACTCCTTTCCCCATTCAGATTTAAAATCATGTGAAAGATAGACAAGATTAGACATCGGCAGGCCAAAATATCACCTTTATTACCAACAGCAGGTGCTCCTGGAGAGGTGGATTCTAATTGTGGGAACAAATAAGAAATAGTAAGAAACCCCACAGTTAGGCAGACTTTTCCACCCAGTCCTAGGCAGTATTAGAAAACCACAGGTCTGTCCCCAGGCATGTGGGAGGGACAGAGAAGATCCATCTTCACTGAGATTCTAAGAAGTGGGAAGTCTGAGCTGAGAACATTACCCAGTCTATTCTCCCCCAACTTACGATCAGAGATCAGCAGCCCTCCTCTGCAAAGGGAAGGGATGGGGAAGGTCCAGAGCATTAGCCTAGTGGTACCACCTCCATGGGTCAGGATGCACCAGGATTAGGGAAGACTTTACCCCTAATAAATATGTACTGATCAGACCAAATACTGAGAACTCTCTAGTCCCCCATTCTAGTTATCATGAAAACAAGTTTCATCCATGACCTTCCCAATAGCCTGAACCAATAAGCTCCCTTGCTGATAAGCAAATGCTAGCAGGGTTCACCTGCAACCACAAGTTCTTCTCTAATATAAGGATAAGAATTTAAAGAGAGAAATTAAATATAGAAATTCACAGTGTAATTAGTTTAGGCTTAGATCCACTGGTAGTAAATGTGGAGTCAATGATTGACCTGACAGGTGCAGTTCCTATGGAAATAACTCTCCTCTAACTTCCTGTACTGGGCACTGGGAACCATTTCCTTGCAACTCATGTGAATCTCTGGCATGAAACCAGCAGCCAAATGCCAGGGAAAGGCACCTTAGTGGTAATGATAGTATAATACTCTGAACGGGATTATAAGATTGGGAATTGGCAGCGCTCAGATCTGAATTAAGCAGAATGAACTCAGTCAGTGGGTCAGGAAAAACAAAATCAGATTTCTCCCCAGCACTATACCGGCATCCAAAGGTGTGTAACTCAATCCCAGAAGAATGAGAAAATTAAGTGTGCACAGGGACTGGGGCGGAGTGCGAAAGTAACGTGGTTTCTAAGCAAGGTTCTGGGCCTGAGGAGAATCCCAATTTACAAACTCTTGACAATGACTTCTCTGCTTACAGTTAAGGTTGGCAAAAGTTAAAGCTGGCTTGGTTCATTGTTTGCAGAAAGCAGGTAGTATCACAGATTATTTGCTTCAATGGCGAGCTAGAGCTCTCTTGCCCCAGAGATTTGGGAACTTTTGCATTTCTGTGCTTTGCATTTCAGCTAGGAGAGGAACTCCTTGGATCTAAACAGCTCCCTTGGTCCAAATTAAAGCAAAGCCAGGACTATGAGACCTACTAGTTCAAAGGCTCCCAGTGGCAGACAGCTTTCTAGAAGATTATAGACAGAGGGAAAAGCTACATCTTTGTACCTTTGGGCAGTGGGCTGAGAGAATGAATATGAGACGCATATTAATAAAGTACAAATTGAGAAGAGTCACACGTTCCTGTCCTTGCAGTAAAGACCATACCGCTGTCTTCCCTCAGCACATTTGTCCCCCTCTGGAACCTGGTTCTAATCCTAACTCTGTCTTGAATTAGCTCCAAGACCTTTGAGAAAACGACTCATCTTCCTCTCTGGGCTTCTCATTTCCATCATTTGTAGAATCATCTGACAATAATAGCTATGCCTATGATACGAGAGTGTCTACTGCTGAGCACAATTACTTATTAAATGAGATCATGAACAGGTGAGGGAAAGAAAGAATGAATCAACAAATACTTTAATAAATGGAAGCTCAGTAACTTCAGAGGAATATCTCCACCCATATAGCCATTCTCAATCAAATTTCTGAAAGAGAATTAAGGTTTAGTGCCATAAGGCATCCACTGTATGTAATAAATTAATTTATCTCTATTCATCTATAATGGTACTAGTTATCTACAGACTTTGGGAGAATTGAAAAATAGTCATTCCAATCACTATGTTCTACAGTCCAGTAGAGAAAGGTTGTATGATAATTGAATAGCCAACAAACTTGTCAAGGAACCAGAATTTGCCAAAATGCCTAATACTCCCCATTACCAAATCCTACACATGCTGTGAGACCTGGAGAGTGGTCCACCTACCAGCCCTGCAGCATGGTCCATAGAGAAGAATGTGGGCTCAGCAAACAGAAATTCCGGGGTGCCAATTCTTGTTCCTCCACCCACAAGTTGTACAACCCCAAGCAAATTACTTTGTCTCTTTGAATTTTGATATTCCCCAATGTCTTAGTTTGGAGTCCTCAAAACAGAGACCCTAAGACAAGGATTTTGGTGCAACTAATTCACTTGGGAGCTGATCCAAGGAAGCATGGCATAGCATGGGTTTCTCAACTTCAGCACTATTGACATTTGGGCCACATCATTCTTTGTTGTGAGGGAAAGTCTTGAGCACTGTAGAATTTTTAGCAGCATCCCTAGCCTCTACCCAACAGATATGCCAGTAGCAAACCCCCTGCCTCGAGCTGTGATAACCAAAAATGTCTCCAAACCCTGCCAGATGTCCCCTGAGAGACAAAATCACCCCTAGTTAAGAAACACTGGTATAGTGGCTACTGTGGCATATGGCCAGATCCCCCTTTAGGACTCATTACCCCAGCAGCCGGGGATATTGGAGGCTAATTGCTCACAGAGGCACCCCCCCTCTAGAAATTGCCCTTTGTCAAAGAGACCTGCCTCACCCCAAGTTATGCTTCCTCCCCAGGAGACCACATCCAATGACTAGTCAATGCATAGACAGAAAGACCTGGCTCCCTTTTCCCAAGGCAGGATGACCATAAAAGGCAGTGCCAGTTCCAGAGCTTTCTGTGGGATCAGCAAGTCCTCTACTGCAACCGCATCATGGTTTACCTTCTCCCTACACCCAGTGCTGCTTCCCTCACTTCTTTACAGGTGCTGTTCCCAAGTGCACACCCCAGTAAGACTTCTGCATGCGAGTCTCCATCTCAGAGTCTGCTTCTGGGGAAACTGAACTAAGACTTACTGTCAGGAGGTGTCTTAGGAGGCTGATTTTAAAGTAGAATTTGGGGAGCTGTGTTCCCCACTAGCTAGCTGGCAATAAGTACCCCATCATGGTGGTAGGTGGAGTATGAGAGCCCTAGCATGTTGGACTTGCAATTGTTAAAACTGTCACTTGTTCTGAACTGGATGAGATACTTCTAAAAGGCAATGCATTGGCTGGTGAACACCCAGAGCATTTGAGAGGCCCGGGGCAAGAGAAGTAGTCATCATAAACACAATGGACTCAATGGCTGCTGCTGGGAGCTATAAATGCATTAGAGAAAGACAATGAAAGGCTGAGGTGGTTCATCAGCATTGAGAGGTACGGAGTAAAAGTCAGAGGGCCTCCTTGGCAGCAAGTAGAATCTCATCTCCTGCAGCCCAAAGATAGAAAAAATTGAGCAACAGGCCCAGAACTCAATTATAAGGAAGCAAAGCCCCAGAGAAGGTTGGAATCCCAACTGCGGCAAGGCTGCTGTGTCTAGGATAGAGCTCTGACGGGGAAGGAATGGGACCCTGGTTATCACGTGGGTAGTGACAGCTGACTCAATGCATTTACAAACCTTGTGCCATCAGATCCTCCTGAACCCTCTAAGCCTGAAGAAGTAGCCCATTCCTCCTTGTTACAGGTTAGTGTTCCCAGCCCTTGCTGAAGACAGCTTGAATGCATGGGCTACCATCTTGCAAGACAACATATGCCGTCGCTGGGATCTCACTCCACCTCCTCTCCTGGCCACCAGAACAATAACTGGCATCAAGTCACAACATAATCTGCCCAGGGAAGTGCTGGAGCTGCTGCAAGAGGTCTACGTGCCAAAGGAGATGCAGGGCCCAGCCACAACGCACCAACAGGAGCCAGGAAGGTATGCATAGGACTGGAATACTGGATATTCTGGCCAAGGAGGACAGAATATAAAGTCAAATAAGGAAGAGGTTATTGATGCAAGAAAATGATTGAACACCCTGGCAAGAACCATAGGAGGTGGTGTGAAGATACACCTTGGATGGCTCTTGAAAGCCTGGGGAAAGTTTTGTCTCATAGTAAGTGAGGTAGAAATGCCAGAGCTGCCACAGCAGACAGTGGAGGAAAGAACTGAAGGCTTAGAGAAGCAGGGGTGTTGGAGTGGTTATGCTACCTGAGGTGGGCACACCCTAAGGTGATCGCCGTAAGTCACATCCCTGTATAATCCCCTCCCCTTGAGCCAGACAGAACCTGGGACTTGCTTCTAGCCAATAGTGGATGGCGAAGGTAATGAGATAGTCACACCCATGATTCCACCTTGGGATATAATACTCTGTCTTAGCATCTTGGAGTGAGAGATTCTTCTGCTGGCTTGAAGAAATAAGCTGCCATGTTGTGAGAGGCCCTTGCAGCAAGGAACTACAGGCCACCTTCAGGAACTGAGAGCAGCCCCCAGCTGACTGCCAGCAAGGAAATCAGGACCTCGGTCCTACAACACAAAGAACTGAATTCTGCTAACAACCGCATGAACTTAGAAGAGGACCCTGAGCTCCAGATAGGAATGCAGCCTGGTCACCACCTTGACTGCAGCCTTGGGAGACCATGAACAAGGACCCAGTTAAGCCGTGTCTAGATTCCTGACCCACAGAAGCTATGAGATAATAAATGAAGGTGGTTTTAAGCTGCTCAGTTTACGGTATTGTTGCAAGAAATAGATATCGAACACCCTACCCAGGGCTGGAAAACCCACCAGCCAATGATGCCCTATAGGAGGACCCAGAAGATACCTCATTTACTGCAACAATAAGAAGTGTCTGTGGAAGGACAAAAACTCTAATTTGAAAAGATACACGTACATAGTAGCGCAATTTATTATAATACCCAAGACATGGAAGCAACTAAGTGTCCATCAATAGATGAATGGATAAAGATGTGATATATATATAATTATGTATATATTACAATATATGCATAATGGAATATTAGCCGCCATAAAAAATTAAATAATGCCATTTGCAGCAACATGGATGGACCTAGAGCTTATTATACCAAGTGAAGTAAGTCAAAGACAAATATTATATGACATCACTTATATGTGGAATCTAAAATATAATACAACGACTTTATTTACAAAATGGAAACAGACTCACAGACATAGAAAACAAACTTATGGTTACCAAAGGGGAAAGGATGGACGGAATAAACTATTATAAGATATTGAATGTAGTTCCCTGTGCTATGAAGTAAATCCTTGTTGCTTATCTATTTCATGTACAGTAGTATGTATCTGTTAATCCCATACTCCTAATTCAACCTCCCCACCCGGTTGGTTCTAGAGGTACCTGCAGTAGGAAAAGATGCTATATGAGGTCTATGACGAGCTCAAATAGAAGAATTACAGCATGGACTCCTTGTAGTTCTGTAGCAATTTCATGCCATTCATAGCAGAGAACTACATGCCATTCAGAAAAATAATTCATCACATGCTAATAGAGATGGAGCACATCACCACAGACATCAAATGATGCTGCAGTCAGAGATTCCCATCTTGCACTGGGTTCTATCAGACCCACCAAGTCATAAGGTAAGGCAACCCAGCAACAATCCATTGCAAG
Organism: Orcinus orca; assembly: GCF_937001465.1. Taxonomy (NCBI): domain Eukaryota; kingdom Metazoa; phylum Chordata; class Mammalia; order Artiodactyla; family Delphinidae; genus Orcinus; species Orcinus orca. Next base: position 71,116,968 of record NC_064575.1, read on the forward strand.
GTGGAGGAGATACATCCATAATGGGCCACTATCAAGGTCAAAGAGCACAAATAAGTTGTACGAGCAGTTGGCCCAAATCCCTACCATCCACCATTGTTGCACTGATACCTCTCCCTCAACTCATACCTATGGCTCCAGTGAAGGCAGGCTATCTTATGACCAATGATGGAACAGAAAAAAAGACCAAGCTTGTTCTCACGTGGGTTGGCTCAGCATGTGCGTCCAAGCCAAGATGGACCCAGCTGAATTACAGCCCCATTTAAATGTGGCCCTGAAAGACAGGGGTGAGGGCAAGTCCTCCTGGTGGTCAGAGCTTCAGGTAGTGGTCATCCACCTGTGTGGGTAAAGAGCCCAAGCAGTCATACGAGCAGAGGCAGAAGACTTGCCTAATAGATCAGGGGTCTGGGAAGAAAAGGACTGGAAGGCTGGGGAAAAGAAGGTCAGGAAGAGGCATGTGGATGAACCTATGGGAATGGCATGGAGTGTAGATTGCTTTATATCACATGTCAGCACCCACCAGAGAGCATCCACCATGGAAGAGGCATGATAGAGCCACGTAGACAGAATGACGTGGCCAGCTGACCTTTGTAATCAGCCACCCCAGTGCTAGCAGGATGGGGGTTCGAACAGAGCGGTCATGGTGGCAGGGATGGTCAATGTGCCTGGACTCAGCAGTTTGGACTCCCACTCACTGAGGCTGATCTAGCTGTGGCTAGTAACGGACTTGCCAGCAGAAGGTACCAATGCTGAGCTCCCCGTATGACACTACCCCTTCAGGCTCCCACCCAGCCACTTGTGGGCAAGTTGGTTACACCAGATCCCTTCCACCATGGAAGGGGCAGGGATTCACACTGAATGAAATCAACACACATTCCAGGTGCAGGTTTGCCATCACAGCTCTCAGGGTCGTGGCCAACACCAGCACCCAAGGGCTTTCAGAGTCTTAGATTCACTGAAATGAATCCTACAGTACGTGGCTTCAGTTCAAGGGACTCGACTTCAAAGCAACAGAGGTGCAGGAGTGGGCATATGACTGTTGGACCCACCAGGTGTAATTCATATCACACAATCCAGAAACAGCCAGCCTCATAGAGCAACGTGAAGGTGCTTTTTAGAGATAATATCCTGCAGTGATGGAGTGCTACCCTTCAGGATGTGATACACACACTAAATCAATGACCATTTTATGGTGCTCTGTACCCAACAAATAGAATACATGGGCTCAGGAACCAAAGGATGGAAGTGGGAACAGTCCTATTTACAATCACCCCCAGTGACACACTTGCTGTGAACTTAGATGTAAGTTGGACTTAGAGGAGTATAAAGGGTGAACTTCAGTGGATCCTGGGGTGTGGTGTTCAGAAACCCCGTTCAAAATCAAGGTACTCACTCCCCAGCTTCCAGAGAGCTGACTGCTCAGAGCTCCTAATAACAACCCTCTCTGGGACTTGCCTTCAGCCTAACGGCGTTGCCTAGCCCAAGGTTAAACTCTCTCCAAAGGGGCAGCCCACGTTGAAGGACTGTTCATACTTGGGTCCAAAAGCCCAGCTCCCTTGCCTCTGAAAAGCCTTCTCAGCTCCAGAGCGCCTACAGATTGACTGCATGCTCCTTTGCAACTCCATCAAAGTTGCACTTTTCCCTCGGCCCGGCCCTGCTTTCTCACTTTCTTACAGGTGTTGGAATACATGTATTCTCCAATAAGCCTCCTGCTTACAAATCTCTACCTCAGATTCTGTTTCCAGGGAATGCACGTGGGTTCTGTTTCTAGGACACGTGGTGAAGAGGTGGGAGAGAGAGAGAGGGAAGGGAAGAATGCCAATGAAGAGTGCATTAATGAGAGAGCAATAGCTGTGGGCAACGGGGCCCAGATCCTCCTGGGTATCCTCTGAAAGCCTCCATCGACTACACCTCAGAAGAGCCCCAATCAGGGATTTAAAAAAAAAAAAAAAAAATGGTGCCTATCCACCAACTCCCTTCCCTCTTTGTTTCAAGGTTGCTCCTGGGAATTAATTCTCTGGCAATTCTGACCTGCTTCCTCACCTCCAACAAATAGTCCCAGCATGCTTCTTCAGCCAGAGAACACCCCCAGTCAAAGAAACAAAGATGCCGGAGTTAAGATGCCCTTGCCGTGGATAGAAACTGTCCACTAAAGCTTCTGCTGGTCACCTGAGTGGGTGACAGCGTATGGGTGGGGCAGAGACATGATCTGCTAAACTATCAGGTGGTGATAGTACACACTTCAGGGTTATCGGGAAGATTAAATAAGATTCCACATGTCAACAGTTTTAGCACAAGGCCTGGAGGAGAGCAAGTATTCCACAAATGGTCACCTCCTACCTCTATACAGTTGATCCTTGAACACCACAGGTTGAATTGCACAGGTCCGCTTATACACAGATTTTTTTCCCAATAAATACATACAGTACTACACAATCCGTGGTTGGTTGAATCCACAGATGTGGAACACGCAGATATGGGAGGGCCAACTAAGGGACTTGAGAATCATCATATTTTGGTATCTGCTGGTTGGTCCTGGAACCAATCCCCCACAGATACTGAGGGACACCCATATATGTATGTATGTATGTATGTTCATTCCTGCCCCCTTGCTGTTTTTTTTTTCTTCATGTAGGTAAATATGAAGGAAAGGAAAGATTTTTCAATGAAATAGCAATAGGGCATCACAGCCCTTAAAAGGTAAACTTTACCGGCATATACACACAAAATGTTACTGAGGCAGCCCCCTCACAAATATTAAAGAGGCAGTGAACAAATGGTATCTGCAAGGCAGCCTTTCCTTCTAACTTAGCCAACACATATAGCACTTGCCCTTGCAACTGAGCAATCAGCTCTTTGCAAGTCTGTATCACAGCAACATCCAGCCCAACTTTCAAGAGTACTGAAGCATCCTTTTGGTGGCTACAGTTGTCCTAGCAGCAAGATGGAACAGAAAGAAAATTCCCCTGAGTGATCAGTGTATTGGAACTCAGGGGCCTGAATCTTCCGCACACTTGATGCATGACCCCGACCAATCTCTCCATTCCTCTGAGCCCTGATTCTCTTGCTTATAAACCAAGCACTTGGACTCTATTCATTCGTTCATTCATTAAACGAATATCTGCTAAGCACCTGCTAGGCGCCAGACTCAGAGCCACTGTGCAGGCGAGTGGAAGGGGGTCAGCCGATCTCCAAGGGCTTTTTCAAATCTCACTGGGGACTTGGAACGGCACATCTGTAGAGATGTGGAAGCATGTCCCCAAATCAGCATTTCCCACATGCCATCCGGGTGCCATCTCATAGTCAAACCCTCCATCCTGTTGCTAATGACCCTCTTGAACACAGTTGTGCGCGGCCCACCCCTTGCCCACCAAGATGTCACTGCGTAGATGAGTGAGAAGGAACGCTCCTCGGACCCGGCTGGCTGAGTCAGCAGGACTCCTCCTGGCTCCCAGTCCGGGGCTCCTCCCCGTCTTCGCTGATCCCGAGAGCCACGCCCCCTCGGCTTTGCTGGCTGCGACGCTGATTAGCATTTTGCACACTGCAGCGGACTGAACTTTGGGATCTCACTTGTCCCCTCAGCAAACTCTCAGGTGGAAGTGGAGCAAACTTGAATGCAAAGGACACTTACATAATTCGCCTAAGTCCCAGCACAGAAATGCCACATGCCTCTGCTAGTTCACGTCTTCCCTTTCGTCCTTTTCCCTAGCTAGCCCAGGAAAGTAATCCCACAGCCTAGCAACTAAACCCACACGTAACCTTCTGGCAAATGAGGCTGCTTTCTTCAGGTGCTGGGAGACTGCAAACGTGGCTCTGAAACAAAATTCCTTTTGCTTCTCATTACCGTGTTAAGGGGGTTGAGATTGTCAGATATATAGCTATAGCAGTAGATAGATATGCACACTATCATGTCACTATATACTGTATATACATTATTATATCATTATGTATATAAATTTCATATATAATTTAACATTCTATATAAATAATATATAATTAATTTATATAATAATTTAATAATATAATAAATAATATGTAATAATATATATTATATAATTATGAATAATTAAGTAATCATAAATAATTAAGTGTTGATGATCATTAAATATTCATAATAAATAGTGATAATATATGATTAAATAATTAACTATATTTTATATAAATAGTAAATACTATGTAAACATATAATTAAGTTGTGCCCCCCCAAGATGGCCATCATTTTATTTTCTACACCTGATCTAAACTTATTCACGAGCTTCCTTCCACAGGGAAGCAGGAACTCACCAACTGAAGGTTTCTCAGCCCCTTCCAGTGGAAAACAGCGTCTTTCAAGCTGAGTCACTGGGAGGGAAATGTTTAGTCTGCCAGGCTTTCCTCCCTGCCGGGTGCAGAGCACAGCTCTCATCTCATGGTGACTGGGGAGGAGCAGGTGAGTCCTCCCTGGAAGGCAGCTGGGCTGGTCTGGACCCCGAGAGCCCAGCACGGATGTCTCCTCGGGTGCGGGGAATCCCTTCCCATCCTTTGAGGCACTACGCCACCACCTCCTGAAGTCTGGTCATGGCCCTCTGCCTCCCGCTGAAAAGTCTCCAGATACTTGGTCCCGAAGCCAGGCCTCTGCTGGCTCAGCAGTTATTTATTTCAGGTTCCACATCTCCACCACCGTATTCGTTTCCGGGCTGCTGTAGCAAATTACCACAAACTGGGTGGCCTAAAACGACAGAAATTTATTCTCTCACAGATCTGGAAGCAAGAAGTCCAAAATCAAGGTGTCAGCAGAAGCACACTCCTCCCAAAGCCCTAGGCTCTCAGGGGAGAGTCCTTCCCTGCCTCTTCCAGCCTCAGGCAGCTCTGGTCTCCCTGGGCCTGTGATGGCATCACTCCTTTCTCTGCCTCCGTCTTCACATGGCCTTCTTCTCCCTGTCCTGCGTCTCAAGCCTCCCCTTCCTCTCCCTTGTAAGGATGCCAATCATGGGACACAGGGCTCACACTCAATCCACTATGACATAATCTCTAGATCCTTAGCTCGACCGTGTCTGCAAAGACACTATTTCTAAATAACGTTCTGTTCACAAATGCAGGAGTTAAGACCTGGACATACCTTTGGGGGCCACAGTTCAACCCCTTATACTTTCCAAGGGCTACCTGGGAACTAGTGACTCCCTTACTCCCCTCGCCCACATTCACAGGCTGCAGAGAACTCGTATCTATTGAGACACTTTCCTCAGCTGTTTCCCACTAACCGCCAGGGGCCATGATAAGGCTGAACTTCTCTGCAAGGTTTGTGGTCCTGCAGGGCACATCCTGGGATGCCTGAGAGAGTTATTTCTGCTACTGAGCTGCCTAAAAACTTATCTGGAGTTCCTAGCAAACGTTCCAACTGCCTGATCCTCTGCCCTTCCTCTGCCCTTCCTCAGCCGCTTTTCTTCCCTGCCTCCGGGACATCTCACCCACCCCTCCCCCCCCCCGCCCCCGCCCCCGCCCTGAGGAGTGTAGTGCAGAGTGAAATAAACTAACTGAGAAAACCTGCGTCTGAACTCCAGGTCTGACTTTGATTAACCACATGGCCTTAGGCAACCGTTGCTTCCATTCTGAACTCTTCCGCACCACACTCCAACCATGAGAGTGACCCCCAAACCTTCAATCCCCTTTCCACCAGAGGAAAAATACGCTGCTACGCAATATTCACCTTGCTGCAGCTCCCAGGTGCCCTGGCCCTGCCACCTAAGGGAGAGACAGGCCATCCCCAAGTCCTAAGCTACCTAATCATGTCCACCTGCCTGCTTCTCATCCTGACTCTGTGAGCCGAGGACCAAGCACCTGTCCCATGGCCCCAGCTAAACACTGGACCATATTCTTAGCTGATTATCCAGCCTCTTCCACGAGACATTCAGGATCAGTTCCATCATCTCAGTATCTTCTCACCCCTGTCAGAATGACTATCATTAAAAAGAACGCAAATAGCAAATGTTGGCTAGGCTGTGGAGAAAAGGGAACCCTCATACAGCGTTGGTGGAAACGTAAGTTGGTGCAGCCACTATGCAAGATAGTATGGAAGTTTCTCAAAAAACTAAAAATAGAACTACCATATGACCCAGCAATTCCACTCCTGAGAATATATCCAAAAATAAAATAAAATAAAAACATTAATTCGTAATGATACACACACCCCAATGTTCATAGCAGCACTATTGGCAATAGACAAAACATGGAAACAACCTAAGTGTCCATCAACAGATGAATGGATAAAGAAGATGTGATACACAAACACACACACACACACAAACACACACACACACAGTGGAGTACTACTCAGCCATAAAAAAGAATGAAATTTTGCCATTTGCAGCAACATGGATGGAGGACATTATGCTAAGAAAGACAGAGAAAAACAAATACAGTAGGATAGCAGTCATATGTGGAATCTAAAAAATATAACAAACTAGTGAAAATAACAAAAAAAAAAGAAGCAAACTCGCAGACAGAGAACAAACTAGCGGTTACCAGTGAGGAGGGAGGAGGAACATAGGGGTGGGGGAGAGGGAAGTACAAACTATCGGGTGTAAGATAGGCTACAAAGATGTATTGTACAACATGGGGAATATAGCCAAAATTTTGTAATAACTGCAAGTGGAGTGTAACCTTTTAAAATTGTATAAAAAATAAAATTTTTTAAAGGCAAAAAGACTTTAATACGGCAAAAAAAAAAAAATCTGAGTCATCTCAGACACCATGGGAAGTCCCAGCATTACGTGACACTTCTATTCACGCTGCCTGTGCATCTCCTAATCAAAACCATCTCCCACCCTTTCTCTCCCCCTGGAAACCTTTCCACAGAGCCCTCTGGAGCTCAGGCTTTCCCCAGCAAACTCCCCTTCATCCTCAACCTCTTCTCTGTACACTCCTGCCACCTTCTCCTACTAACTAAAATGTAGCCTGTTCTTGGGGACACTGAGTCTTCCACGGCCCTCCTAAACAGAGACGATTTTGTTTCTCATAATCCTTAAGCCTCAGGATGTGAGGGTGGAGCAGGTATCCTCTTGGCTCCCCATTGCTTCTTCCAAGCAATTTCTCCTTCTTGCTCCATTAAAAAATAAATAATAACAAAAACAAAAAAGAATAATCCGGGCCTATTCTTTATTAGTTATTAAATATTTGAAATACTGCCCTAGACCGGGAGAACACAATTATAAGAGGCAAGAATCACAACCACCTTTAGAAAATATTTGGAAGTGTTTCACGTTTATAGAAAGCACCTCCCAGCCTTGCTTTCCTGGCCTTACCAACCTGGCTCACTTTGGATGTATCAGTTCCTGAGGCCAAGGCACAGAAGTGACATCTGGTCTACCCACACCTCCATGCAACTCTCACACACAACCAGAAACAGTTGTCAGCAGGCACGCCCCACAGGCCAAACAAAAATGCACACAGTAACAGGCACACATTTCCTTTTCCTTTCCATGTCTCACCTCTTTTTCACTTTATTTCATCGTTTTTGCTGTCGGGTTTATTACTTTGGAACGCCCCTTGGAGGGTTATTCAGGAGTAAAATTACCACATTGAACTCAATGCATTGCTCTCAGAAGCAGGTTTTATTTCCTGTACTTGAATCTGGACAGTAATGTTTCTCTTTCTCCCAGCCCTCCATTCCTGCCTCCCCTTGTGTCTCCGTGGTTAAGAGGACTCACACATTTATAACATTCCCCATCATTTATGGAGACTTGGCTCAGAGCTTGCCTCGAGAGAAACAGAGCGATTTCTACACACACTTTATTCCACACATTCACAGAGGAAAAGACAGTGAACTAGTTATGCTCAGGTGGTTTTCTTCAAGTTTTTAGGGGGTTGTTCTCCCAGGCTGAGCGATTCAAAGAATAAGGTGCAAGTTCTTTGATTCCATAACATTTTCAACAACTCCATTCTGTACAAGAGAACTTTCCCTGCAGTGTAGCAAACCAAGGGAAGCACTGGACTTTGAACCACAAGGATACATGTGCTCCTCTCCACCCATTCCAATGAGACTTTCACCCCCAGGTCACCAATGGCTTGTCAAGGCCACCAGTGCCTGCCTGCATCTGGCCAAATCCAACAATGGATTTTAGTTCTCATCTTACTCAGTATCTCAGCAGCAAGTGACACAGTCAAGCCTTCTCTTCATAAAACACTTTTTCCCTTGGCTTCTGGGCCACACATTTTGTTTCTCTTCTCCCAATACGTCTCTTCCCTCCCTCCTTTGCTGGGTTCTCTTCTTCCTGACCCTTGCGTGTTGTGATACCCCACAACTCAATCCCAGCCTTTTTGTCTCCTCTATGTGATCTCATCCAGTCCCAAGGCTTCAAAGGCAGCCTATATACTGATGACTCGCAAATTTTATTTTCAAACCCAATGTGTTTCTTATTAGGAATCTCAAACCCAACATGTCCAAAATGGCATTCCTCATTTTTCCCCTTAAACCCACCCCTCTTTCAGTCTTCTCCAAGTCAGCAGATGATACCACCATTCCGCAAGGTGTTCAGACGAAAACCCTGGCATCTTTCTTAACTCTTCATTCATTCCTACTTAGTTTCCTACATTTACGCATCAGCAAATCCTCCCACCTCTATTCCAGATCTGAACTGTTTTTACCACCTTGACGGCTACCACTCTAGCTAGCTTCATTTTTGCCTTGATTATTGCAAGAGCCTCCTGTGGTAGATTGCACCATGGTTTCCAAGTACTCACTGCTCCTCTTGGTGGAGAATTATACTTCCCCACCCCCACTGATGCCAGGGTTAGTCACATGACTTCATTCAGTCAAGGGACTGTGAAGGAAGTGATGTGTGTCGCTTTCAGGCAGAACAGTTCAGAATCTGCATGTGAGTCTCCATGATCCTTTTGGTTTCTGCCATGAGACCAACAACAGCCACTCCATCAACCCATATTCTAGAGTGGAGACGAGGTGGAGGAGAGCTGCCAAACATGAAGCATTGTTACTGTGGCATCGCTCGGCCCATCCTGACTAATACACTTACCAACTTGACTCCCTAGCTCCATGTCACTGCCCTCCCCCACCACTTAGCCAGTAAACTCTCCACATAGTAGACAGAGGGACATTTTGAAAGGATAAATCAGATCACGTCATATCCCCACTCAAAATCCTCCAAAGGTTTCCCACTTAACTGAGACTAAAATCTAGCCTCCTCACTGTGTTCTATAAGCCGCTTCTGCTGAGTCCCTGCCCATCGCTCTGACAGCATCTCTTGCCCATCTTCCTCTTGCTCACTCCTCTCTCTCCACACCGGCTGTGACGGTTGATTTTATGGGTCAACTTGACTGTTTCATAGGATGCCCAGATATTTGGCTAAACGTTAATTCTGGGTGTATTTCTGAAGGTGTTTTCAGATTAGCATTTAAAACAGTTGACTGGGTAAAGTAGATTTTCCTTCCCAAGGTGCGTGGGCCTCATCCAATTGATTCAAGACTGAATGGAACAAAGAAAAGGTGGGAGAAGGGAGAATCTGTCCTTCTCTTCCTGACTGATTGAACTGGGACATGGGTCACCTGCTCTCGGACTGGGATTTACACCATTTGCTCTCTTGAGTCTCAGGTCTTTGGACTCAGACTGAATTACACATAGGCTTTCCTGGGTCTCCAGCTTACAGACAGCAGATTGTGGGACATCTCAGCCTCCAAAATCAAAATACTGGTTCTATTTCTCTGGAGAACCTTGACTAATACATTTTCATTGTTGCTGTTTCTTGAATATGCCAAAAATCTATCCACTCTAAGAAAAGTCACAGACATGCTGACAGCAGAATTTCCTGGAAGAATCAAACCAACCAAACCACCTTACACCTTACAAATCACCTTAGTGAAGTCCACAGCTAACAGGTTCCACCCTCACACACAGACCTTCTAGTTAGCTTTTAAGTGTCCCATTTTAAAATGTGAGCATTAGCCAATGATCACCAGACCTCCAAGGAAATTCTCTAACTTTAAAAATAGAGGCCAAAATATTAAGGGGAAAAAAAAAACTTGTAGAAGTCTATACAGGAAGATAAAAAATTAAAAGGAAACTATTGCTAACATGCTCAGAGAAGTAGGAAAAGTTATTGTATTTATTAAATAAAAATAATATTCTATCAAAAAGAAAACAATTATAGACCAAAAGAGAGTTCTTAGAAAGTCAAACAAAATGTTGGCCAAAATGAGAATTTTAATAGAAGGGTTAGAAGATAAAGTTAGGGAAATCTCCTAGAAAGCAGAGTAAAAAGTCAAAGAGATGGAGGATAGGATAGAAAAGAAACTTTAGAAGTTCATCATCTGAAGACATAAAGTTTCAGAAAAAGAGAACATGGAAAATGGAAGAGAGGAAAACACCAGAAGCAATTTAAGAAATTCCCCAATACTGAAGGGCATCAGTTTCTAGACTGAGAAGGCATGCTAAATACCCAGTTCAGTAGATAAAAACAAGCCCATACTAAAATTTATCATCATGAATTTTCAAAATAATGGGGACAAAAAAAAATCTTAAGCTTCCAAAAAAGTGAAAAATGTTACTCAAAAAATCAGGATAATCTCAATAACCACACTAGAAGCAAAAAGATACTGGAGCAATGACTTCAGAGTTCTGTAGAAAAATCCTTTCCAGCCTAGAATCCCCTACCCATCAAAGTTATCAATTAAATGTCGGGGTGGAATACAAACATTTCAGACATGATAGGTCTCAAAACATTTACCTCTCATAACACCCTTTCTCAAGAAGCTGCTAGAGAGGTTGTTCATCCTAAATTAGGAAGGAAACCAAGAGAGAAGACACAGGTCTGGGAAATATGAGCATCAGTCCAAGAAAAAGCCAAGAGAATCTCAGGGATGAAGATGAAGGGAGATCCAAGAAGGACAGCTGTGCACTCAGCCTGGAAAGAAAATAGTCCAGATTGGAACAGCTCAGAAGGGCACAGGAGAGAAAGCCAAAAAGATGGCCCTGTTGCAATATCTGATGTGAGTGAATATATTGAAGGGAGATTTAAACAACTGAGGGGAGAGTTTGGGATGAATTCGTGATATAAAGCAAAACAAAGGCAGAAAAAACAACATAACTATTAACTCCAGGAAAACCTAAAGGTCATATAAGAAAATTAAAATAATTGTATTTCAACTGTGAAGAGCCTGTAAAGAGACAGGATAATATACACACTAAATATGGAATATTAACCTAAGCAAAATTATGAAATAGCAATAGTGAGATAATGGGAGATTAGGGGCCCAGGAATTTTGCATGATGGAACGAGGTAGGGGGTGATAGAGAGCTAAAATAGTGAGAGGCTAATAAATAATGCCTAAAGCTGGAAGAAGAAAAGAAAAGATCACTATAAGCATATTAAAGAGATAAGGAGGTAATCAAATAATCAGCTAAAAGGGTTGGACATGTTGATTCTAGAAAGCAGGAAAATAATGCAGCAAGGCGGAGGCTGCTTTTTTTAATGTGCCTTGTGAAATTATTTGACTCCTCTTATGGACTGAATGTTTGCGTCTCTCCAAAATGTGTATGTTGAACTTTAATCTTCAAGGTCATGGTACTTGGAGGTGGGGCCTTTGAAAAGTAATTTGGTTTAGATCAGGTCATGAGGGTGAACACCCAGTTTCCTTTAAAACGGGAGAAGAAAGACTAGACCTCTCTCTCTCTCTCTCTCTCTCTCTCTCTCTCTCTCTCTCTCTCGCTCGCTCGCTCGCTCTCGCTCTCGCGCTCTCGCGCTCTCTCTCCCCCTCTTCACCATGGGAGAACACAGCAAGAAGCCAAGCCAGAAAGGAGCCATCACCAGGAAACTCTCAAATCTGCCGGCGCCTTGATCTCGGACTTCCCGGCCTCCAGAACTATGAGAAATAAAATGTCTGTTGTTAAGCCACCCAGCCTATAGTATTTTGTTATGGCAGCTCAAACAGATTAAGACAACACCTAAAATTATGTGTATAAAACTTTGATGAAAATGAAAACCAAATTTTGAAATGATCGTGCATCAACAATAAATTCAAACGACGGTTTTAATTTGGCTTCCCACACTGTGTGCACACAGAGACGCACAGCACCATTTGGGCAATACATTTTGCAAAGCATCTAAATGCATGAAAATATTTCAAGGAAGTGTTAATCATGGCCTGGGCCAATCTGTCTTTTGTAAATAGTTCTAAGGGAAGTATACTAATTAGAGCTAGGATAGGCAAATGATACAGCAAGCTATCCATCAACAGCCTTTGCTGCTCATCTATTGAATATATAGCAACAGACATTCAACCTTCTGTGGGATAAACAACCAAAAGTGTAAGATATAGTTTCTGGCACTAAAGATCTTCAGAAAGACATGAGGCAGAAATTTCTGTAAAGTTAAACAACCAATTTATAAATAATATTTCATCAAAAAGTAAAAAGATGTCACACGATAACACAGGACCTTTACTAAATAAATACTGCAAACTGCAGAAGTGTTATTGTTTAGAAGAAAGAAAAATCATGATGCAGAGAAGGGATCTCAGAGGAAAGAGTTGAGAATTAGGTCTTGAAAGATGGGCTGCACTCAGATGGATGGGGAGACGAAGGAATTCAAACTGTGGATCCAGGAAAGCAGGATGTGGTCTTGGCATCATGAAGAAATTTCCGAGGCTGGAGCCAAGGCATTTGAATGAGAATCTGCTAACGAAAGGGCAGAGGCAAAGTTTTAGCCTCTGGCTGGAGGAAAACCACTTATTCAGAAAAAAATAATTCCGTCACCCACAGTGAGGCCAAGAATCCAATCAGGTGTTCTGCTAGGATGTGTATCCATCTTTTTATGTGATTAAAAAAACAAACCCAGGGATGGTTTCTGATCAATGTTACAGACCCAAATTCCATGTGAACAGCAATTACGTCTTAGCAAAATCATTAATTAGGGCACTGCCTTGATTTTATTGTGAATAATAAGAATAGGTTTGCAGACTTCTGTACTTTGATAAAAGCATCTGGGTGTGATTTATTGGGGAGACTTTTCTCCAAGGGAATATACATATGTAAGCCTTACATTTTTATGAAGTTCAAACACATTACCTCTTCAATGGCTGAAATAAAGTGACTTCAGTTTAGACCAGTAAATAGGAGAGACATGTAAATTAGCAAAAAATCAATGTTCTGACATTTACGTAGCTCTTAGATCCCACAATGAAAAATATCTAGATCACTGGAAGTCAGAAGGCTTTTCCTTACTTAGCTATCATCAGACAAACCTACATACACAGTAGTCACTCAAAAAGAAACTTCTGATTGTATTTGTAAGTAATTAAGGGAGATCTGGGGACAGATAGAAGAAGGCAGAAGTCACGTCATGAGGCAAGGCTGGGACCAGCTGACATCCAGTTCCAGAAGAGAAGGTGGCTGTACCCACCAGTTCCCAGAAGAGGGCAGGCAAGAACCACTAAGGGGGACTCTTCCACAGAAGGTCACCCAGTTGGCACCAGTCAGGAGAAAGCATCCTCTCCACCTGCACAAAGAAGGCCAGGACTGAACAGCGAAGGAGATGGAAAAGGGAAGAAGCACTGATGGGTCACCTGCACCAAAGGCAGATGAGACAGATGAAGCACCAGGCCAAGAAGGATCGCGGACAAGCCAGAGGATGGAAAATAAAGACACAGAGCAGCCAGGAGTCAAAAGGATCTAGGCTCAGCAACGCAGCAGCTCTGATCACACCACTCCCCTGCTCAAAATCCTTCAGTAGCTCCCTATTTCCATAGCACAGCCCAAGCTCCGTAGCCTGACATTCAAGGCCCTACAACAACCCAGCCATAATCCACCTGGAGAATCTTAGGCTTTACTGTTTTTATTAATCACACTCCCAAGATTCCAACCAAACCAAAGGTGACTTCTCTACTCTCTGTCTTTGTTCCTGCTGTCCCTTCATTCATTCCTCTAAGCACAAACACAGTGTGGCCTCTACATGCTAGTAATGGGAAGGAGGTATACAGGATCGATAAGATGAAATGCCACCTTTGAGGAGCTACCAGGAGGAGACAGACAGCAAGACACAGTGACATGTGCTATACTGAGAGTAAGCAAGGGAGTTAATGGGGTGGAAAGAGAAGTGGCTAATCAGGCTATCAGAGAAGGCTTCCTGGAGGTGGTGACAATCCCCCTGAAATGACTTTTTCTCTCCTCCCCACATGTTTAAACTTTCAGCATCTCCTGGAGAGCCATCTATTGTTTTCATCTGCCTGCCTACCTTTCTGCCCTCTTGGAAAAAGTACTCCCGCCTCCTTTGGAAACTGCTCCCTACTCCCCCTTCCTGGTGGGTATAGGTGACACAGGCCTGGCCAATCATATTACCTCTTCCCTTTGTCCATGGTAACTGGTTCAAAAAGCATCCTCCAAACCAATCAAATCTCTTCTCTGGAGTTTTTTGCCCTCCCGTTGGAGTCAGAGGCCTAGCTCCCTCTGTCCCTAGATTGGAAGCTATCAGCATGATTCCAAAGCTGCTGGTGCCAAGTCCCTTACCCCCTTTGAGTATTCTGAGAGGATAAACTGTAGAGAAAGAGGCAGAGAAATGTGACACGATGCAAATCCCAGAACGCAGTTACGCTGACTCACGGCCAGGCCTATATTTAACTGCATGTAACAAGAGCCCAGCTCTGGGACTTAACCAAAGAGGAGTTTATTTTTCTCAGGTAACAAGTGGTCAAAAGGCCAGAAGGCAAGATCTGAAATCCTGGCTCCGTGACGATAGCAAAGACCAACATCCTCCCGCCCTCTTGCCCCGCCATTCTCATCACCTCTCCTTCTCACCTCTTATGCTGCCTCTCTGGGTATCATATCCGCATACCAGACAAGAAGGACAAAAAGCATATGCCAGCTAAGTGTGTCCTCTTTTGTCAGGACTCCCACAAGTCCCATCCTGCATACTTCTGCTTACACTTCAATGTTAAAAAAGGGTCTTGTGCCCCCTCCGCCAACATCTAGCTGCAAGGGAGTCTGGAGAGCTGTTTTTAGTTGGGCACAATGAGAAGATAAAAGGGATGCATATTGGGAAGGCAATGGGCAGTGTCTGCCACAACTCTTAATTTGCCTTGTTGACCTATATAAGTCCACACATCCTCCTTTTTTGCTTAAGCCAGTTTGAGGTAGATGTTTGCAACTTTCAAGAAAAAAAGCCATGACCGATACACCTGCCAAATGCCACCACCAACACCCAATCCAACTCCATCAGAATAATCCTGCCTTCAATTTCCGGTTATAATGGGTGCTTTTCCCACTGCAGCCTGAGGTAGGGCAATCACAGGGACTGAGTGAATCCCGCAGGCAGCCCAGGCAGACAGGTGGCCCCTGCCAGCATGATTGCTGGACTCTAGCTACTAAAGAACATCTGTCAGATGAATGGATAAAGAAGATGTGGCACATATATACAATGGAATATTACTCAGCCATAAAAAGAAACAAAATTGAGTTATTTGTAGTGAGGTGGATGGAATTAGAGACTGTCATACGGAGTGAAGTAAGTCAGAAAGAGAAAAACAAATACCATATGTTAACACATATATATGGAATCTGAAAACAAAAAGAAATGGTTCTGAAGAACCTAGGGGCAGGACAGGAATAAAGTCACAGACCTACTAGAGAATGGACTTGAAGACACGGGGAGGGGGAAGGGTAAGCTGGGATGAAGTGAGAGAGTGGCATGGACATATATACACTACCAAATGTAAAATAGATAGCTAGTGGGAAGCAGCTGCATAGCACAGGGACATCAGCTTGGTGCTTTGTGACCACCTAGAGGGGTGGGATAGGGAGGGGGGGAGAGAGACACACGGGGGAGGGGATATGGGGATATATGTATATGTATAGCTGATTCACTTTGTTATAAAGCAGAAACTAACACACCACTGTAAAGCAATTATACTCCAATAAAGAGGTTAAAAACAATAAATAAATAACAGCTGTCTTTAAAGCCATCAGCACCATGAACTTTTACCTAGTCACTGCTATTGATCCCATCCGCTGAATCCGACAATGCTACCCAGGGCTTGTTGCTGGCAGGAAAGAAGAGAGAGCAACAGCCATCCCTATTTGCCACTGAAACACGTAAGTATGGTATGGTACATCTACATGATGGGACACTGTACAGCAATAAAAGAGAATGGGGAAATTCTGTATGGCCTGATATGAAACACCTTCCAAAAGGCATTAGTAAGGGGGAAAAAGCAAAGTGCAAAACGGTATATATAGGAGATAATCATTTGTGTTAAAAGGAAGAAAAAATAATATATGTGTAAATATTTGTACCTGCCTAAAATATCTCAGGAAGAATATACATTTTGCAAGAAACTGGTGCTATTAGCTGCCTCCAGCGTGAGAACAGAGAACCTAGTGGATGGAAGGGAGGCGTTTTGCACACCCTTTAAACCTTTTATATCTGGACCTTGTGAAACCTATTTGGACCTATTTAGATCTTATGAACCTATCTGAAAAAGAATAAAAATACATTTCTTGAGGTAAATACATTTGTGGTTTGTGGAGGTTTTTTGCCTGGTTTTTGTTTTTGTTTTTGTTTTGTTTTTCAAGGCAGAACAACAGGAAGGAAGAAATTGGCTGCCAGGGCTGGGAAGAAAAAAAGAAAGAAACAGAGAAAATTAGCATCCATTTAACATTACCATAGAAATAATGTCTTGATTAATGGCTGTTTTTATCATATTATTTTCAAAGCATTTACAGACATCAGTTCATTCTCTCTCTCTCTCTCTCTCTCTCTCTCTCTCTTTTACAAGGTGTGGAAAAATGGATCCAGTTCCTTTCACCTCAGAGGTGATGCACAGATGCACGGCTTGAAATCTAAGTCTCCCAGGCTGGCGGGCTCCTCCATCCTGGTATCAGGCCACTGTGCCTTTACCCAGGCTGTTGCCTGTACCCAGAATTCCCTTTCTTTTCCTCCTTATGCCCAGAAGCCACTCTAACATGCCCTCTCTATTGAAAAAACTGTTCCTTCTTTTAAACCAGGGGTTCACAAAACTTTCCTTTAAAGAGCTGAATACTGCAGTAAATATTTTAGGCTTTGAGGGTCATCTGGTCTGTCTCCTGCAAATACTCAACTCTGCCATTAGGGGGCGAAAGCAGCCATAGACAACACAAACAAAGGAGCAAGCCTTGCTCCCATCCAATTTTATTTACCAAACCAGGTGGTGGGCAGGATTTAGCCTTCGGGGCAGGTTGGTACTTTGCTGACCCCCTCCTTTGGACCCCAAGGAAATTTGCGGTCAATTTGCCATCTGCTAGCATCATGCTCTGCATTACATTATCCATTAGGGGTTTACCTTCTATCTTCCCCTAGATGCAAACTCCTTGAGGATAAGGACTGCCTTTTACATTTTTCCAAAGAAGACATACAGATGCCAACAGGCACATGACAAGATGTTCAATATCACTAATCTTCAGGGAATTGCAAATTAAAACTACAGTGAGATGCCTCTCACCTGTCAGAATGGCAGTTATCAAAAAGGCAAGAAATAAAGAGTGTTGGCAAGGTTCTAGAGAAAAGGGGACCCTCATATGCTAATGGTGGGAATATAAATTGGTGCAGCTGCTATGGAAAACAGTACGGAAATTCCTTAAAACATTAAGAAGAGAACTACCATATGATCCAGCTATTCCACTTCTGGGTATATACCCAAAGAACACAAAAACATTAATTCAAAGAGGTATATGCATACCTGTGTTCATCATGGTATTGTTTACAATAACCAAGATATGGAAGCAACTAAGTGCCCATCAACAGATAAATGAATAAAGAAG
The DNA here is from genome assembly GCF_937001465.1 of Orcinus orca. Lineage (NCBI taxonomy): Eukaryota > Metazoa > Chordata > Mammalia > Artiodactyla > Delphinidae > Orcinus > Orcinus orca. The sequence continues at coordinate 71,134,741 of NC_064575.1, forward strand.
ATGTGGTATATTTTATACACACACACATACACACACACACTGGAATATTACTCAGCCATAAAAAAGGTGAAATCTTCCCATTTGCAGCAACATGGATGGACCTGGAGGGTATTAGGCTTAGTGAAATAAGTCAGACAGAGAAAGACAAACACTGTATGATTTCACTCCTATGTAGAATATAAGAAACTGAAAACAACAACAGCAAAATAAATGAACAAACCAAATGAAATGAAAACAAACATGTAAATACAGAGAACAGAGGAGTAATTACCAGATTGGTTGGGGGGGGAATGGGTAACAGAGATCAACTGTATGGTGAGAGATGAAAGCAAAATTTTTGGTGGTGAACACACTGTAGTGTACACAGAAGTAGAAATATAATGTTGTACACATGAAACCTGTTTAACATTATAAATCAACAGAAAATAAAAATAACTTTTAGAAGACTGTCTTTTAGTCCCTTTTAATCCTCACCCACTAGCCTGAATATCCACTGAATTGATCCAATGTCACTCAACCCTTCTGCTAAGGAGAGAACCCAGCTCAAAGCTTCCTTTTCTGGGGGCAAGTCTGTCACAGCCAACTCCAGCCCCTACACCCCATGTGCCCTTCACCTGAAAAACAGTGTCCCTGTCTGCCCAGGTTCTCTGCTTCCAGACCTCCCAGAGTAAGTCAATTAGTGTACTTTCTCTAAGGGCTTGGTGGAATTGTCTGGATTAAATTTTTAAAACTATCAAATTCAAAGGCAATCTTGCTGAACCTGGCTACCACACCTCTATCTATGGCCCTCTGACCCTGCCCTTCACACGCTGCCCAGGTGGTTCGTGATTTAATAATCCTGCTTTTGTTGCTGTTAGTTTTCTGGTCCACCTTCCTCAGTAGCTAAGTAACATTTATTGAGCACCTACTATAAGCCACATGCTTTGAGCATTTTAAAAAGATAGTCAAGGGTAAGATGAGACTTGTGCTTTGCATTGTATAACCTTTGGTACAGTTGGAATTATTTTTACATTTTGCCTTCAGTTTATAAATATGTTAGAAGAGACCACTGAAGGGATTTGATATGTCATTTTTGAAAATGTGTATTTCACATGTGAGGTCTTTCTGCATATGACAACTGTAGATTAATAATTGTTGTCTGACTAAGTCTAGAGAAAAACAAATAGTTTTTGTGTTGAGTTTGGAAACTACAGAGCTTTATTAAATAATCTTACCCTCACTTTCTAAGATTTCTTTCTGCACTAACGTTTCTATGCTTCCAAAGTCAAGGGCCTCTGGGTTCTGAGACTTGGAAACCCAGAGGATGCAGCCTTTCCTTGGCCCCTGCCCACCATGCTCCACCAGACCCCTATCACTGCCTCCTGCACACAAAGGGCGAGTCTAGAAAACACCTTGTTGATTGAGTCCTGTAACTCCCTCGACACTCCACCCAGCAGCAGGACTGCTGTTCCTCTGGCTCCCGGTAGGGGGCGAGGCTGTTCCCTCCGTCAGCTCCAGGGCCCTCCAGGGTCTGTGGACCTAGGAGACTCTCCCCAGAGTTTCAATCCTCTTTGTCCCCTCAGCAGTGGCAGCACCGTCCAAACTTCCCAATGCTGCTGAAACTGCAGCAAAACGAAGACTGTATCGGGAGCTGGCACCCAAGAGCATGTTTCCCATTGTGACTGCCACCTGCCTTCAGCCCCTGAAGTCCTGAGGAAGATATATGAAAAGCCTATTTGGACACATAGAAATGATGAGTGAAGCTGCCATGACCCCTGAGAGCCCTTGGGCTTTCTTCTCACACTCAGTCACCAGTTCCCTAAGCTCCCACCCCGCTTTCTAGAGCCTGGGCCTGACTACAGAGCCCTTGAGAAGTGACTAGTGTGATGAGTAGTTGACGTTTTATTTTATTTTAATTCATCCAAATTTAAAGACAAATACTTAATTCAGTTATCGGAAAACTTCATGTTTGGAACAACGAGGGCAGATGAATCTAATTTTTCAACTGTAAATTTTATAAAATCGAAATACATATCAAGTACTTTCGATGAAAACTTAGAGTTCAGATGAGATGCGCTGTAGGTATAAAATACATAATAGATTTTGAACACTTACTACAAAAAAAAAGCAAAAATATCACATTCATAATGGTTTATATTGATTACATGTGAAAATATTTTGGATATCTTGGGTTAAATAAACTATATTATTAAAGTTAATTTTACCTGCTTCTTTTTCCTGTTTTCGCTTTACAGTTGACCCTTGAACAACCCAGGATGAACTGCGTGGGTCCATTGACATGCGTATTTTTAAACACTACAGAGCTACACAATCTGCGGTTGGTTAAATCCAAAGAGGTGGGACCACAGAGACAGAGATACCATGGATACAGAGGGCCAACCATAAATTAGACTCGAATTTTCCACTGCTCAGAGGGTTGAGGCCCCTAGTCCCCCATGATGTTCAAGGGTCAACTGTATTTTTCTAGCAGACAGCACTTTTCTAGACCCTCTTCCGATTTCCCTTTGCATTGGAAACTGGCCAGGAACTCCAGCCGCCCCAGGCAGCGTTGCCCTCCTGCTGTTAACAGGGTTGTATCCTCAGAAGAAACCGCTCAGCCTGGTGAAAGAGGACAGAAGGAGCATCACCAGGTAGAACTGGGTCTGACCTCCCATGGGAAAGCCAGCCCCACGCCAGTACCCTCCCCATACCTACCCCAGGGACAGGATCCCTACAGGCACACAGTGGAGCCTCTCCTGGAGACCCAGGGATGATAAACACTTGGTCCCGGCCCTTTAGGAACACATGGCTTTGTGTGGAGGGTTTCCACAGTCAAGGATAAGAGCAGTGGTACATGTAGGAGCATCTAACGCAGCCCGGGGCGAGCAGGGAACTCTCCCCAGATGAGGTGGCACGGGGGCGAAGTTGGAGGAGACTCAGACCTCTCTCCAGCTGGCCTATATAGTGGCTCTACTAAACCAGATGTATAAACTTGGGCACGATTGCCCCTCTCCAAGGCTTCGTTTCCATCTTGTAAAATAAGGCGGTTCAAACAGACTCTGCTTAAAAATGCAGTTATTCAATACAACTGTTCTTTTCTCTACATAGCATTGGCAGAGAAGCGGGGCTCCAATCAGGCCCAAGGCCAGGCCTTTACTTTTCTCCAAGAGCTAACTCAGGAGTTCATTTCCATGCCCAGCGCCCAAGCCCAGGTCTGCTTGAAACGCAGGCCAAACGCTCATACAAAGATACACGGAAGGGAGGCTGACTGGGACGAGAGTGCCAGCCCCCCATCAGCAGGACCAACGCTGGGAGTTCAGCTTTCTGTGGCCGCTCTCCTTGCCTCTGGGGAGCACTGCCTTCCAGGAGGCTCCGAGTTGGAAACATACAAGATGGATTTGGGCACAGATCCCCAACACAAATGCCAGCAGGATTGGAATATCCTGCAAAGTGCTTTCCAGGCTTCTGGTGCCTGAGAAAGACCTGAGAAGCCAGAAGGAGGGGTGGGGAGAGCCTGGTAGTCGAAACCCAGAAACCCAGCTCTAATCCTGATTCAGCCAACAACGAACTCAGTGCCTTGGAAATAACAATAACAACAACAACAATAATAATAATTTGTGTGTGTTTCCCTCCGGGTGTCAGAACAAAACAGGCGTGTAGATCAAGTGGGGGTGAGAGACGACAAGTGTACCTCCAGCTACAGAGATCAGGAATGACTTCCTAGCAGGGTAGCATCTGGGGGGACAAGGAAGCCCAGATCCTGGGAGGAGAGGCTGCAGAGGCTGAAACTGAGGCGCATCTCCTCTTTCTGTTCTGTTTAGTTTATACGTTCTTCCTGCCGGGAACTTTCTGCAGCAGTGAGCTAACTCTTCTCTATTCTGAGACAAAATGTTAGTTCCAAACTTTAATGCTTGGCTATTTACACTTCCTGTTACGACATTTCTCGCCCTCAAGAACGTGTGCGATGGTTTACAACTACGATGCTTTTTGAGTGCCTGGTCCCTTCAACACGACAGGGAATTTGTCTGATACTTTCTTTTGTTCCCTGCCAGCCCGCCATACGATCTCTGGATTGGAAGGAACCCTGAAGATTATTCTAGCCAGACCCCCGTCCTCTTCTCTCCCCCAGACACCTCTGCAAGACTGGTGTGCATGCCGTCTGCCTCTTTATTGCGTGCAAAACAGGATGTTAAAAACAGGTTCTTTCTGTTTCGATATCGGCTGATACCCCAAGACAATAAGAGCCGGCTGCTTCCTGTTTCAAAGTGAGGGTGAGACCATCAAGACTTGGGGAGAACATAGTCAGGTTTTAAGAGCCAACCCATCCACCTCCGGAAGCTTGAAGAAGTTGGAGAGGCAGAGAGAGGGGCTGTTGTCAGATGAGGATTTGGGGAGAGAGTTGTCAAGTCTAGACATCCATGCTCCCCATTGGGGAGGGGCTCCATCATCTCACTGAAAGTCGAGGCAAAGGGCCTGCGGTGACCTCTTGGAAGGCTGGATGCATGTTCCTAGAACATGAGGGACTTGGTAGACTGGTGTCTGACTCACTCTGAGAAATCTAAAGGGCCGTGGCCGGCTAGCTGCTCTGAGGGCAGAGTGAGGAGAGGTTGTGTTGGTGGCCTGCTCTCCCCAAGTTGTCATGGCCACGGATGTGAGAAAGTTTCCTGTGAACCAGAGCTGGCCCCTCAGGAGGTGTGCCGCCAGATGCTGGGAGATGAAGTAGTCATGTAGGAACCAACAGAAGACACACAACTCCCAGTCAAGCAAACTGCAGGTGCCCAACAGGAACAGAGAGGGACTGGTTGCAAAGAACCCAGGAAGGAACATTCGAGATCAGTCAACTGTCAGACCCCAAGGGCTAGAACAACACCAATCCAGTAAGTCTTTTCCAGCCCCTTTCCTCCTATCTCCCCCTTCCCAATTCTGGAGGAAGCAGAGGAAGCTCAGGGGAGATGGGAGGAAAATAGAAGCGCCAAGTGAAGAAAAAGACACACGACAGCCCACACCCCTTCTCACTCCGGGGGCCAGCTGAGCTGGGGGAGGGAAACTGTCATCGAAGATTGAGGGGTTGAATCTTTACACTGGAGTGGACCTATTAATTACTAAATACAGTCTGGGTTTTTGCGAAAGAAGTAACTGGATGACTGTGTCACAGATAAGAGTGACAAAGTGAAAAGAAGTCCAGTTTTATCAAAGAGCAAGGTAATAACTACAGAAAATCTTGACAGGACAGTGGGAGACTAAGGATACAATTCATTTCCACTGCATCCAATGAGTCCCTACTAGTCCACTATGATAGTGACATGCATACACATTTTCAGACATCGGGATCATACTCTATATGGCATTCCAATCTTTTTTTCTCAAAGAATAATATATTATGGAGTTTTTCCCCCGGAAGAAAATACTCATCTACAAGTTGAACATTCCACCATATGGACACGCCGTCATTTATTTATCCAATATCTATCCAATGTTTGCTCTTGCAAATCACTCTAAAATCAAATATACTATGCATAAATCTTTGTATACATATTTGATTCCTTGCTAAGGATAAATTCCAAGAGTGGAATTGCTAGATTAATGGGTAGACATTTTCAAGATTTTTTCTCTTGCTCATCAAAGAGGCATGGGGTCTAGAAACATATTTTTAGGAAGTGAATTGAGCTGTCCAGACCAGCCCTGCAGTGGCTGAGAATTTCGTACAATTGAAATAGCTTCTCTCATGTGAGAGAAGCTACTATTGAGGAGGTTCTTCCCATGCACAGGTTTTAAGGGGAGTGAGCATCACACCTGAACAAGCCCACTATAAAACACAGAGAGAGTGAGAGAGAGAAACTCTTTACATAACTCTTGTATAGCGCCTACGTTCCTGAGTCCCTCACAGGATTGATTTCTTGGGGAGGCAGTATGAAGCATGGAGTTAGACAGGTCAGCCTTGCCTCTTCCACATCCTGAACGTGTTCTTGAAGCAAGTGGTACTTCACCTCTGTATCCTGTTTCCTCATTTGTTAACTCTCTGTTATGGCTGTACTGTGTCCCCCAAAATCCATATGTTGAAGTCTAAACCCTCAGTGCCTCAGAATGTGACTGTATGTGGAGCATTAGTTTTTGAAGAGGTAATGAAGTTAAAATCAGGTCATTAGAGGGGGCCCTCATCCCATATGACCACAGTCCTTATAAGAAGAGAAGCTCAGGATACAGACACAGGAAGAGGAAGGACCATCTCAGCAGACACCATCTCCAGGCCAAGGGGAGAGGTCTTAGAAGAAACCAACCCTGCTGACACCATGATAGACTTCCAGCCTCCAAAAGTGTGAGAAAATAAATTTATGTTGTGTAAGCCACTCTAGCCTGTGGTACTTTGTGATGGCAGCCCTAGCTAACTAATACCCTTTCCAAATTGGATTAATTCCTGAAGGTTCTTAACAAAATGTCTGGAATTCAGTAATTGCTTGATAAATGGTGTCATTTGTTGTCATTTTCTGTGCTTATCTTTAACAGAAAAACTGAAGCCAGGTCAGCTAAATCAGTGGTTCTTAGCTGGGCGTGATTTTTGCCACCCAAGAGATATTTGGCAGTGTCTGGAGATATCTTTGGTTGTCACAAATTAGGGGGAAGGGTGCCACCAGCATCTAGTGATTAGGGATGCTTCTGAACTATGCACAGAACAGCCCCCACACACAGGACAAGATATCAGTATTGCAGAGGTTGAGAAGCCCTGAGCTAAACCAACACTGGCATTCACCTGAGAGCCAGCGCTCACATCCCAATGAGCCCCACATCCCTGTTTTGTGAAATGCCACTTTTGTGAGGCATTTCCCTCCCACTAACTCCAAGGCCAGCTGGTATACCAACAGATAGGCTTGGCCATGCCCCCTGTCTAGCACTCACAGTGTGAAATGATAGAGAGGAATCTGACCACCAGGTGTATTCGTAGGCTTTTACTACAATAATGCTGCCTAATGAACAATTACAAATCTGTGAGGCAAACAAAATAAGCATTTACTTGCTTCTCACGGCTTTGAGGGATGGCTGGAAGAGTTAGCTTCGAGCTGTGGGTCAAGCTCAGGTCTGCCCCGTGCGTTTTATTCTGGAGCCTGGGCTGAAGGAACGCCAAGAAATGGGCATGTTCTTCCCATGATGGAAGATCCCAGTGGGACAAGCAGAAACAATGATGTCTCCTAAGTCTCAGAACTGACACATGGTCACCTCAGCCCACATTTCATGGCCCAAAACCCATGTGTGGCTCTCTGTTAGCGAGAGGATAAAGTCTAAATGCCTTAGACTGCCTTCAATCCTGTTTGGGAGCCAAATAGACTATAATAGAAAAACATCTGTTCAAGTCTTTAGCAGAACACAAAAGGGCCTCACTGTCCATCTCTGCCATCTCTTCAGCTCTACTGTGGCTGGACTTGCAGTTCCCAAATGGGTCCTTCTTACTATTTCACACCAACAGGACTCTGCAGATGCTGCCACCCTGAAATGTCTTTTCCCCATCTGCTCTTGAAGAATTCCTCTCATTCTCTAAGTACCAGTTCATGTGTCTCCTTTTCTGCAAAGCTCCCCAACCCAACCAGAACTAAATTTTTGCTTTAGCTATCACTGTAAAGAGAAAATGATCTGTAAGATCACTTCTCATATGCCATTGCCCTTATCTCTGAACAATTAAGGAGCACTCTGAGGACAAAAACAGTGTCCTATTCATGCTCAGGTCCCCAGTACCTAAGTACTAACATTTGTTGAATTATTGAGTCAGTAAATGAATGAATGATTCAGTAAATAAATGACTGAATTTTGTGTTCCATTGCAGGTATGTTTATACTTCTCCTTAGTTTACTCAGACAACTAGTTGCCTCCCAAAAGCCATTTTCCCCTTCTTCCGTATGAACTAAAGCCTAAATTTTAAGCTGAGAACATTATCATTCATTTCTCAACCTTCTTTGCAGCAAGGTGTGCCCATGAAAGTAAGTTCTAGATAATAATATATAAGCAGAGATGTTGTATGAAACATTCTGAGTGGCATCTTAACAGAGACAGGACAGACTTCTTCCATTCCTCCTTCCCGCTGCCTAGAATCCAGATATAATGGCAAAAGCTTTAGCAGCCATCTTGGACCATGAGGATGGTAGGTGCACATGACAGAGCAGAAAGATAGAAAGCTTGTAGGTCTCTAATTCATGGAGCTTCCTTAGCAGCCCCACACTACTTACCTCCAAAATTACATTACATGAGACAATAAACCCTTGTATGTTTTAGCAACTGTATTTGAGCCTCTTTTTTACAAACAATTCTAAAGTGTACTTCAAGGTCTCCCTGAGTCTACACTAGGTGAACACATCTTCCTCTCAATGTGTTATACATTCACTTTCCTATCAGTGGTTTTGGCGTTCCCTACACAGTCTTTTAAGGAGGGGACCTTAAACTAGGGAAATAATCTTGAGAAAGAAGAATGGAGCTGGAGGAATCATGCTCCCTGACTTCAGATTATACTACAAAGCTACAGTAGTCAAAACAGTATTGTACTGGCACAAAAAACAGACACATAGAGCAATGGAACAGGATAGAAAGGACAAAAATAAGGGGGACCTTCAAGATAGCGGAGGATTAAGCCATGGAGATCAACTTCCTCCCCACAAATACATCTACATGTGGAACAACTCTTACAGAACACCTACTGAATGCTGGCAGAAGACCTCAGACTTCCCAAAAGGGAACAGACACCCTCAGGTGACCTATATACAGGGCAGAGCCAAATCTAAAGCTGAACCCCATGATCTGTACGCACAAAGAAGAGAAAGGGAAATTTCTCCCAGCAGCCTCAGGACCAGAGGAACTTGATGTAGCCTGTATCTGTGGAATACCTGAATAGACAATGAATCATCCCAAAATTGAGATGGTGGACTTTGGGAGCAACTGTAGACTTGGGGTTTGTTTTCTCCATCTAATTTGTTTCTGGTTTTATGTTTATCTTAGTTTAGTATTTAGAGCTTATTATCATTGGTAGATTTGTTTATTGATTTGGTTGCTCTCTTCCTTTTTTTAATATATATGTTTTTTTTCCTTTTTCTCTTTTTGTGAGTGTGTATGTGTATGCGTCTTTGTGTGATTTTGTCTGTATAGCTTTGCTTTTACCATTTGTCCTAGGGTTCTGTCTGTCTGTTTGTTTTGGGGGGATTTTGGGGATTTGTTTGTTTTTTTAGTCTAGTTTTTAGCTCTTGTTATCATTGGTGGATTTGTTCATTGGTTTCGTTGCTCTCTTCTTTCTTTTCTTTATTACTTTTTTATTTTTAATAAAATATTTTTTAATTTTTTATTTTAATAACTTTATTTTATTATTTCTTTTTTTTTCCTCTCTTTTCTTCTGAGCCATGTGGCTGACAGGGTCTTCATGCTGCAGCCAGGTATCAGGCCTGAGCCTCTTAGGTGAGAGAGCCAAGTTCAGAACATTGGTCCACCAGAGACCTCCTGGCCACACGTCATATCAAACGGTGAAAGCTCTCCCAGAGATCTCCATCTCAACGCTAAGACCCAGCTCCACTCAAAAACCAGCAAGCAACAGTGCTGGAAAAGCCATGCCAAACAACTAGCAAGACAGGAACACAACTCCACCCATTAGAAGAGAGGCTGCTTAAAGTCATATTAAGTTCACAGACACCCCAAAACACACCACTGGATGTGGTCCGCCCCACCAGAAACACAAGATCCAGCCTCATCCACCAGAACACAGCCAGCCACCAGTTCCCTCCACCAGGAAGCCTACACAACCCACTGAACCAATCTTACCCACTGGGGGCAGACACCAAAAACAATGGGAACTACGAACCTACAGCCTGTGAAAAGGAGACCTCAAAGGCAGTAAGTTAAGCAAAATGAGAAGACAGAGAAATACACAGAAGGTGAAGGAGCAAAGTAAAAACCCACCATACCAAACAAATGAAGAGGAAATAGGCAGTCTACCTGAAAAAGAATTCAGAGTAATGATAGTAAAGATGACACAAAATCTTGGAAATACAGTGGAGAAAATACAAGAAATGTTCAATAAAGACCTAGAAGAACTAAAGAGCAAACAAGCAATGATGAACAACACAATAAATGAAATTAAAAATTCTCTAGAAGGAATCAATAGCAGAATAACTGAGGCAGAAGAACAATAAGTGACTTGGACTATAAAATACTGGAAATAACTAACACAGAGCAGGATAAAGAAAAAAGAATTGAGGACAGTCTCAGAGACCTCTGGGACAACATTAAATGCACCAACATTCAAATTATAGGGGTCCCAGAAGAAGAAGAGAAAAAGAAAGGGACTGAGAAAATATTTGAAGAGATTATAGTTGAAAACTTCCCTAACATGGGAAAGGAAATAAGTCAATCAAGTCCAGGAAGCTCAGACACTCCCACACAGGATAAATCCAAGGAGAAGCATGCCAAGACACATATTAATCAAACTATCAACAATTAAATACAAAGAAAAAGTATTAAAAGCAGCAAGGGAAAAGCAACAAATAACATACAAGGGAATCCCCATAAGGTTAACAGATGATTTCTCAGCAGAAACTCTACAAGCCAGAAGGGTGTGGCAGGACATATTTAAAGTGATGAAAGGGAAAAACTTACAACCAAGATTACTCTACCCAGCAAGGATCCCATTCAGATTCTACAGAGAAATTAAAACCTTTACAGAGAAGCAAAAGCTAAGAGAATTCAGCACCACCAAACCAGCTTTAAAACAAATGCTAAGAAACTTCTCTAGACAGGAAACACAAGAGAAGGAAAAGACCTACAATAACAAACCCAAAACAATTAAGAAAATGGTAATAGGAACATACATATCGATAATTACCTTGAATGTAAATGGATTAAATGCTCCAACCAAAAGACATAGACTGACTGAATAGATACAGAAACAAGACCCATATATATGCTGTCTGCAAGAGACCCACTTCAGACCTAGGGACACATACAGATTGAAAGTGAGGGGATGGCAAAAGATATTCCATGCAAATGGAAATCATAAGAAAGCTGGAGTAGCAATTCTTGTATCAGACAAAATAGGCTTTAAAATAAAGACTATTACAAGAGACAAAGAAGGACACAACATAATGATCATGGGATCAATCCAAGAAGAAGATATAACCATTGTAAATATTTATGCACCCAACATAGGAGCACCTCGATACGTAAGGCAAATGTTAACAGCCATAAAAAGGGAAATCAACAGTAACACAATCATAGTAGTGGACTTTAACACCCCATTTTCACCAATGGACAGATCATCCAAAACAAAAATAAATAAGGAAACACAAGCTTTAAATGATACATTAAACAAGATGGACTTAATTTATATTTATAGGACATTCCATCCAAAACAACAGAATACACTTTCTTCTTACGTGATCATGGAACATTCTCCAGGATAGATCATATCCTGGGTCACAAATCAAGCCTTGATAAATTTAAGAAAATTGAAATCATATCAAGCATCTTTTCCGACCACAATGCTATGAGACTAGATATCAATTACAGGAAAAAATTCTGTAAAAAATACAAATGCATGGAGGCTAAACAATACACTACTAAATAACCAAGAGATCACTGAAGAAATCAAGGAGGAAATCAAAAAATACCTAGAAACAAATGATAATGAAAACACAATGACCCAAAACTTATGGGATGCAGCAAAAGCAGTTCTAAGAGGGAGGTTTATAGCAATACAATCCTACCTCAAGAAACAAGAAACACCTCAAATAAACAATCTAACCTTACACCTAAAGCAATTAGAGAAAGAAGAACAGAAAAACCCCAAAGTTAGCAGAAGGAAAGAAATCATAAAGATCAGATCAGAAAAAATGAAAAAGAAATGAAGGAAATGATAACAAAGATCAATAAAACTAAAAGCTTGTTCTTTGAGAAGATAAACAAAATTGATAAACCATTAGCCAGACTCATCAAGAAAAAAAGGAAGAAGACTCAGATCAATAGAATTAGAAATGAAAAAGGAGAAGTAATAACTGACACTGCAGAAATACAAAGGATCATGAGAGATTACTACAAGCAACTATATGCCAATAAAATGGAAAACCTGGAAGAAATGGACAAATTCTTAGAAATGCACAACCTTCCGAGACTGAACCAGGAAGAAATAGAGAATATAAACAGACCAATCACAAGCACTGAGATTGAAACTGTGATTAAAAACCTTCCAGCAAACAAAAGCCCAGGACCAGATGGCTTCACAGACAAATTCTATCAAACACTTAGAGAAGAGCTATCACCTATCCTTCTCAAACTCTTCCAAAATATAGCAGAGGGAGGAATACTCCCAAACTCATTCTACGAAGCCACCATCACCCTGATACCAAAACCAGACAAAGATGTTACAAAGAAAGAAAACTACAGGCCAATATCACTGATGAACATAGATGGAAATACCCTCAACAAAATACTAGCAAACAGAATCCAACAGCACATTAAAAGGATCATACACCATGATCAAGTGGGGTTTATCCCAGGAATGCAAGGATTCTTCAATATATGAAAATCAATCAATGTGATAAACCATACTAAGAAATTGAAGTAGAGAAACCATATGATCATCTCAATAGATGCAGAAAAAGCTTTCAACAAAATTCAACACCCATTTATGATAAAAACCCTCCGGACAGTAGGCATAGAGGGAACTTACCTCAACATAATAAAGGCCAGTCCCTACTGCAGAGCTACTGCTCGAAAAGCGACTTAAAGGGCCCGCGCACCACAAACCCCTCAGCCCGCCATGCTGCTGCCCATGCTGCTGTTGTTCCGCCTTCTTGGCCTGGCCACCGCTGAACCCGCCCTTTACTTCAAGGAGCAGTTTCTGGATGGAAATGGGTGGACTGAGTGCTGGATCGAATCCAAACACAATCGGATTTTGGCAAATTCGTTCTCAGTTCCGGCAAGTTCTATGGTGACCAGGAGAAAGATAAAGGGCTGCAGACAAGCCAGGGTGCCCGGTCTTACACTGTGTTGGCCAGATTCGAGCCCTTCAGCAATAAGGGTCATACACTGGTGGTGCAGTTCACTGTGAAACGCGAACGGAACATCGACTGTGGGGGTGGCTACTTGAAGCTATTTCCAGATGGTCTGGACCAGAGAGACATGCGTGGAGACTCCGAATACAACATCATGTTTGGCCCGGACATCTGTGGCCCTGGCACCAAGAAGGTTCATGTCATCTTCAACTACAAGGGCAAGAACGTGCTGATCAACAAGGATATCCGTTGCAAAGATGATGAATTCACACACCTTTACATGCTGATCGTGTGGCCTGATAATACCTGTGAGCTAAAGATTGACAACAGCCAGGTGGAGTCAGGCTCCTCGGAGGATGATTGGGATTTCTTGCCCCCCAAGAAGATAAAGGATCCTGATGCTGCAAAGCCTGAAGACTGGGACGAGTGAGCCAAGATTGATGACCCTACAGACTCCAAGCCTGAGGACTGGGACAAGCCTGAGCACATTCCTGACCCTGATGCTAAGAAGCCCGAGGACTGGGATGGAGAGATGGGTGGAGAATGGGAACCAACAGTGATTCAGAACCCAGAGTCCAAGGGGGAGTGGAAGCCCTGGCAGATTGACAACCCAGATTACAAGGGCATTTGGATCCACCCAGAGATCGACAACCCTGAGTATTCCCCTGATAGCAACATCTACGCCTATGAAAACTTTGCTGTACTGGGCTTGGATCTCTGATCTCCAGGCAGGTTAAGTCTGGCACCATCTTTGACAACTTCCTCATCACCAACAATGAGGCATATGCTGAGGAGTTTGGCAATGAGACATGGGGTGTCATGAAGGTAGCAGAAAAACAAATGAAGGACAAGCAAGACGAAGAGCAGAGGCTAAAGGAGGAGAAGGGAGGATGAGGATGAGAAAGTGGAGGACGAGAAGGAAGACGCTGCCGCTGGCCAGGCCAAGGGTGAGCTGCAGGGGCCACACTGCTGCCTCCAGGGCTGGACTGAGGCCTGAGTGCTCCAGCCACAGAGCCGGCCATGCACCGTGCAAAATAATGTCTCTATGAGACTGGAGAACTTTCCTTTTTTTTCAGACAGGTTCCAACTTGGGGTGGATTTTGTTTTGTTTCCCACCCTCCCTTTTTTTTGTTTGTTTGTTTTTTTTAACTGATGTTTTGTCTCTGAATCTCCTTCAGCCCTCAACCCTGGCCTTCATCGTTCTTGATTTGACATCTTTGCTTTCTGTTGTCCCCTTATCTCCCCAGATCCCTTAGTTCCCCTCCAACTTGGGGACCTGGGGTGGGGTGTGGTGTGGAGGAGATGCCCCAGGCCCAAGGTTCCATCTGCTCTCCTTCCTGGATCCCACAGGGGGGTAGGAGAAGAGGGTGACATCACCAGCTCCCCAGCACTGAGAAAGGATGGGGCTCCTAAGGCCTGAGCTCTGACCTCCCTCTCTCCTTTCTCCCCTGCCCCCAAGACTGGGCCACTTCCGAGTGGCACAGCAGGTTCTAGCTTGGCTCATACTGAGAATGTAAGAACGACAAACAAAATTTCTATTAAATTAAGTTTTGTGTCTTCAAAAAATAAAATAAAAATAAAAACATAATAAAGGCCATATATAACAAAACCAGAGCCAACATCATTCTCAATGGTGAAAAACTGAAACCATTTCCACTAAGATCAGGAAAAAGACAAGGTTGCCCACTCTCACCACTATTATTCAACATAGTATTGGAAGTTTTAGCCACAGCAATCAAAGAAAAAGAAATAAAAGGAATCCAAATCGGAAAAGAAGTAAAACCATCACTGTTTGCAGATGACATGATACTATACATAGAGAATCCTAAAGATGTTACCAGAAAACTACTAGAGCTAATCAATGAATTTGGTAAAGTACCAGGATACAAAATTATTGCACAGAAATATCTTGCATTCCTATACACTAATGATGAAAAATCTGAAACAGAAATTAAGGAAACACTCCCATTTACCATTGCAACAAAAAGAATAAAATACCTAGGAATAAACTACCTAAGGAGACAAAAGACCTGTATGCAGAAAACTGTAAGACACTGATGAAAGAAATTAAAGATGATACAAACAGATGGAGAGATATACCATGATCTTGGATTGGAAGAATCAACATTGTGAAAATGACTCTACTACCCAAAGCAATCTACAGATTCAAGGCAATCCTAATCAAACTACCAATGGCATTTATCACAGAACTAGAACAAAAAATTTCACAATTTGTATGGAAACACAAAAGACCCCGAATAACCAAAGCAATCTTGAGAAAGAAAAACAGAGCTGGAAGAATCAGGCTCCCAGACTTCAGACTACACTACAAAGCTACAGGAATCAAGACAGTATGGTACTGGCACAAAAACAGAAAGATAGGTCAATGGAACATGATAGAAAGCCCACAGATAAACCCACACACATATGGTCACCTTATCTTTGATAAAGGAGGTAAGAATATACAGTGGAGAGAAGATAGCCTCTTCAATAAGTGGGCTGGGAAAACTGGACAGCTACATGTAAAAAGAATGAAATTAGAACACTCCCTAACACCATACACAAAAATAAACTCAAAATGGATTCAAGACCTAAATGTAAGACCAGATTCTATAAAACTCCTTGAGGAAAATATAGGCAGAACACTCTGATGTAAATCACAGCAATATTTTTTGATCCATTTCCTAAGGTAAAGGAAATAAAAACAAAAATAAGCAAATGGACCTAATTAAACTTAAAACGTTTTGCACAGCAAAGGAAACGATAAACAAGACGAAAAGACAACCTATGGACGGGGAGAAAATATTTGCAAGCAATGCTACCAACAAGGGATTAATTTCCAAGATATACAAACAGCTCATACAGATTAATATCAAAAACCAAACAACCCAATCAAAAAATGGGTAGAAGACCTAAATAGATATTTCCCCAAAGAAGACATACAGATGGCCAATAGGCACATGAAAAAATGCTCAATATCGCTAATTATTAGAGAAATACAAACAAAAACTATGATGAGGTATTACCTCACACCAGTCAGAATGGCCATCGTTAATAAGTCTACAAATAATAAATGCTGGAGAGGGTGTGGAGAATAAGGAACCCTCCTACACTGTTGGTGGGAATATAAATTGGTGCAGCCACTATGGAGAACAGCATGGAGGTTCCTTAAAAAACAAAAAAATAGAGTTACCATATGATCCTGCAATCCCACTCCTGGGCAAATACCTGGAGAAAATTCTAATTCAAAAAGATACATGCACCCCAATGTTCACTGCAGCACTACTCATAATAGCCAAGACATGGAAGTAAACTGAATGTCCATCAACAGAAGAATGGATAAAGAAGATGTAGTATATATACAATGAAATATTACTCAGCCATAATAAAGAATGAAATAATGCCATTTGCAGCAACGTGGGTGGACCTAGAGATTATCATATTAAGTGAAGTAAGTCAGACAGAGAAAGACAAATATCATATGCTATCACTTATAGGTGGAATCTTAAAAAAATGATATAAATGAACTTATTTACAAAACAGAAATAGACTCAAAGACATAGGACACAAACTTATGGCTACCAAGGGGGATAGCAGAGGGTGGGGGGGAAGGGAGATAAATTAGAAGTTTGGGATTAATATATACACTCTACTATATAGTAAATAGGTAAACAAGGACCTTCTGCATAGTACACGAAACTATACTCAATATCTTGTAATAACCTATAAAGGAAAAGAATCTGAAAAATATATATATGTGTGTGTGTGTGTGTATATATATATATGAATCACTCTGCCATACACTCGAAACTAACACAACATTGTAAATTAACTATACTTCAACTAAAAAACAAAAAAAAACAGGGCTGGAGGGGAAAAAAAGTCTCTCACAGCCAGCTCAGTCTTTGCATTACTACTGCCAACCTCTCTTTCTACTGAAAACTCAGGGGAAAAAAATATAATTTTAACACTAAAAAAGTGCCAGGAAATTTTTATAAGTTCAGGTATCAACCCCCCCCCCCCCCAGAAAGAGGTAAATTCTGTCAACTTTCTTCTGGGCAATTTTAATATTTTACATGTTGAAACCAAAGTCCTTGAGCACAGCTGTCATCCTCCACTGTTTCTCTAAACACCTCTCCAGTGCACATGGAGGACAACCCTTTAACCCTCACCCCGTCCCGGCCATCCTTCGTCCACTTCTGCCTACTTGATATATACCAGTCTCCTCTGGCTGCCATCCAACTGTAGGGCTTCAGAGCTTAACATGAAATTCCCCCACATTATCAAGCCCCACTCCCTCCACCAGACTCCGTGCATCAAGTCCTTTAATCACTTACTCTAATTCCCCTTATCTACACCTGCCCCACACTAATCCAGTATCTCTGTTGAACAATTAGGCTTCCAAATAGAGGTAATTTCTTCCACTGCCCATTCTTCCCACAGCCAATCGACTGATAGAGTCATAAAATAGGGCAGAGATCACAGAGTCCATCCAGAACACTGGTTTTCAGAGTATCTTTTTTTAAACCTGAACTTTTTGTTCATCTAAAATTTTCGGGGAAGCCAAATATGCAAAGCAGATAAAGGTAGAGCCACTCGAAATGGGAGTGAGTTTGGAGGGAGCCCAGAGATCTGCCTAATCTTGCTCCCCACACCTCAGCAGTTTTAAAGGACCCCTCAGAAAACCAAGGCACAAAGTCTCCACATGTGCCCTTCCTTCTTCCTTCTTCCAGAAGGCTACCTCCCCCAGGTGTTTGCATGGATCATCCCCTCACTGCCATCAAGTTCCTAAACAAATGCCACTTGTCGTGAGGGGCCTTTACTGGTCACTTATCTAAAGTACGCCCTCCAAGGCTTCTTTCAGGCTGCCTTAGTCTTGTGTTAGTTCAGGTCCTCTAGGAAAAAGATGCCAAGATGGGATAAGAAATGCACAATTTTATCAGGGAAAACATGAGAAAGTAAAAGGAGGCATAGTAAGTCCCCTACACACGAAAGAGTTTCATTCCGAGAGCGCGTTCATAAGTCCAATTTGTTTGTAAGTCCAACAAAGTTAGCCTAGGTACCCAATTAACACAATCAGCTATATGCTACTGTACTGTAATAGGTTTATAATACTTTTCACACAAATAATACATAAAAAACAAACACACAAAAAATAAAGAAAACATTTTTAATCTTACAGTACAGTACCCTGCAAAGTACAGTAGTACAGTACAACAGCTGGCATACAGGGGCTGGCATCAAGTGAACAGGCAAGAAGAGTTACTGACTGGAGGAGGGAGAGGAGGTGGGAGATGGTAGAGCTTAAGGATCCTCAGCAGTAGTAGACGGAGGGCAAGCTGCAGTCTCACTCACGCCTGACATTGATAGAACACATGATCGCATCTTTGAAAGTTCACAGCTTGAAGGCTCATATGTAGGGGACTTACTGTAACTGGAATGGGCTGGAAGAGCTGCAATGAAGGTCTGCTCCTGAGTGAAGGAGAGAGGGAAGGAAGGGAGGGAGGAAGGAAGGAAGGAAGGAAGGAAGGGAGGAAGGGAGGAGAGGGAGGGAGGGAGGGAGGGAGGGAGGGAGGGAGGGAGGGAGGGAGGTGAGGGGGAGGGTCTTAGACTACAATACACTTCTAAGAAAATTTCCACAAGACCTTCAGAGAGTACTCCAGCTAAAGCTCCCTGCATCCATCTTAACGTCCCTGCCATGCTCAGTTACTGGCAGAGAGCAGACCCTGTGAAGCAGGGTCCCAGGCAGCACAGCAATGGATTTGAGAACGTGGCTGCTGGAGCTCTCAGTCACTCACACATCCTGCAGAAGGAGATCTGAGAGGCCCAGTCTCATAGCCACTGCAATTTTTCTTCATAGCACTTTCACTTTCTGACACTGTAGTTAATGTTTATTTGGCTATTGTTGTAATCTCTGTGCCACCAGGGACATGCTCGGCTTGTTCACCACTGTATCCTCAGCTCCTAGAAAAATTCCTGGTAGAAAGCGCTCAACAAATATGTGTTGAATGGATGGATGTGCGGGTGGGTCGATAGATGGATGGATGGACAGATGACATGGGCTGCAAAGGAGCTATAACATGAAGGGAATAGTATAAAGATCTCAAAGTCCTGTTGTTAATGAAAGAGGAAAAAGAAGTATCTTTCCACCCTGAGTTACATGGGGTATGGGAGAAAAAACAGACTGAAATCGAGGGGGCTTCAAGAATATTGTTTCCTTGGAGAAGAGACACGATTCAGGGAAAAGTGAGGGGAATCCAGCCAAGAGTTTGAGGATATAGGGGAGTTTGTTGGCCACGGGTTGTAATTCATCAAAGCTGAAGATTTAAATTTTCTGAAACCAAATGGTAAAAAAACTGGTGACCATGAAAAAAAATGGAAATATAATCTAACCTCCTCTCCTTAGAAAATACACACACCCACACATACTCAGACACGGCTTCTCGTGTGTCGGGGTCATTAATGATCTAGGAATAATGTCATCACCATAGCAGCCTCCACGCTCACCCCCACTCAAACTCTCCACCTTAACAACACTCTTATATAAGGCACTTTCCTGGCTGCAGAAGTTGCAGACTCTGAGACTCTGGATTACATGAAGATCTGACTCCACTATCTAAAATTCAGAGCCAAGAAGATATGAAGCAATTAGGACTTAAGTTAGCATGGATGTGGAAATGAGAAAAGGGAAATGGCTTCTCTGTGAGTCAGCGTTGAAATCTAAAGTGACATTTCTCCCTTACAAGTAAGAACAAAACAGCCCAAAGAATGTCTGCTCTTAGTTTACAGGAGTTTCCAAAATACATGGGCTCCCTCTGATGCGATGAGTTCAAATGATTTGTATAACAAACCATAAAATTAAATGTATGTACTTAGAGAACTGGGGCTGCCAAATGGATTCTCCAAAGTAACTGTGCCTTTTTGATTTGCGGCGCCATTTTTAGCCAAAGCTAGTGTAATTCTCTAAATATTTTAATAAAAATGGAATCTCACAAGCCTCCAAGTAGCTAAGGGCAACCTCCAACTTTTAGTGACAGAGTTTAGGCAGTAGCTAAGGATCAAGAGAAGTCCAAGGTGTTTGATGGATTTGATTATGAAGGCAGCTTTCACTTCTGTCTCACTGAGCCCTGGGGACAGGGTCAGAAAAGGGGCCTTAGGGACAGCAGCAGGACATGAGAGAGGCCCAGCATGGAGGAGGGGGATGTAAGCACCCAGCACCTCTTCCCTTCTCCAACCAATGCAATTTTCATCTGATATACGTGTTAGGCTTTGCAGTAAGCTTTCATAAGGTCTGAATAAACAATTTGAATAGTACTAGTCAATTCCACTGAGATGACCTTATACTTGTACCAGATCCTTCATTCCCTTAAATCCCCAGGGGATTACCCATATATGATTCACTGACATTTCCACTCCCCAACACTCAGGGGCTATCTCCTAAATGGGACAGACATTGTCTGGCACACATTGTTTACTGCAGTTCCTAGTGGGAAAATTATGGAAAAATAAATACTTTGATGAACATCACACATCGATGGACCTAGAGATTATCACACTAAGCGAAGTAAGTCAGAAAGAGAAAGACAAATACTGTATAATATCACCTATATTTGGAATCTAACATATGACACAAATGAACATATCTACGAAACAGTAACAGACTCACAGACACAGAGAACAGACTTGTAGTTGCCAAGGTCGGTGCGGCGGGGGGGATACTGGGGGAGGGAAGGATTGGGAGTTTGGGATTAGCAGATGCAAACTATTATACATAGGATATATAAACAACAAGGTCCTACAGTATAGCACAGGGAACTATATTCAATATCCTGTGATAAATCATAATGGAAAAGAATATGAAAAAGAATATATATATGTATAACTGAGTCACCCAACATTGTAAATCAACTATACTTCGATTAAAATTTTTTTTTAATTTACTGAGTTCCTACTCTGTGTTAGACATCAGTGATAAAAATATGAGTGTGAAATCATCCTTCTCCACAAATAACTTACAGAATAATAGAAAAGAAAAGCACAAAGGCAATGTGAACATAATATGTTGACTCATTTAGAATGTTTTCACCTACAAGTGACAAGAACAGCCCCTAAAATGTGACTTAGGCAACAGGTTGTTATTACTATATCTCACATACCAAAAAGTCTGAAAGATAAGTTCCCAAGTTGGTTCAGCGGCTCAGGGATTGCAGGGATCTGCTTCACCCTCTCCGTGACTCTCTTGGCTTTATCCTCATAGTCACAAGATGGCTGCTGCAGCTCCAAACACCACTCCTCATAGAACTATATGAAATGGAAGAAATGAACAGGAAGGGCATTCTCTGCATCGCTTCTTTTTTGCCATGGAGGTAAATTTTTCCCAAGAGTCCATTAGGTGATTTCCCATCCAACCCCTCTGAGCAGGATTGGATCACGTCCCAGACCTTAGCTGCAAGGCAGGCTGGGAAAGAGTATCAGGTTTTTTCAGCCTTTGCTGAGAGAGGCAAATTCTGCCAGCAAGTAAACGGGAGAAGCAATGGTTGTGAGTAAGCAATCAACAAGGTCTGGCATACATATCGGACGCAGTGACAGAGAAGAATATGGCCGGCTGTAAAAGCATGGAGGAAGGACAAACGTCTTGTCAAGAGGAGGATCCCTGGAGCTGATAACACATGAGATGAATATTGAAGAACAAGTTGGATTTAGCAAGATGAAGATGATGATAGAAGGAGGGGGTGGAATGAGGATCCAGGTAAAGGAACAGCACAAGCAAAAGCATGGGTCAGTGAAAAGAACGTTAGCACCAGTTTAGTATTACCAGAGCACCTAATGGCGGGAAACGTGTCTTGGGAACTGTCAGCGGCTTGACTGCGGAATTGTCAGCGGCTTGACTGCAAACGCCTCCCGGACTGTGTGCAGGAGCTTGAACTTGCAACCTAGGCCAGACTTTGCAAACTTAGAGCCCAGAGGCCAAACCCAACCTTCAGATGTGTCGTGTTTGACAGGCACACAGTGTTTGCATTCTGAATATACTGAAAAATGTCCTGGCTGGAGGCAGGGCACTTATCTCCAGATGAACCTCTTTCTACTGTATTCCACCTGGCCTGCTTCCCTTATTTACATCATCTGCCTGTTCCCTCAAGACTTTTGAGTTTGCCTCCCCTGAGAAGGCTCTGGGGAGCCATTAAAAGATATTAAACAGGGGAATAGCACTGCCAGTTGTACATCTTATATTAATCCCTCTGGCAGCAGAGTGGAGAAGTTGTAGATGTGAGGACCACACTGGAAACAGGAAGATGGTGGAAGGTATATTTTGCAAAACTCTTGGTTGCAAGTGTCAGAAACACAACTCAAACCTGCTCTTAAAAACAGATATATTCATTCATATAACTTTAGAATCCAGGATTAATTTAAGCTTCAGATATGGCTAGATCCAGGAGCAACATGATGACAACGTGTTTCTCCATGCTGCTTTCCCATGTTTTGACTTTATTCTCAGGCTAGCTCTCTGCTCCTAGAGAAAATAGTCATTGGTAGTTCCAGACTGACGTGATTTTTAAAGCCAATTGTCTCCAAGAAAGGAGAATTTGGCTTCCTGATAATTCTAACAAAACTCCCAGGGAAGACTTTGATTGGCCTGGCTGGATCATGTGACCATTTGTGAGCTAAAACACAGGGCCTAGGTAAGGAAGCAAGCAAGACAAACAGTGGCCAGAAGACAGAGCCGCATAGGACCCCACCTACCACGTAAACAAAGGAAGAGAAACCTTGCAAACAAAGAGTAGTCTGAGAATTAGGAGTAGAATCAGGATCAAATGATGTCACAACTATCATTTTCACCCTGAATGGGCAGCTCTTTCAAATGCAACTAAAGTATTATGTATTTCATTAATATAAAGAACTGCAGTGTCTTCACTAGGTTGGTAAAATGTTGGACATTGATGATAATACTTTGGTGGGGTTGTGGGGACTGGGGGCGGGGGGATGGGAGTGGTCAGCAACAGGTTTGAGGAAGTGCATAGAAAAAGAGGAGGAAACAAAACTATAAATGACCGAAGGAATTTGGCTAAAAGGAGAAGTAGAAATAGAGAGGTTATACACAAAGACACAGGATCAAGGTAAGATATTTTAGACCATAAAGGACTTGAGCTAGCAGGTGGGATGGAAATCTGAAGGTAAAGAAAGAAAAGGGAGTTATTTTTTAAAAAGAGAGATTGAATTAAATAACATAATTATTAGGAATATGAAGTCAGGATACATGGCAGCTGAAAACTCCTGAGGATTGTCTAAATCCTCCTATTTTTGATATTGTTCACCTTCATGATGACTGAAGAAATAGACGTCCTGCCAGCATCTGCTGGCATTCATTCATTCATTCATTTTTTCATTCAACAAGTGTTTACGGATGTTGGCCAGGAACCAATCCAGCTGATCCAGCCAGTGAACAAAACTGACACAACCCCTGCTCTCGTGAGTATTAAATGCCTCTGATACGTGAGTCCTGGCTCTACCACCTTCCTGGGGATCTGAGCTACGCATTCGACTTCCAGCTCTTTCTGGGCCCACAGGCTGCTGTACCTAGACACTGGGCACCATCTCTGACAGCTGCAAGTTCGGTTTCCTGAATTACTCTAAACTTCACAGCTTGCAAGCTGCTTCCCCATTACCTGAGCAAAGAGAGAATACAATCATTTCTATCTCATCCCCTCACCATCTTTTCCCCCTAGAGGGGGTCAGAGAAAAACAAAATTTCCCCTACCCTAAGCTGCCAGTAGAATTCCCAAAATAAGATAAACTTCTCTAGATGATTCATTTAAGAAACACTCCATACTTCTTCTGTGCCCTTGAAAAAAACAATTAAGAGGAGCTATTATTCTGGGATAATAATAGATGGAGACCAGAGAGGGACATTCAACATGGCAGAAGCACAGAGCAGAAACACTTGAGTATATGGACTCTGGAATAAGACCACCAGGTTCCCACTTACCAGCTTTGATACCTTGAGCAGGTTACCCTGCCTGAGAAGAAGTTCCATAATAATAATGGTAATAATAAAGCAGCCACAACAATAAGCTGTGTACGTGAGATACGGTCATTCACTAAAGTAACTTAAAGTGACCATGTGGGCTGAGAGCTGGGGTCAGGTGCATCCCACAAGAAAGTTGGGCGTTGCAGCCAAAGTGAAAAGAGAATAAAGTCTGTAGGAGAAAACATACAACGTTCACTTGATGACCCTGTGAAATAGTGTTTACCTAATACTTCACCCTCCTTCAGACCCACTTGGCCTGGACATGGTGAGGCAAGAAGGATAAAATTTCTCTGTCCACTTCAGAAACTGAGGTTGGTACAATTCGTTCTTAATTCTTCATGTCTGGGGCCAGTGGGCTTATGTCATATGTTTAAAGAAAATCTATCTTCCTCTTAAAAACATAAACTCAGTGCAACCATTAGGTCAAAGTTTCAGCTAAAGATTGGGTTCCTGAAAAATGTCGAGCAAAGTGTCTTAGCGTTTATGACAGGACAGCTGTTGCCTCTTTTCCCAAGAAGGAATTAAAGGATCTTATTACCCTAAATGAGAATGACTAAAGCATGATTATTTTCCTTTTAATCTTTTTCTCCCCAGTGGAAATTTACATAAGATGGAGCTGTAATCCATTCCTTTCATGCCGGCAGCCTGTCAGAAAATCTCCCCTCTTGTGGTCTCCATGGCAGCAGCCCTCAAACTGAGCCCAGGCAGGATTTGCCTCATGCAGTGGATTTGACTTTTATGTGGTGAAAGCAATCATTGTAGACAAGGGCACTAGATGCCTCCAACTTGAGATGATTTCTGGTTTGGAATTCCATGTGTGTTTTGGCTCTCTGTATTGGTTAAATTCACCCAATGAATTCACATCTGCCTGTTGCCTTATGTTGTGATGAAACGGCCCGAGAGGTCTCCCGGCATTTTGAATGCTGGCTTTCACTCTCTACTGACGATGGTGCATTTTCCAGTTTTCTAAGAAGGGGGACATGCTACAGATCACTTTCGGATCACTGGGGACTTGCCTTCAAGTTGTTCTCTCAGCAGTGGACCACTCTTTCTCAGCGCATCCTTTTGTGATGTCCTGAAAAACACTGACCTGTGGCCACTGAATAGAGTTAAGCCCATGGTGGGTGAGCTATTGTAAAGCTGAGTGAGCACAGCCAAACAGGAATTAGACCCGTGATCTGCCCTCACGAGCCATAACCAATGGAGCGGCCCTGTTCAGCACTCTCAAGTAGAAGTCAGGCTTTTCTAAATGGGAATTTAAACCCTCCACTTGTTTTGTCCTGTGAAAGACCCTGTTTAGAGAGTGAAAAGACAAGCTGCAGACTAGGAGAAAATATTTGCAAGTCACATATCTGACAAATGCCTTGTATCAAAACTACATAAAGGCCTCTCAAAACCCAACAGGAAAAAAGCAAACAAACAATCCAGTTAGAAAATGGTCAAAAGACACGAACACATATTTCACCAAAGTGGCAAATAAGCAAAAGCAAAAGAAAAGTTATTGAGTATCAGTAGTTATGAGGAAAATGCACGTTAAAAACAATGATATATCCCTACATCTAAAGGTAATGGATTCCATGTGTTCGCCATCATTGTTTGTGAAAGCACTCACACTTAAGATTTGTAACTCTTTTAGCCTTTTGAGAATTCATGGGCGCCCCTCTTATTTGGGACTATTGGAATTTGATGAACACGTTTACGTATAGGCATCTTTTTCTACGCCCTGCATGAATTCATAGCATTTGCTCATTTCTTTAAAGCTGGAGTTCATCTCCTCTGAGCTCTTTGCTCAAATGTAGGTCTCTCTTAATAATTTAGTTTGCCTCTTCCGATGTGTTCTCTACATGTCGTTTCTTGAGTAGTGGAATGACAAAAATTACACACATTCCTGCAAGTGCTGACCCACCTAGGTTCTGTACAAGATAGACAGAAACAAACTTTTAGAATTTAGGACCAATAAAAGGCTCTTTCATCTGCTAACAAGTTTTTGAGGTGTACATTTTTCTTCTAGACTTCTTTCTTGCCTTGTACTTTTTTACCAGTTGAAATCTGCATAAAATGAACATCAAGGGCAGCCTCTATCAAAGGAACTAAGAAGCTGTGCCCAAGAACATCAGACAATGAGGAGAAATGTTTCCCAGCTGCCATAGCAGGCTGAGACAGTGAACGCGGAAAGGTGAAGGTGGCAGACGCTTACATAATGACATCCACATATTTTATCTGCCGCTGTTGGCTGTCTCCATTTCTTCTTTCACAATCTCCTCAAAGTGTGAGGCCCAGGGTGCCTCCTGGGTATGTCGACCCCAGGGACAACTCTGAAAGTAACTACAACTTCAGTTTCCTTTCTAATGCTCCTCTGAATAATGAGCAGGAGTTTTCTTGTCCTGCTAAGAAACACACCATGCAAATTTTTTTAGCAAACCATCTACAGTGACTATTATATCCCTTTTCTGATTGGCATCATTTTATGGCTGGATTTGTTTGGTTTTGTCCCCTTTGAATGTGTCTTTATACAATTGCCTATCAAGCACTTTCTCTCTTTTGCTTATTTATTGAGTTCACTCACTCATTTGAGGTCATTTCTCATTTGCTTACTATGGGCAAGTCCCAGGGTTATGTCCTGGGGACACACCGCAAGCATTAACTATGACAGTGCCTGCAATCAAAAAGAAACAGCTTGGGGGCTTCCCTGATGGCACAGTGGTTGAGAGTCCGCCTGCCAATGCAGGGGACGCGGGTTCGTGCCCCGATCCGGGAAGATCCCACATGCCGCGGGGCGGCTGGGCGGCTGGGCCCATGAGCCATGGCCGCTGAGCCTGCACATCCGGAGCCTGTGCTCGGCAACAGGAGAGACCACTGCAGTGAGAGGCCCGCATACTGCCAAAAAAAAAAAAAAAGGAAACAGCTTGCATTCTTTAAGCAGGGCACATGACCCAGCCCAAGCCAATCAGGACATCCCATCTCCAGGCTACAGTTATTGGTTCAAAGAGGGCACACGTTCAAAGACTGTCCAATCAGAGCCCACAAAGGCCCTGGTGTGAAAGCTCCCCGAACACCAGCAGCTCTTCCATCCCTTTCTCTCTGTACCCCCAGCATATAGAATAGCGTCTGGTGCATAGTGAGCCCTCAGTAAACATGTTTTGAATTATTTCATTCGATGGCTTTGGTTGGAGCTATTGAGAAACGGACTACGTCTTTCCTCCCGTACCAGAAACCTAGAGGATTCAACGGCTGGAGCTGCCAACTTACCGTGACACGTGGAGAGCCTGAGACTGAGTCAGGAAGACGCTAGCAGCACCGGAAGGAGAGACACTGATTACATCTTGCGAGCCCTGAATGTAGCCTGGCCTGAAGCCAGAGCTGCCCTTGGGCTTCCTAGTTACATGAGCCATTAAGTTTTTGTTTTGCTTAGTCCTTGTTGGGTTGGGTTTATGCCACTGTTTACTGACCAAGTCCTAACCGAAAAAATTAAAAAAGGATCATGCCCCACCCTTATATCAGAGCATTTCAGCCCCTTGGAAAGGGAAATACGGAGCACAGGCACAGGGGACCTGCAGTTAAGGGGGCTGCTTTCCGTGATGATGTGCTCCTGACTGGAAGGAACAGGAATCTCTGACAGTGGGGTCTCCACGAGCCCCGCCTCCCCACTGTTGAGCTGTGACGAGGTCCTGTGGGCCAATAGAAAGGACTGTTAATGTGAGGTCAAAAGGTAGGATCCTGGACTTAGTTTTTCTGTTTAACAGTTCTGTGGCCTGGAATAAGTCAATTAACCTCTCTGGACCTTAGTTTCATCCAATTCGAAATTAATAACTTGGTCTAAATGATCCAGTTCTAAAATGTGACTGCCTGTGTTTCTATTGACATGGAAGCCATGGCTGCTGCGGCGGCTGTTATAGTTGCCCCTCCTGATGACAGTGGGGGAGGGATGACGAGAGCAGGCACAGAGAGAGCAGTGGAGATGGTGACAATGCTTATGATAATGGAGATGGCCCAGGGATGTTGGTGAAGTTGCTAGTGGTAATAATGGTGGCAGGGGTTTGGAGTCACTGCAGTGGTGGTCATAGCGCATTAAAATTGTCCCTTTTCCTATCTCCTCCAACCATCATCACCACCATCAACTGACCTTACAACTGCTTCCAGAATAAGAAGTCTTGGAACTTGAAGAAGCCTCAAGCTTGAAGGCAGGCAGAGTGTTGTCTTTATTCAGAGATGAAACCACTGAAGCTCAACGTCTCTGAGTAATTTTCCCAAATCCATCTGAGATAGGCTGGGACCTGGGAGCCTTTGCTGGGACCTGGGACCCTTTGCTGCAGTGCTGCAGTGCTTGCACGTGGACACACCTCTCCTTGAGCACCAAAATACAAAGAAACTATATGGGACTAAAAATAACTGTGTGCATGCTGGGGCAAATTCTAGACCCAAAAGATTCAAAGAGACCAAAAATACCCAACCGCCACTTTTGAAGAGCCTAGAGCAAAAACAGGGAGTCGGGAGCCAAAGCAGGGTACTGCACATGCCCCCTGCATAAAAGACCACCAGAGGGGTGGGCAAATGACCTAAGCCACCCCTCTGGCCTGACCCCTGGACACACCCGTACCCTCGCCCCATATAAGGAACAAGCTTGCCCCCCCTCAGGGAGCGGACAAGCAAGGGAGGGAACCTGTGGTTTGTTCTCGCTCCCCACTGTGGCAGCAGTGGCCCCAGTAAAGCATTGCCTGAAGTTCTTGTCTGGCCTCTTGTCAATTTCTATTGACTGGAGAAGGCCAAGAACCCTGGTTGGTAACACATCCACCGGTGACAGTAGGGGAGTGCGAGGCTGTCACCAGTGGACAACTCTGCTCACGTCATCCCCAGCTTTTGCCCCAGTTGCCTACACTGTAGACCCTACAGCCATGATTCTCATTCCTGGGCATGCATTAAAACAGAGCTTCCCTTACCAAAGCCTCAGTCCCATTCCTGACCACTCGAATCAATCTCTGGGGAGGGGCTCTGTTATGGGCTAAATTGTGTTCCCCCTGCAATGTTCATATGTTGAAGTCCTAACCCCCAGTACCTCAGAATGTGACTGTATTTGGAAATAGGGTCTTTAAAGAGGTAATTAAATTAAAATAAGTTGTTTAGGATGGACCTTAATCCAGTTTGACTGTTATCTTTTAAGAAGAGGAAATTTGGACATAGTTACAGAGGGAAGACAGCTTGAAGGCACAGAGAGAAGATGGTCATCTACAAACCAAGGAGAAAGGCTACAGTAGGAATCAGCCCTGATGACAACTTGATCTTGAACTTCTAGGCTTCGGAATTGTGGGAAATAAGTTTCTATTGTTTAAGTCACCTAGTCTGTGGTACTTTGTTATGGCCGCCCTAGCAAACCAATACAAAGTCTGTGCATTAGTAGTTCTTAACTCTCGCCAGCTATTTTAATGCTCAATCAGTTTCAAGAATGATTTCCCTGTAAGGTGAACTAACATTCCCCAGCTCTCATCCAACACTCTGGCCACACTCTGCCTGTCCAACCACAGATCCCACTTCCCTATAAAAGTCCCCAGCTAGAGTCAGGAGCATCATGTCACCATCTCTTAAGAATGCCATGCGAAAACCTACCTAAGGAGACAAAAGACCTGTATGCAGAAAACTGTAAGACACTGATGAAAGAAACTGAAGATGATAAAAACAGATGGACAGGTATACCATGTTCTTGGATTGGAGGAATCAACATTGTGAAAATGACTCTACTACCCAAAGCAATCTACAGATTCCATGCAATCCCTATCAAACTACCAATGGCATTTTTCACAGAACTAGAACAAAAAATTTCACAATTTGTATGGAAACACAAAAGACCCCGAATAGCCAAAACAATCTTGAGAAAGAAAAACAGAGCTGGAGGAATCAGGCTCCCAGAATTCAGACTATACTAAAAAGCTACAGTAATCAAGATAGTATGGTACTGGCACAAAAACAGAAATATAGATCAATGGAACAGGATAGAAAGCCCAGAGACAAACCCACACACATATGGTCAACTTACCTTTGATAAAGGAAGCAAGAATATACAATGGAGAAAGACAGCCTCTTATTAAGTGGTGCTGGGAAAACTGGGAAAAAACCGGGAAAACTGTAAAAAGAATGAAGTTAGAACACTCCCTAACACCATACACAAAAATAAACTCACAATGGATTAAAGACCTAAATGTAAGGCCAGGCACTATCAAACTCTTAGAGGAAAACATAGGCAGAACACTCTTTGACATAAAACACAGCAAGATCCTTTTTGACCCACCTCCCAGAGAAATGGAAATAAAAACAAAGATAAAAAAATGGGACCTAATGAAACAAAAGCTTTTGCACAGCAAAGGAAACCATAAACAAGATGAAAAGACAACCCTCAGAATGGGAGAAAATATTTGCAAATGAAGCAACTGACGAAGGATTTATCTCCAAAATTTACAAGCAGCTCATGCAGCTCAATGTCAGGAAAACAAACAACTTAATCCAAAAATGGGCAGAAGGTCTAAATAGAGGTTTCTCCAAAGAAGATATACAGATTGCCAACAAACACATGAAAGGATGCTCCACATCAATAATTATTAGAGAAATGCAAATCAAAACTACAATGAGGTATCACCTCACACCGGTCAGAATGGCCATCATCAAAAAATCTACAAACAATAAATGCTGGAGAGGGTGTGGAGAAAAGGGAACCCTCTTGCACTGTTGGTGGGAATGTAAAATGATACAGCCACTATGGAGAACAGTATGGAGGTTCCTTAAAAAACTACAAATAGAACTACCATATGACCCAGCAATCCCACTACTGCGCATATACCCTAAGAAAACCATAATTCAAAAAGAGTCATGTACCAAAATGTTCATTGCAGCTCTATTTACAATAGCCAGGACATGGAAGCAACCTAAGTGTCCATCAACAGATGAATGGATAAAGAAGATGTGGCACATATATACAATGGAATATTGCTCAGCCATAAAAGGAAACGAAATTGAGTTATTTGTAGTGAGGTGGATGGACCTAGAGTCTGTCATACAGAGTGAAGTAAGTCAGAAAGAGAAAAAAAATACCATATGCTAACACATATATATGGAATCAAAAAAAAACAGGTTCTGAAGAACCTAGGGACAGGATAGGAATAAAGACGCAGATGTAGAGAATGGACTTGAGGACACGGGGAGTGGGAAGGGTAAGCTGGGACGAAGTGAGAGAGTGGCATGGACATATACACACTACCAAATGTAGAATAGATAGCTAGTGGGAAGCAGCTGCATAGCACAGGGAGATCAGCTCGGTGCTTTGTGACCACCTAGAGGGGTGGGATGGGGAGGTTGGGAGGGAGACGCAAGAGGGAAGAGATATGGGGACATATGTATATGTATAGCTGATTCACTTTGTTATAAAGCAGAAAGTAACACACCATTGTAAAGCAATTATACTCCAATATAGATGTTGAAAAAAAAAGAATGCCATGCTAGTTCTTGCCACCACCCATTTACTCCTGCTGGCTATTTTCCAACCCCAAAGTCTTCAACTTCCCTTCCACCAAGCCACACGCCATTCAAAACTTTATCAAGCATTTACTAGATAAGGTATTATGATGCCAAACCAAGTACTATATTTTTAAAGAAGTGACTTTCGGGGACCTTTGCTCCTAAGTAAGGCGGGGAGGAGTAGAGAGGGTGTTTCAACTTCCCATCCAAGCTCTCGAGTTACACCAACTAAGAACCTATCTAAACAACCTATTAAAAACTTGACTCACTTTTTCAAAGAGCTAGAGCAGGAATTTCCACTGTTGGCATTAAGAAGGGACATGGCTTTTTCTTTAGTCCCCTATCTAGGGGATCATCCTGGCAATTTTTGAGCTGTGTTCTCGGTTCCTATGAGAACTTTGTCTTCTTTATCCCGGATTGCCTTGGTAGTTTACCAACTAATGCTAGTGAGAAGGTATGTCCCTTAAGAGTTAGGAGAAGTTCTGCACTTGGAAAAGCCTGGTTTAAATCCCAGCTTCTCTACTTCCTTGCTGTCCAAAAGAGTATCCTAAACTTGAGAATATGCAGGAGACATTACTGGATATTCTTTCAGTGCAGTGCTGGACTTGACTTTCTACTGACTGGGCAATTTTTATCTCTGTAGGGCCAGAGGTTAACTTGTAAATTTTGATCCAGTAAAGATGCAAATAATTTAACTCTGGTAGAAGAGTTAGTTCCAAGGGTTATAGTTTATGGCTCTGTTGGACATTAACCAGCTTTCTATCTAATCCAGTAACTTTCTGTATTAATTTCCTACTGCTGCTGTAACAATGATCACATATTAGGGCTTAAGACAACATAAGTTTATCTTATAGTTCAAGAAGTCAGAAGTCCAAAATCAGTCTCACTGGGCTAAACTTGGGTGTCAGCAGGTCTGGGTCCTTCTGGAGGCTCTAGAAGAGAATCTGTTTCCTTTATTTTTCCAGCTTCCAGAGTCGCCTACATTCTGTAGCTTGTGGCCCCTTCTTCCATATTCAGAGCACATCACTCCAACTTCTGTGTCCCTCTGCATCATTCTCACTCTAGCATTTCTGCCTCCCTCTCATAAAAATGCTTGTGATTACATGGGACCTACCCAGATAACCCAGAATAATCTCTCCCTCTAAAATTTCTTCATCACACCTGCAAAGTCTTACTCACATGTAAGGTCACATATTCACAAGTTCCAGGGATCCAGACATGTATATCTCTGGGAGACTTATTCAGCCTACCACACTTTCCTTATATTTATTTGTTAAATCACAAGCATATACCTAAATTCTCTAATGCTCTTTGAATAAGTTTTAACATCTTACTTGTTCCCTCACTAATTAGTGAGTTAAATAAAATCTTTGACATAGGATCATTTAATATTTGCCGGAGAGTCATGATTTACAGTTTTGAAAAGTACACTCAGCATAGCTCTGTGACCCCAAGCAAGTTCCTCAACCTCTCCAAGTCTCAGTTTACATGTCTACCAATGAGGATGAAAATAATACTTAACTTTTGGGGGCTGTTCTTGTAGGGAACAAATGAGACGATATATGTAAAGAAATCGGCCCAATGCCTTGTGCATCTTAAGTCCTCAGTAAATGTTAGATGAGGAGAAGGATGCTTATGGGAACCGGGACAGGAGCTCTACCTTCAGTATCTCTACAGCCCTAAAACCACAGTGCTGTGCTCAGTGCTCTCTAATTCCCTTTGCAGCTCTCCCTAGCTTTATGACCGGAGCCATCAAATGTCAGATACCTTTATTCAATTTGCAAAACAGCCTCCCCCAAGGTTACACACACCCCCGGCAGCACAACCCCAGCCAGAGCACCCAGCCTGGCAAAGAGGTGCTAGCTAGTTTCCAGTCTCTTCTTGCCCCCCTCCCCAAGATGGGCCTCTTCGTGTCATGTGCAAACTATACAGAAGTCCCCGACTATGATTTCAAAACTAACTCATGATGGCAATTATCGTAGAAAACACTCCACATTGTTCTCTAGACAGAAGAAGAGTGATGTAATGATAACCTGAGCAGAAAGGCAGGACTTGTCTTTGTATTGATTTCACGCCAAAACATGGCAAATTGCATTAGACAATTGCTAGGAAACTTATTAGCATCAATAATAATATTCTTAACACACACACACACACACACACACAAATTCTTCCCAGAACAATGGACGGTCATCATATAACAGCTTAACCAGCCAATATTTCCTCCCCTGGCATATATAGTGATGGACGAAGCTCTCCATCCAAACGTTGTAACCTGCAGCTACAGAGGCGCTAACCACAGAACTGCTTGAACTCAGGGTCATGTTTATACTGTAAATATGTAAATGTGCCATGTAAATATTTATGCTCACTCTATATTATTAAAAAAGAAAGAAGAACAAGGCTTAAGATGATTCAAGCAGGCTTCTACCCAAACTGTGGTCTGGATCTGCAGCATCTATATGACCTGGGAACTTGGCAGAAACGCAGAATCTCAGGCCCCACCCCAGACCTGCTGAATCAGAAGCCATATTTTAAGAAGATCCCTAGGAAATTCAAATGCACATTAAAGTTTGAGAAGCTCGGCCCTAAAATCTTCTGAGTGAGAGCAGTGGGTGGTAACAGCATTCTGAATAAATGTCCCACCATCTCTACAAACCAGTAGGAATATCAGAAATGGCAAGTCACTGTATAGTTCTTTCTACAAACATTCATCAGGACCCATATGTGCCAGACACTATTCCAGGTGCTGATATACAACAATGAAAAAAAAAAAAGAAATGAAAAATCACTGCTCTTGAGGATCAAGTGAATAGTCTATAGCATGTCAGGTGGCAGTAAGGAAAAATTAAAATGAGATACGGAAGGGAAAGTTTTTGCAATTTTAAATAGTATACTCAGCAGGTGATATTTGTGCAAAGACCCAAAGGAAATGAAGAGACAAGTTTCGTGAATATTGGCTGGAACAGCATGGTAGATGAAGGGAACAGCAGATGCTAAGCCCTGAGGAGGAGAAATTATAGCACGTGTGTACACTGATGAGAATGACTTGATGGTTGCTTGAGGGAGAGGAAAGAATTGTGATGATGTCCTTGATAAGTGGAAGGAGATGTAATCTAGCACACAAGAGAAGCCAGCCCAAAAGAGGAGCATGAACAGTTCAGCCAATAATATTAAGGAAGGTGGATCATATGTGCCCAGATGTGAGTAAACTGCTAGAAGTGGCGGGAGTTTTGGAAGTTTCCTCTTGTTTTGTTTAAGATTTCTCCTTGAAATAGGAATCAAGTTTATCCATTGAAAGAGAGGGGAAGGAGAGTCTTAGAGATATGAGGAGAGAGAATAAGGTCTGAAATAGCTGTCTAGAAAAGAGATGCTTGTTAAGCAGCATTGATCCACCTGTGTGACATATCAGCATCCTCTTCTTCTTCCCCAGTCACATTCAGTGTCAAGTTCAGATTCAAGGAGAGAGCAGAGAGTTGGATTTAACAAGAGATGAGGTTTAGCCAGGCACCTACAATGAAGGAGAAAGGGGCAAATTTGCTGAGGCCATATGCAAGAGAGTGACGATAATGAAGGATCATGGAATTTAAGCTCGATTAAAAGGACATGAGGACACACAAAAGAAATAAGGGGCTGTGAAAAAGTAATAGGATCACTGGATTGCAGGTCCCAGTAAAGTCAAGCAAGCATTAGGTTCAGAAACTAGAATTAAACTGGTAAGTTAGATGGTAATAGAGAATGGGGTTCTTGCAACTGGGATTATGAAGAGGGTACAATTAGTGCTGATTCCATGGTCCGGGTTGTGTTACCCAATATGGTAGCCACTAACTACAGGTGGCTATTTAAATTTTAATTATTAAATTTAAAGCTTAAAATCCAGTTCTTTAATTGCACTAGCTACATTTCAAGTACCCAATGGCCACATGTGGCTAGTGGCTTATCAGACAGGACAGATAAAGAGTATTTCCATCAACCCAGACAATTCAATTGGGCAGTACTGTTCTAGGGCGTGACCATGGGAGTTCATGGCTAAGGTAAGATGATGTGCAAGACTACTGGAGGGTCCTGAACTATCTACACAGACACTGAAATCACCAAGAACTGGGACAGGAGTCGTTTTGGAGAGAGTGACAATGAGCCAGGAGCTAAAATCTTCAAAGTGTTAGAGAGAGTAGGGTCCCCCCAAGTGTTACAGGGGGAATTTTGTTTTGCTTTTTTAACGAGGAAACAGTAAAATTGTCTAGAAGGGCCATAAGGGAGCAAACAGGGTACCTACCCCATATCTAGGCCAGTGTGCCCGGAGGACCATGGGAAAGGGCTACAGGGAAAACCGTGCCCTCAGGTGAGATCCAGTCTGTAGGAGGGAGAAGGTGAAGAGACTATTCAAAGAAGATGGTTGAGGATACAGGAGATTCCGCTGGTGGCAGACCACGGGTCCCAGAGTGATAACAAAAGGGTTTCAGGAGACAGGGAGCAGTATGTGATAAGCTCGTGGAAGGGGATGTGCAGAGCTCTATGGGGATGAAGGTCAGAGAGATGACGGGTGTCCTGGGAACCTGGGCTGTGTGTGGGAACTGGTGTAAACAGCGATAACACAGCGAGATTGATCCTGTTGGCCCCAGAGCAATAACTGGGAGAAAGTGTGAGTGTTGAAGGAGAAAGAGGGCTCTTGTCAGCAGCACAAAGAGTTCTGGAATATCCCCTTCACTTCCTCCTCAGGTCATATGGAGGCCAGGAAAGGACCCAGAGCTTGGGCACCTCTTGGTTGCTGGCAGTAGGGTAGGAGGCCTGGGAAGGGTGGCCTTCCCCAGAGAACGTGGAGCTCCCTCTTCCCCCCCACCCCCACCTTTTCGGCTGTACCCTGTGGCTTGTGAGATCTTAGTACCCTGCCCAGGGATTGAACCCAGGCCCTGGCAGTGAAAGAACTGAGTCCTAACTACTGGACCACCAGGGAATTCCCAACCCTCTTGACTTCTTAAACCTGCAGCTAGAAACACCTGAGTGTTGGAACTTCTCTGGAAAAGGAGGCTGCTGGAAGCAGGAACCAAGCTTCAGGGTCCCCCGCAGTAGAAACCTATCTGAGTTCAAATCGTGACTCTGTCACTTACAACCCTGCACCCTGGGGCAAGTCTTTTCACTTCTCTGAGTCTCCACCCCGCTATCTTCAGGCTTCCCTGCTTATCTTTTATACTAATGACCTCTACCTAGAAGTCTCCTCTCCCTTTTCCAAGCCAAGGGGATGACTATGGTCTGCTGCTTGAAGATACACACTTTAACTATTCAAATAACTGACTGTGTTCATGCATTCCTTCAAGTATTCATTCATTTTTTCAAGAAATACTAATAACAAATATTAAGAGAACAAATTGGATAAACGCGGGTTTAAATACAAGTTCCATCACTTACCAGTGGTATGTCCTTAGAAATTCCCTTATCCTCGCCAAGGCTTGGTGTTCTTTCCTGCAAACATAGACATTAACAAAACATTTTTTATAGGGCTGTGCGAGGAATAATAAAATAATCGGGCTAACCCACGCGGTATGTAGTTCAGTGCCTGGCACAAAGTAAGAGTTCAATAAATGTTAGTCATTATTAATCACAAATATGTTTTGCCAGGTGCTGTGCTAAGTGCTGGGGATACAATGATAAAAAACAATTAAACATTATGATTGTAATGCAATTAGACAAGAGCTATTCCAAAGAAATTTATATAAACACTACTGGAACGTAATGAAGGATTTTATCATGCCTTGGGAAGATGAGAAGGTTTCCTGGGATGATATTTGAAAAGGTCTTCCAATGACTTAGGAGTTTGCCAGATGGAGAAGGGGAAGGATGCCCCAGGGTGAAGGAACAACATGGTGCCTTGAAAGGTGGGGTGTGTCCATGAAACTTCAGGGAACCACAGCGATTGGAACAGGGGGTGCAGAGAAAACTAGAAAGGAGGTGCAGCTTGAGAGACTCAGGGTCCCCTGTGGGGAGGGCACATTTGGCACGCCAGCCCTTCCAACTTGATCTTATGAGCAGTGGGCAATGGTGTTCAGGTTTTTAGGCAGAAGAACAACAGGACCAGGATCTTGGCATTCGAAGGGGAAGCAGGTCGGAAGAGGCACAAGACTGAAGAGGGGGGAGACCACTTAAGAGGCTGTTGTAATAATGCAGGTGAGATGTCATAAGAACCTGAACAAGGGTATCGGCAGAGGGGATAGAAAGAAAACTACGGATGGGCAAGGTGGGTCACAGGACTAAGGGATGTGTCAGGCTGGATGCGAGGTAGGAAGATGAGAGATTCATTCACCATCAGCCTAGTAAACTCACACACCTGTGGACTGCTATGGTAGAGATATAAAATGTTTTAGCACAGAGGTCCCCAAGTCTAGGGCAGCTCAAAAGTTACTTTGAAGTATATCTTCTTTAACTCCCTGAGGAACACTTGAGCATTTCCTGGCAATCATGTAAGAGCAAAGCAAATAGTCACTCATCGTTCTCAGAAAAGACATTAAGACTATGTATCTATAATGCAAATAGAGCATCGTATTGCTATAATGTTAACCATTGCGCAATTTGTGGGCTGCAAGAGATATAAAACAAAGGATAAGAGACTTAGCAGAGGGAAGGCACTACTTCATGGAGGAGCTCATTTTTGAGCTGGGTCTTAAAGGGTGAGCACATTTTTCAAGGGTAGAGATGGGCACTCCAAGAGGGGGATATGCCTGAGCTGAGACAGGTGAGCAGGAAAGTATGACTCAGGTGTGTTCTGAGAGCCCCTCGTACTGTGAGATGCTCTGGCATTAAAGGACCCATGGTCAAGTGAACCTGGAGATGCAACCTGCTATATAGCACCTCCCCTTGGGCATTCACAATACTCTAAGTATCATAAAGGTCCCGAGAAGGCCTGCAGCTTAAAATAATTTGTATAGTGACACAAAGCAAATCTGTGGCTGCCTGGGGCTGGAGGTGGAGATGGGAGGACTGACTATGAAGGGGCACAGGGAAACATTCTGGGGTAAGGGACATATTCTATACCTTGATTGGGATAGTGGGAAACATGGATGTACACATATGTCCGAATTCATTGAACAGTAAAATGGATGGCTAGTGGGAAGCTGTTGCATAGCGCAGGGAGATCAGCTCGATGCTTTGTGACCACCTAGAGGGGTGGGATAGGGAGGGTGGGAGGGAGACACAAGAAGGAGGGGATATGGGGATATATGTATATGCATAGCTCATCCACTTTGTTGTACAGAAACTAACACAACATTGTAAATCAATTATACTCCAATAAAGATATAAAAATTCATTGAACAGTACACATAATGTATATTATGCTGTGTGTAAATTATACCTCATTTAATGTAATTAGTAATTATAATAATTTGGTTTTTATTTGACTTTGGAGAATTTTTTTCATGAATATCCCAACGGCTCATTTCTTGAAACACCATCTGAGAAGCAGAAGTTAGCTTCCTATGGCCACTGTAACAAATTACCACAAACGTAATGGCTAAAAATAACATACATTTATTCTCCTACAGTTTCTGCAGGTCACAAGTCTGAAATGGGTGTCACTTGGCTAAAATCAAGGTGTGGCAGGGCTGTGTGCTTTCTGAAGGCTCCAGGAAAGAAGCTGTTTTCTTGTCTTTTCCAGCTTCCAGAGGCTCACGGCCCCTTTCATCTTCAAAGTCAGCAATCACATCACTCCAACCTGTACTTTCATCCTCAAATCTCCTAATCTGACTCTGACACTTCTATTTCCCTCTTTCGCTCACAAGACTCTTGGGATTGATTGCATTAGTTCCACCCAAATAATCCAGGATAACCTCCCCATTTCAAGATCCTCATTGAATCACATCTGCAAAGTCCCTTTTGCCATATTAGGCAATAGGCACAGGTTCCAGGGATTACGACATGCACATCTTGAGGGTGGGAGGGAGGGTATCATTCTGCTTACCACACTAGTTTTTAATGTAAAATAAGAGGGGAGAATAATAAGCCTGAAAATGAAGGCTGAGGCCAGATCAGGCTCAAGGACATGGAGTTTCCCAGGTAAGCAACAGGCAGCACTTACCGTTGAATTGAAGCACTCACATGTTTTAAAATGTGAAAGCTAATATAGGGTATTAAGTAAAAATTTTCCACCGTTCCCCAGCCATCCAGTTTCCCTCTCTGGAGCCAACAATAGTGACTTACCACTTTTTTATGTATTATTCCAGAAATAATCCATACCCATATATTTTTTTACACAAATAGTAGCAGAGTATAAAAAATTGTTCTGGTAACTTGCCATTTTTCCCCAAAGAATATAACTTGCACATCATACCATAGTAGAACAAAAAGAGCCTTGGTATAACCCCCTCCCCCTGAGTATGGGCGGGACCTGTGACTTGCTTCTAATCAATAGAATACAGCAAAGTGATGGGGTGTCACCTCCACGGTTACATAAGACTCCAACCTAGCACACTGGACTGAGAGACCTTCCTCACTGACTTGATAAAGTAACTGGCCATGAGAAAGCCCATGAGAAGAGGAACTGCAGGTGGCCTCTAGGACCTGCAGGTGGAATCCAGCCAATAGCCAGCCAGAACCAGGGCCCACAGTCTTACCATGGTAAGAAAGTGAATTCTTCCAACAAACTCAGCTTTCCCCCCAGTCAAGTTTCCGGATGAGAACACAGCTCAGTGAACCTCTTGACTACACCTTATAAGACTCTGAGCAGGGAGCCAGCTAAGCCACGCCTGGACTTCTGACCCACAGAAAGTGTGACATCAAAATGTGGGTTGCCTTAAGCCTCTAAATTCACAGTACTTTGTTACACAGCCATAGAAAACTAATAAATCCCCCCAGTAGACTGTAAGCTCCACGTGGGCAGAAACCACATCCATAGTGTGTCCCCCATCGTATCCCCAGCACCTCACACTGTGCTCAACAAATATTGGGTTGGCCAAAAAGTTCCGTTGCAGAAAAACCCAAACGAACTTTTTGGCCAACCCAATATTTGTTGAATGAATGAATGTGCATCATCTCTACAATATTTACAACGACTCCACAAGGAGGATTAGTTTTATACAAGTATTGCTAAGACAGAGAGAAGATAAGCAACACGGCCAAGATTCACAAAGAGAAAAGATGGGACTTGAACTAGCAACTCCTAGGACCAAACCCCAAGTTCATTCACTAACATCACAGCTGTAAGAACAGTGCAGGCTTTCCGCTGGGACAGAGCCAGTGGGAGCCTCCACAAATAATTGTCCCTAGCATATACCTATGGCAGACATCACTAATCAATCCCAAATGCTTTCAGCCTGAGTCTACTGCAAACCTTCTTGACTCAGCATTTCAGTAGCCACAAGCAATTGATCAGAGCTGACTCAGGAGAGGATGACTATTTATCACCTAAGCTCTAAGCTCCTAGTTGGTATCTATTTCTCCATGCAACTAAATTTGGGCTCCATTCCCAGAAACGTATGGGAAAGACTATAAAAGAAATAAAAGTCTGAGCATAGGGAGAAGTGGTACCCAGGAAAGAAAAGACAAGGAAAGAGATTGTAGATGGGGGTGGGGGAGACAATGTAGAACCTTCCCTGTAGAGGAAAGCCTACAACATTTCAGGACAGGAAATTCCACTGATGATACACGCTACAGCTGGATTCTCTTACGGCTAAATTCCCCAGGTCAGCTGATGGAGGCTTCCTTGTACAGTACTTGGATTCTGCAAGTAGAATCCTTTTTTATTGTTATCATTGCCATAGCATCCCAGCTGATGACTGCACCAGGGGTGCAATGGAATGAGCATTTGCCATGGCTGATATTTTTATTGTTTTGACAATTAAGGTGTATGCTTGCCTGAGGGGGCTGCAATTTTGGTATTTTAAACATTAATATCCAGAAAGGAAATGTAGCTTTTCAAACAAGGAGTACCTATGCTGCTATAAAGGTGATAAAGCCTTAAAGTTAAAAAAAAAAAGATTGAAAAGTGAGGAAAACAGTCAATGAATTAGCTGTTTGGTTGTGACTTCTTTGTTTGTTAATAAATTGATAAAAATCCACTTTCCTGCAGGCATTAAATAGACCAGGGTTGCCAAATATACTGTGCTGACAATACCACCTCCTATGCCCATGGCAGGCATTACTAATTACTCACATCATTCTTTCCTCCCTAGTCCCAGCTTGGTCTTGGAAACCTTTCCAATATGGAGCTCCACGCAACCAATAACAATCTATCATTTTGGATCTCAAGGCAAAACTACTTGCCATCCAAGATTATAGGCACAGCCCCAACTCAGAAATTATCAAGCAAAAAGCACTATCGTGACAATCAAAAGCACAGACCCTGG
Organism: Orcinus orca; assembly: GCF_937001465.1. NCBI lineage: Eukaryota > Metazoa > Chordata > Mammalia > Artiodactyla > Delphinidae > Orcinus > Orcinus orca. Next base: position 71,176,593 of record NC_064575.1, read on the forward strand.
ACTCAGAGTGCCTAGATTTGAAGCCCACCTCTGCTATGCACAGCCATGCCATGCCTCAGTTTTTCCACCTGTAAAATGGGTAAGAATAACAGCAATCACCCCATGGAGCGACAGTGATGATTAAATGAGTTAAATATGTGCAGATCTTGGAAGACTGCCTTGCAAACATAAGCATTGTCTGCTCTTTCTTATATTTTGATTCCCTTTGTTCTCTGTGCAAAATCTAACTCTCCCACTGGACTGCAAGGTAGGTACCATGTTTTAGTCTTCTTCGAATCCCCAGCACTTAACACAAAATAGGTGCTGAGTCAGTATTTGTTAAACTGTTGAATCAAACTCTTCCAGACAGACTGGCAGACTCACTATTCCTCCCCCCAGTACCTCGCACATTTCTGCCTCCTGTCTCTCCCATTGTTTCCCGTCCCCCATCCTCCATCTCTTTAAGTCTCCTCTTCATCGTCATCCTTCTTCCACTTTTCCCACACAATCCCACCCCACCGGATTCCTACCCATCCTTCAGAACCTGCCCAGCTGGAATAGTCATTAATCTGTTCACCGAATATTCCCAGCTCTTTGCCTTGTGGGTACATAGTAGAATTTTACTTCCTGCTCTGCCCCCTGTGGTTGCGTGGGACCACATTAAAAGTCTGGTTCATGAGAACAGAATTTGACTGCTGGTGTGAGACCCTCCCAACCTCAGATCTGCTTCCTCCCATCACAAAAATCAGTGATGTTCCAACCTGCAGCTGTTCCATCTGTCTGGTTTGGAGTGAAAACTGGGTGGAGCAGAGCCACTAACTGACCCATGATGAACCAATAGCACGAATGAGAAATGAATCTTTGTTTTTTAAGCCACTGAAATCTGTCGTTGTTTCTCCAACATCACCTGCATCCAGCCTGCTCCAGACACCCTGATGCACAATAATGTCTTCAAAAGGTCAGGGAAAAAATCTCATTCATTTTTATCCTAACATAGTGTCTTGCACAAAGGAAGTGCTCATAAATGACTGTTGAATAAATGATCAGTCATTAATCTCTGAGCCTCGATTTGCCCAATCTGTGAAACAGGATAATAAATTTCTTGCTCTTTTACTTTTCCAGGCTCTTAGGGGGCTAGAATGGAATCATGTGTAAGAAAGTGGTTGTGAACCATAAAATGATTAACACACCTCAAGCATTATTATTAGATGATAAACCATTCATTCATTCAGAATTCATTCTCAGGTACTATCCTAGTACCTGAGACAATTAACACATGAACACAATTCTTGAGTTCTGTTGCTGTTCTTAAGCTCAGGAATAATTACAGCTATTGAATGGGCAATACATGCCAGGCACTGTGCTGGGTGCTTGTCACACCATTGTCACTTATAATCCTCAAAGAGTCACAGGAGATGGGTACCATATGCCCATTTTACAGAGAGCAAAACTGAGGTTCAAAAGGGTTAAGTAACTGGCCCAAGGTCAAATCGCTAAAAAGTGGCAGAGTTGGGAGCTTAGTCAATAACCCCAAGTATTCGGACTCCTTTGGGAATATAAATGCAAGTATTTGGAATCAAAGCCATTAGCCACAGCTCTAGTCTACCTCCCATGGAAGGTGTGAATTAAACACTCTGAACTGGGCAGGCAGGAGCGCTGCAAGCCCGGGAGTCCTTACTATGACCACCCAAGAGACAGCAGAGATACTACATAAAGCAGGCTGCCCAGACACACATCTTCCCCGAGTGACACAGGCTGAGCGGGTGCTGGGTGTTTTAAAATTTAAAATACACATCCATGTAGACGCATCCACTCCCAAGAGCAAAAGCCAAAAAAACCAAAAAACAAAAGAAGGAAGCATTTATTTCTTACTTTAGAAAAGTTTATGCCATTAAAAGCATTTTTAACTTTTTTTATTTATTTTTTTTTTGCGGTACACGGGCCTCTCACTGTTGTGGCCTCTCCCGTTGCGGAGCACAGGCTCCGGACGCGCAGGCTCAGCGGCCATGGCTCACGGGCCCAGCCACTCCGCAGCATGTGGGATCCTCCCAGACCAGGGCACGAACTTCTGTCCCCTGCATCGGCAGGCGGACTCTCAACCACTGCGCCACCAGGGAAGCCCATTAAAAGCATTTTAAATAGTGTCAGCCTCATGAGCATCTGACCAGTGCAGTCACACAGGGCTGGGCACTCAGAAGGCCCCATGCTTGGGGTCTCAGGCTCTGAAGTCACCATCTTGAAATTATCAAACTTTCCCTTCGCATTTGTGTTTTGTAAGTGAAGCCGGAAGGGACAGTGGATCTTGCTTCAGAGGCCTAGAGCCTTACCCCACACACAGCCCCAACTCCTGCCACCCCCTGCTTCCCAAGGGAGGACTCTCAGCAAACCGCCTGTTCCAGACCCCCTTCCCTGTCCCCTCCTGAGCACAGGCATGGAGGTCAGGGCAGGGGCGGCGCGTGGGGCAGAGTGCTAGAACTGAAATCCCTCGCCTACATTTGCCGACTGTATGATCATATAGAGTTGGCAAATGTTATAATGGGCATATTGTTTAACCTCTCTAAGCCTCCATTTCCTCATCTGTAAAATGAAGGGAAAAACAATACCTGTTTCATAGAATTAAGAATTAGGGGCTTCCCTGGTGGTGCAGTGGTTGAGAGTCCACCTGCCGATGAGGGGAACACGGGTTCGTGGCCCGGTCTGGGAAGATCCCACATGCCGCGGAGCGGCTGGGCCCGTGAGCCATGACCGCTGAGCCTGCGCGTCCGGAGCCTGTGCTCTGCAACAGGAGAGGCCACAACAGTGAGAGGCCCGCGTACTGCAAAACAAAAACAAACAAACAAAAAGAATTAAATGTGAAGACCCTTGTAGAGCATAGCAGCAGCTCAATAAATGGCGGGTGTTACATTCTTACAACCAGCTGGGACACTGGTACTGTGATCCCAGGTCACAGAAGAAGACTAGGCCCTGCACCCTGGATGCTCCTGAGCGGGAGAGGCCGTACGCAAACCTACAGCGGCCAGATTCCAAAACCCGGCTGGTTGACCACTGCCACTCCCGGAACAGGGCCTCTTTTGGCGGCTCAAGGTCCCACCCCAGGCCTGCTTCTGAGGTTTTTAAACCACAGCCCTGTGAACTTGGGATCTGTCCGGACCTCACAGCTCTCAAAGTCCTGGCAGTGATCAAGGCAGCCCTACCAGGTAGCAACCATGACCACCATCATGCGTGAGGCCCGAGAGACCGCTCGTGTCTGTTTAACTTCCCTTCCGCTGAGCCTCATGCCTTGCCATGCCCAGACAGGAACTTAACAAGCTCTTTTGATGAAAACCTACGTAGTTGATAAAGTTATTCTGTACCTACGTAATGTTTGATGGTGACACCGAGCGACCGGGGGCAAGCAGCAAGAATAACATAGTAAACGCTCAATGGAAACTAAGGGCAAAGGGGAGAAAGTGGAAAAGGCAGACCACGCAACGACTAAATGTTTGAAACCAAGGCTTTGATGCTTTTGAAACGGAGTCCAGGAAAATTGCTGTAGCCCCTGTAGCCAGTTGGAGGGCTTCTCCCCCCGCATTGCTGAACTGCTTGGGAGCCTCCAGCTGCTACCCTCCCAGGTTGGGAATAGAGCCCTGAAGCCTGGGAGGCAGGGTGTGTGTCAGTCAAGCCCGGAGCTGGCAGGACCCTGGGCCTTGCGTGGAGTCCAGGCCCATCTCTGACACAGGGGGGAGGGCAGAGACAGGAGTGGGCGTTTGCTGACAAGCAGCTTCATGGGAAAGCTTGCCTCGGCATTTCTCCGTGCTGAATCAGGGAGAAAAGTCGGGCAGAGCGCCTACGGGGTTCAACTGAGAGAGAAAAAACAGAGCCTGAGGTGGGGCAGCAAACACAGCACGAAGCAGTACGAGCAACAGCAGAATTCTCATCACCGGAAGGCCTACTGAGTGCTTTCCACGGCTCCCTCTTTGCCCTCATCACAGCCCTCTGGAGTAAGGAAACCCCTTGGGGAACTATGATTCTCTCTGGCACATGAAGAAACTGAAACTGGGGTTAAGAGACATCGAGAGCTACACAGCTAACTAGCGGTTACAGTGGAATTCAAGCTCACATCTGACAAGAGCCGAATCTCACGCACGTCTAATCCATCGCCCTAGCCCTCCCCTGGGACAGTGTGCCTCACCCTGCCCTCGCCTTCTTCTCCTCCAGAGGTTAGGGAAAACCAGACAGACAGGACACAAAGCAGATGTGGAGAGCGGCACGCACCTCTCAGACAGCCTGGCCCCAAATGCGGGAGACTGGGTGGGTCTTGTTCAGCCTTGCGTGGGGCAATCTTACACCTGCCCATCCAGATGGAGAGAGAACAACCCAGACCTCCCCATTCCTCCCTAAGTATGTCATACAGAGCAGCACTCTTCAATAAAAACATAGCCCCAGGTACATCTTGTAATTACAACTTTCTAGTAACCACAGTTTTAAAAGTAAAAACAAAGAGCTGAAGTTAATATGTTTTATTTAACCCAGCCATCTAAAATAGTATTGTTTCAATATATAATCAACATACAAAATTACTGAGATAGCATATGTTCTTTGTTTTCGTACTAAGTCTTTGAAATCCAGATGCACTTTACGCTTGCTCCACACCGCCACTTGGACCAGCCTAGTCACACGTGGCTGGTGGCTACTGTCTTGGATAGGATACCAAAATACCCAAACGAATACCACCTCGCTCTACATGATGAAAAGGCTTTTTTTCATTATCATTGATATTTTTGATGTACAGTTCTATGAATTTTAACACATGTATAGATTAATGTAACCACCACCATAACTGGACTACAGAGCTCTTCCATCACCCCCAAAGGACTCCTTGGCGCTATCTCTCTACTATCACACCGTCCACCCTCTCCTAATCTTTGCGCAAATGGAATCGTACAGTACGTAACCTTCTAATATTGGCTTCTTTTACTCAGCATAATGCCTTTGAGACTCATCCAAATTTGTTATGTGCATCAATAGTTCATTCCTATTTATTGTTGCTTTATTACATTGTATGGATGTACCACAGTTTGTATATCCATTCAACAGCTGAAGGACATTTGAGTTGTTTCTAGTTTGGGATGATTATGATGAGAGTTGTTATAAATACGTGTAGAGGTTTTATGTGAACCAGTTTTCATTTCATTTCTCAGGAGTGAGATTGTTGGGTTACGTGGTAAGCGTATGTTTAGCTTCATAAAAAACTATCAAAATGTCTTCCAGAGAAGTTGAACCAGTTTTTATTCCCACCAACAATGTGGAGGGGTTCCAGTTGTTCTGCATCCTTATCAGCACTTGGTATTGTCAGTATTTTTATTTAGCTATTCTGATACATATGTAGTTGTATCTCATTATACTTTTAATTTGTTTTTCCCTAATGATACTGAGCATCTTTTAATGTGCTTCCTTGCCTTCCTTACGTCTTCTTTGGTTATATGTCTGTTTAAATCTTTTGCCTATTTTTAAATTAGACTGTATGCTTTAAAAGTTTTTATACATTCTAGATACAAGTCCTTTGTCGGATATGTGATATGCAAAATATTTTCTCCCAGTCTCTAGGTTTTTTTCTCGTTTTCTTAACGTTGTCTTTCACAGAGTAAAAGTTTTGATGATGTCCAATTTATCAATTTTTTTATCAAAGTGCAATTCACTTTGATAAAATTACACTTTTGTTAACATTAGTAAGAACTCTTTTGCCTAACTCCAGGTCATGGACATTTTCTCATGTTAAGTTTTTGAACAATAAATCACACATTTAACACCCAAGGAGTTGTACCTCTGTAAAGAAGTTCAGCTGTGAGTTTTAGTTGTGAAAATCCCCATTGTTCTGTGTAATCATTCACTCATTCCCTCCACAGACATTTAATAAGTGGAAAGTCATCACCAGTAAAACAAAGATGATTACAATTTGGTCCACAATCGTAGCTGCCACTAATTGAGAGTCTAGGCCAGTGGCCATGTAAATATTATCTATACCCTCCAATCTGGCATTACCACCCTTGTTTCCCAGAAGAGGAACCTGAAGCTTAGAAAAGTTAAGCAGTTTTCCCATCACACAGGCAGGAAGTAGTGGAGTTGGGGTTCTCCAAAGCCCTCAGGTATGGGAGGGTTCTTTGGTTTCTAGCAACAGGAAACAGTTCAATCTACCTGAGTAGTAAAAAAACAGAGAAGGGGTCCACAGGTATTTCACAGGATCAACCCTATGGCTGAACAACCATATCTTGGAAGGAAAAAAGTCAAGGGAGTACAAAGATCTAGCTAGCAAGAAAAATAGAGATGTTAACTTCCAGGCACCCCCTTTGAATGAAACATCTTCAACAATTTTCAGCCCTTGCTTGTGCTCTCTCTAGGTTCAAGTTCCTAGAGCAATCATCTGGTTGACCCATCGTAGGTCATGTGAACATCTTTTGACCAAGGGATGATGGAACCTTCATTGACAGCCCCACCAAGACTATGTCCAATTAGGGGCATAGTCTCCTTTCCTTGTTGAATGGAATATCAGGTGCTATTACTGGAGGGAAATGGGAAGAATTGCTCCTGGGAAGACTAAAAAAACCATAGATGCTCACTAATGCAATGACTTCCAAAATTTTTTACCATAATCCATGTTAAGAAATCTATTTCACCAACATGTAAGTGTATGCACATATGACTGAAATGAAATTTCATATAACAGTATGTGCCCTTACAATGTGTAGTAGAGTCTGATAGGTCACACTCATTTCCTTTCATTTGTAAAAAATGGATTTTATAAGTACCTTATGGGTCAGAACCAGCAGATTGAAAAGGACTGCCCTTGCCATGATTTCCTTCCTCTCCCTATCCATGAAGACTCCAGAAGGAAAGACGTGTGAAACAGTGAAGGCATAAAGTGTTGAGCTCTATAATGTCTCTCCAGAGAATATTAACCCATCCATCTCACCAGACGGATGTGTGAAGAGAGATGTAAAACTCCTGTGAATAAGAAAAGGCTGACAAAAGATGCATGTTTTCCCATAGAATCAGACCCTGAGACAAAGATGGGGGTCCAAGTAGCTTATTTGTGAAGTGATCCCAGGAAGGACAAGGAGGGAGTGGGAAAGTGAGATGGGGAAGCGAGGAAGGCCAGCAAAGGCTTCATGATGAGGGTGTTGTCACTGGGCATCTGGGACTCGGTCACACAGCAGACCTTCTGAGAAACTGTGCAGAACATGCTTCAGGACTGTCCCACCAAAGGGCAGGGAGGATGGGGTGTTCATCCACGAACTGCATCCTTCCACGGGAACGTGTCCCCAAAGCCATTAATTTCCCAATACATCCATCTTGCCACCAAGTGAGGGCCAAGCTGCCATGGCCCGAGAACACCCTCAGGCAGAAAAATGCAGAAAGATTTGGGCTGTATGGGAATTGTATGCAGATAACCTCCAGGTGGGTCAGGAGTCAGGTCCAATGGGACAGGAATAGAAGCAGCACTGAGTATAGAGTAGCAAACCCTTAATCAGCAGTGCCGGAGGGCTGTGGGTCTCACCCCAGGCTGCACACTGTCATCTGAGGAGCTCTTAAAGAGTACCGATTCCCCATGGAGGATGGGGTGGATCTCCGACATCAACATATTTTTTAAATTCTGCAGTCTAATGTGCAGGAAGTATAAGATGGAATAGGAAGGAAGAAATAACATTTCTTGTGGTTTGGTGTTTGGGTTGTTTTGGTTTTTGGTTTTTTTTGAGGTAACCTTTGTGTCTCATTTAATTCTCTCAACCATGCTGTACATTACATATTACTATACCCATCTCAAAGGTGGGAAAACTGAGGCTGAAGGAAATCAAGTAACTCACCCAAGCTTCCACTGTTATGAGCAAAAGGACCAAGCTCACCATCCAAGACTGAATCCATGACTCCTTCTACTCCACCATGCTGTACCTCCCAAGGAAAATTTTAATAAAATTGATGATGAAAGGAAGGGGGCAGGAAAAAAAATTGAAAGCAAGAGTGTCAAGGCTGTCTTAGGTAAGGCATGGAGGGAAGGGCTCTGGAGGCAGCAAGAAACCCTGGATAGCCAAGGCTGTTCCCAGCACCAAGAGAAATGAGGCAAAGCCACCAAAGGGGGATGGATTACCAGCTAACCCTGCCCTGTCCTAGTGTTCCCTGAAGCTAGCCCTGCTCTCAAGGTCTTGCATCAAAGGTAACTCAATGGGCCATTTTCCCATCAGACCCTGAACTGTGACTCGGCACGTCCCAGCCTACCTGCTCCTGCTTGAGAGCCTCTCAGCATGATTGATCTTCCTCTTCTCTGTGGCCTCCAGGCTGGCTATATTCAGCCTAGAGAAGAAACCAACAACACAGCGACCAGCCTTTCCTCGTTTCTGCAACTGATTTCTCTCTTCTCTGCATCTGCCTGGCTCTCCAAGCTCAGCAGCCCATCTGGCTGAAGGGATATCCTGCTGTTTACAGCCTCCTCTGGGACTGCTGGAAGACAGGAGAAGCCCTAGCCATTTCTGCTCCATGTGTCTGTGCCATGAAACCGAATTTTATTTAAGCATCACATTTGGGGAAGGAAAAGGAACTTCAGCCTTTGCTTTCTTGATAGTATCTTTCGGCAACAACAAGATGCTTAATCCATTCAGGCAATCCTCAAAAGGAAAAATTCAAAACTAAAATCTCCCGAGCAGGCTGTGCTTCCGAAGTCCAAGAGAATCTTTCAGTGAATACTGGAAAACTGTAGAGCTGGAAGGGACCCTAGAGATCATCCCTTAGGAAGGGAAGCTGAAGACCCCAGCGGAGGAGTGACTTGCCCGATATCATGGCAACGGGGGTGCTTTGACCTCTTGTCCCCACATGATGTTCTACTGGACAAGGACTGCAAACTGGGGAAAGACAGGAAGGCAGCATGCGGAAGGTGGTGATCCATGTTGAGAAATGTACATATTTCACCATCATGTGAGTATATACACGCATGACTGAAACGTATATACAGAAAAGTAGGGCTGAAGCCAAGGAAAACAGTGGATTTAAAACCTGCAGGCTTCGCCCCAACTGTGAAGAAAACAAAGTGGTCTTCGCTATTTACCAAGCCATCCCTCCCAAGTTGACTAATCCCAGGGCCACCGTATTGCATAACTCCAGGAGCCCCAACTCACACTGTACCGTTAATCCGTATTTTAGAAAGGCAGAAGGGTAAGAACGCAAATGTTAGCTATTATTTTTCTTGCTCTTCATTAACAGCAGGAACTGAGCCATTCATTGATAACTACAGGACTCATTAAAAACAAATAGCAACTGGAAAAACACCCCAGGAAATACGGTTTTCAAGATTCAAAAGAATGAATCTATAAAAGCAAGTTAATCACAAAGATTGCTAAAAGCGAGGCCATTCAGAAGGATCTGACTTAAGCACTCACAAAGGTGGTAGGCATTGTTCTCAGTGCTTTGTGTATGTAAAGTTTCACCACAGCCAGATGACACAGGCAGTATTATTTATCTCTCATTTTACCGATGAGGAAACTGAGATGTAGAATCATCAGGTAACTTGCAAGTCACATAGCTAGGAAGTGGCAAGGGGACTCAAAGGCAGCAACCTTGCTCCCAACACTGTGTGCTTGACTACTTACAACATCACCCCTTTTGTAAGAGCCAGTTAATCAAGGTTACCTTCATGACATTTTTTTTTCTTAAATTCCATATATATGTGTTAGCATACGGTATTTGTCTTTCTCTTTCTGACTTACTTCACTCTGTATGAGACTCTAGGTCCATCCACCTCACTACAAATAACTCAATTTCGTTTCTTTTTATGGCTGAGCAATATTCCATTGTATATATGTGCCACATCTTTTTTATCCATCTATCCGATGATGGACACTTAGGTTGCTTCAATCTCCTGGCTATTGTAAACAGAGCTGCAATGAACATTTTGGTACATGACTCTTTTTGAATTATGGCTTTCTCAGGGTATGCCCAGTAGTGGGATTGCTGGGCCATATGGTAGTTCTATTTGTAGTTTTTTAAGGAACCTCCATACTGTTCTCCATAGTGGCTGTACCAATTCACATTCCCACCAGCAGTGCAAGAGTGTTCCCTTTTCTCCACACCCTCTCCAGCATTTATTGTTTCTAGATTTTTTGATGATGGCCATTCTGACCAGTGTGAGATGATATCTCATTGTAGTTTTGATTTGCATTTCTCTAATGATTAATGATGTTGAGCATTCTTTCATGTGTTTGTTGGCAATCTGTATATCTTCTTTGGAGAAATGTCTATTTAGGTCTTCTGCCCATTTTTGGATTGCGTTGTTTGTTTTTTTGATATTGAGCTGCATGAGCTGCTTGTAAATTTTGGAGAACCTAGGGGTAAGACGGGAATAAAGACACAGACCTACTAGAGAATGGACTTGAGGACACGGGGAGGGGGAAGGGGAAGCTGGGATGAAGTGAGAGAGTGGCATGGACATACATACACTACCAAATGTAAAATAGATAGCTAGTGAGAAGTAGCCACAGAGCACAGGGAGATCAGCTCGGTGCTTTGTGACCACCTAGAGGGGTGGGGTAGGGAGGGTGGGAGGGAAGGAGATGCAAGAGGGAAGAGAGATGGGAACATATGTATATGTATAACTGAGTCACTTTGTTATACAGCAGAAACTAACACACCATTGTAAAGCAATTATACTCCAATAAAGATGTAAAAAAAAAAAAAAATCAAGGTTACCTGCTTGTTAGAGCAGCGGGGGCAGTTGAATCCTGCCGCGTTTCGCTCACATCACTGCAGGTGGCCTGCATGAAGTCTGCAGTGGGGGGACAGTGAGGAAGTGATCTTGCTCCAATGTCGTAGGGAGGCGACAGCGACAGCCACAGCTCTGCTTTGAAATCTACAAAGGATCAATGACGTCATCAGGCACATGTCTGGACAAGAGTCCTAGCACCCCCAAGCAATCACCATGGGAGCTCAGAGGGAGGCTCTGGGCCACTGGGAGCTCCTCCCCAGCCCCCAAGCCCAACCCTCCTTTGGGAATGTGGAGTAAAAAAAGGGAGAAAAAAATGCTTTAAGCCCCTCCTCCGTAGACCAACAACAAACATATTCAGAGTAACTTTGAGACCCCCTCCAGCCCTCCCAACCAATAGAGAGAGACTTTTTAATTCACCCCACTTTGCAACCTTGAGCAATTTACCTCACGTCTCTGAGCCTCAGTTTCTTCATCTCTATAGACCCACCATATACACATGAGTAAGCATTAAACTGAGGGAATTCCCTGGCAGTCCCGTGGTCAGGACTCCACGATTTCACTGCCAAGGGCCCGGGATTCAACCCCTGGTCAAGGAACTAAGAACCCACAAGCCACACGGCACAGCCAAAAACATAATTAGATTGAGATGAATGGTGAAAAGGGCTTAGCACAGTGCTTGCCACCTGGCAGAAGACCAGTAAACAAAGCAATAAAATGACAGTTTCCTTCTGCCCTTTTGGGATTAAAAGAACACAATTAGGTTCCTAACCAATATTCATTCTTCTTCTTTACCAAAAGACTCCTGATTTCAGTCAGGGCTTCAATACGCCCAGATTCAAAAAAAAAAAAAAAAAAAAATCGCCTTCCCAGATTCCTTGGTAGGTCCAGGTGGCCATATTTCAGTTCTGGCAAATAGAATACAAGGAGAAGATGATTTGGGAAGGCTTCTAGGACATTTGTCGCTTCCCCAAAAACCAAGGGGAACAAACTCAGCCAACGTTTCCCTTTGACCCTTGCCTTCTGCCCTTCCCCCTTCTGAAGGTGCAGCAGCCATCTTGCCACAATAAGGACCAAAACCACAGGCTGATCACAGGAACAGAGACGGGGCCTGGGTCCTAAATAACATCCTTTGGTCACCACACCGACTCCAGACTTTCTGACTCTTGACTTACTGGGTTAGAAATAAACCCTTATCAGGTTTTCCATTATCTGTAGCTGAACACATTCCTAACTGATATTTACCAATTCCAGTTTGATGTATTCAAATAAACGAAGTACAGAGATGCTGGGCTGTTTGTCCAAGGTCGTATCATGAATTGACTGGTGGCAAATCCAGGCCTGTTGAGTATCTGAGTCTTCAATTCCCAACCCTAATACCCTCAGAATCGAGTACATTCCCACAAAAATTGTATTTATGTCAAGAATCAGAATGATCACTGTCATAAAATATTTATAAGGTAGTCAGTTGTGCCATGGATAAGTTCTCTTCTGGAAATGTAAGTAGCCAGTTAAAAAAATGGATTTCATTTAATCTGTGCAAGTGGGCCTTTCAGTCTTGGGGCAAATCACATACAAATCTCAGAAGAGAAGCTGATCATCTATAGAACCCAGGTTCATCCCTCTGCAAACACAAGGAAGCACCTTTGAATACCATGCTGTGAAATCAACCAAACAGAGCTGCCTGCCCTGACATCTATTGTTTAGAAGATAATGAACTCACAAAAGCAATGACTTTGAACTGCTGTTAAATATTTTATAACCTGATCACTTAGGAAGTCAGGATTGAAAAGCACGATTATAGAAATATAACCTTTGCATGGCAAAATTGTTTGGGCTTTAAGATTTCATCTGCCTTGGATTGTTACAGTTTAATGAAAACAATTTTCTGAACTCAAAAAGGCAATTAATAAATAAATGTAATTAATTAAACCATATTCAAATGCTCTTGATGAAAATTTATATCTGCAGGATGTGAGATTGATCAGAATCTCTGGAACCCTAGGATCCCTAGGAGAGAAAGGCTTGCTCCTTTCCTTGAGAAGAGATGAGTCCTGGGAACTGTTCGGGTAGATGTAGGTAGTGTTGCTTAGTACTAATCCCGCCACCAAGCCATAGACTCTGAGTGGGATGGCTTCATAGTGATGCCCCCAGGGCCGTGTCTGCACTGACGTCACTATTCCCCTGGCCAGACCCAATGTGTCCAGTGTAAAAACACATGACCCAGCTTCCCTGGTGGCGCAGTGGTTGAGAGTTCGCCTGCCGATGCAGGGGACATGGGTTCTTGCCCTGGTCCGGGAAGATCCCGTGTGCCGCGGAGCGGCTGGGCCCGTGAGCCATGGCCGCTGAGCCTGCACGTCCGGAGCCTGTGCTCCGCAACGGGAGAGGCCACAACAGTGAGAGGCCCACGTACCGAAAAAAAAAAAAAAGAAAACACATGACCCAAGTTGTGCCAGATTCTCTCTCGTGGGAAGTCAAGACATAAACAAAAAGACATAGTGATGGGAAGTCTTTAGAACAGAGTCATGTTTGCTGGCAGCAAACTAGAAAGTAAGCCCAGGAAATCCTGCCACCGCTGTCCCAGCAGCCTGTCTATTCTTGCCCTTTCTAAGATCATCTCATTCTGTGAGCTCTCCCAGTACTTTCCTAAGAAATACTTCATTTTCAACTTAAGCTAGATGAAATCAGTTTCTGTTGCTTAAAAACAGAAGCCTCTCAGTGAATACATTTGACACTATTGTACACCCATGAGTAGGGTCACAGAGTCAGAAAGACTCATTCCCTCCCACCACCAAGCAGAAATAAACAGTCCTAATCTTGGACAAATAGAGGGTGTCAAGGAATCTCCACCTTATTGTCTCCAGGTCTCTAAGAAAATTGGTTTCAGCATTCGGCCCTCACACTCTACCCCAGGACCCTTCTTTCCCAGGTTCTTTCGTCCACCTGTTGTGGTGGCAGCAACCTGGGTGGGAATCCTGACCCTGCTTCTTCTGGCTGTGTGACTCAGGGTATTGTCCACACCTCAGTTTCCCCACTTAGAAAGAGGAGAGGTAAACACAGTGCTGACGCATGGAGTTGTTGTGAGGATTGAGTTAACCTAGACGAAGTGCTCAGAATGGCACACCATCCCTAACTTCTCCAACTTCCTCCTCCTGTATTCCAGGCACGCCAGCTTACCTTTCAGAAACCTACCTCTTAGTTGCCTGGAAGTAGGGAGACTCTGTTCATTCTCTTCTTTCTACCTGGGGACCCCATTCCACCTGGACACATTCCCCATATCCACCCAGTGATATATGGCTAAAATGGCCCCAGTTCCCCACCCTACACTCAGTCTTCACTCTGTGATTTCACAGCCCCTCCCATCAAGAGTCTAGACTCCCCGTCTCTTGATTCTGGGCTAGTCATTGCCCTGCTTTGGCCAATAGAATTCAGTGAATTCAGTAGAAGTGATATTGTACCAGTTTTGAGCCTGGGACTCAACAGACCTTGCATGTTTCCCCTCCCTCCTCCCCCCTCCCCCTCCCCCCTCACCCCCCCGCCCCGACTCCTGCCCAGTCACAGACTCAGGCTAGCCTGCTGGATGATGGCGCACACATGGACCAGTCTCCACCATTCCCCCAGCCTGCAACCAGCGAATCCCTTGAAGCTGAACCACCTCGCTGATCAGCTGCTCTCCCTGCACCGGCCGGGACCAGAAGAATCACCCAGCAGAAACCGGCCCAAATTGCCAACTCACTGCATTAAAAACTAAGGAAGTGATTGTGGGCTTGAGCCACTAAATTTGGGGATGATTTGCTACATTGGAAAAGATAACTGGCACCTCCCCTCTCTAAGCCTGACTCCTCTGGGGTATAATGGAAGCAATGAAAATAGGAATAATAAAACCCACTTCCTAAAATAAGTGTGACGACTACATAAGATAATGCTTGTAAAATGCTTGTTACATTAAGAATTACTTAACTGTTCACACCACAGACATGGTGATGACGATACTGGAGTTTTCACTTTACCTCTCATCTGTAAATGTGGGAGTAATAATATCTAATGAACAGGGTTGTCGTGAAGAACTGAGAAAATATGTGTAATGTGCTTAGCACCACTGCAGACACAGAACATCAAGAAGTGGTTATTATTGATGTGTTTTGGTTAAATATTATCTCAGAGGATTGGCTCACAACACAGCACCACCATTGCCTACCCTACCCCTGGCATTCAGTTACCTCCCCTTGATGATTAGACCTTGTTTCCCAGCCCACAGCCTGCACAGGAGGCATCAGGATTCGGGTCAGGAAGGAGGTCATGTTTAGTTCCTGGACTCCTTGAAGGTCAGCCCCCTTTGGACCTTAGCCACTAGGAAGCAGACTCACCCTCCAGCCACGCAGAAAGCAGGGACTGTCCTGTGGGTCCTCTTCTGTTCTCGGATCCCAACGCCCACCTCGTCTTAAGGCCCAAAATCTGGGAAGCCCCTACTAGCCCCATTGTGTGCGGGCCATACCCTCACTGTGATCACCGACCTGTCCACACCAGACCTTCCCTCTTGACTGGGGAGAGACCCCTCCCCCAAGCAGCTTGCGGAGACACTGGTGGCGGCACTTCCCGAGCTCCGAGCGACCTCTCAACCTACGTGAGTAGTTTCATAATTCATGCCTGCCCATCAGCAGACAGATTTAGCCTGCTGCCTGCTGAGTCTGGAAATACTGAATATTAAAATATCCCAGACGCTCGCCCTTCTGACGCCCTCGCCTCTCAGATTCACAAGCAGCTGGTTGCACGAACAACCCCCGGGACACACATCAGTTTGTCAGTTAAGTAGATTTTGAGCGCTCACATGTGTAACTTCCATGGAAACAGGGGAAGCAGTTTTCGGGGCCACGGATTAAATGAATGACCTTGGAGAAGTCCGAGTCCTCCCTCTTCGGAGCCAGTGTATTTCTCCTGCACTGCATTGCTGCAGAAACTCTCCCGGCCCTTTTTTTTTTTTTTTTTTTTTTTTGCGATACGCGGGCCTCTCACTGCTGTGGCCTCTTCTGTTGTGGAGCACAGGCTCCGGACGCGCAGGCTCAGCGGCCATGGCTCACGGGCCCAGCTCCGCGGCATGTGGGATCCTCCCAGACCGGGGCACGAACCCGTGTCCCCTGCATCGGCAGGCGGACTCTCAACCACTGCGCCTCCAGGGAAGCCCTCCCGGCCCTTTTTGTAGCACCATTTGCAATCGAAGGAAGCAGGAATTCTATTTGAAAGGCATTACTGAGCAAAGTAAAGCAAAAGATCTGAAGAAACATTCTCCACCCACCTAGGATAGCCAGAGAGTCTCCTAGGAATTGAAACCTCCCAATATCTGAGGATGGAGGAAGCAGTGAGAATCTTTCCTATTTGGTAAAGAAAGGTAGGGGGGTGTGTGTGTGTGTGTGTGTGTGTGTGTGTGTGTGTGTGTGTGTGTGTGTGTGTGTGTGTGTGTGTGTGTCTCACACCCCCTTCCCAAAAGTCTAGCTGACTTCTCTCATGCACATCAAAGACTAACCAAGCATTTCCTGCCTTTGAAGTTGAAATTTTAAAACTTCTACTGAAGGAATTTCTAGGCTAATACACATACCTTTGCTACTATCCAGTAATGACCAATTGCAGAAGTGGGTTTGGGATTTCAGGGAAGGAGAATGGGAATTCCCCACAGATTCAAAATAGAGAAAGGTGTTTCTCCTTCTGTACTGGCAGATTTCATTCTCTCCTCCGCTAGGAATCTGGTGAGCCCCTAAAGCAGGCTCCTGGCACTGAGCAGAATTCGGAAGGAGCTGAAGCTTCTTCTCAGTGTATATGACCTAATTAAGGAGGCAAGACCTCCATGGGGGAAAGGAAGGCTGATGTCCAGGCAACACAGAAAAGCTTTGTGGTAACTTAGCATCAGAACCGTAGCAGGCAACGATGGAGTGAGTCTCTGCAGAGGGAGTCTGAACTTCCTCTACAACACATTCAGGAAAAAGGTAGCTCAGGCCAGAGAGTGTTGTATGAGGAAGAGTCTGGCCAAGCAAACCCAGATTCAAGCCCTGGTTGTGCCATTCACTATGCGACCTCGGACAGTGTACTGATTCTCTCTTGCACCTCAGTTTTCTCATCTGTGAAATGGGAATGACAATGCCCACGGCAGAGGCTTGTCCTGAGGATTCATCAGGCTTCCCTTTAGGGTCTTTCCCCACAATACTTCATTAGGAACTTTACCTGGGACTTAAAACAAGAGACTCTCGGCTTGAAGATGATTTAGTTACAGCTGATGGATAAGTTGCTCATTGGATTAGTGAACAGTTAAACTAAGTATGATGACTAATTACAGACAGGGGACTTTGCCCACACATCGCCCTCACTGAGAAGGGGTCATAATATTCTCTTTTCAGAGGCGCCCAGCCAGGAACTCAGGAATATTCACTGTATTAGTTTCCCATTGCTGCTGTAACAGATTACCACGAACTCAGTTGCTTAAGACAACACAAATTTATTATCTTCCTGTCCTAGAAGTCAGAAGTCCACAATGAGTCTCACTGGGCTAATAATCAAAGTGTCAGCAGGGCTGCCTTCTTTCTAGAGGCTCTAGGGGAGAATCCACTTTGGGGCCTTTTTCAGCTTCTAGAGGCCACCAGTACTCCTTGGCGCTGGAATCTATATCTCCTCCATCTTCAAAACCAGCAACTTTGGGAGGAGTCTTTCTCATGCTGACATCTCTAGTCCGCTCTTACCTGCCTCCCTCTTCCACTTATAAGGATTTGTGATGACTCTTGGCCCACTGGGATAATCCAGCAAAATAACCCAATCTCAAGGTCAACTGATTAGCGATCTGAATTCCATGTACCTTAATTTCCCTTTGCCACGGGAGCTAACATATTCACAGATTCTAGGGACGGGGATCTTTGGGGCCATTATTCTGCCTACCACACCTATTGCTCCAGAGATGGGGTGGAACCTGGGTGAATGGAGAGGAGTTGGTCCCCTTCCCATCTGCAGTAGTAACTGAGCAGCCCTGTGGGGGCTGGAAAGACATTGACCTGGGGGCGGGAGGCGTGAGGTCGGGCCTGACCAGACTGTTCACGGCCGAAAACTCCAGGCAGTTGACCCTTTTCAGGGCATCAGCTTCCTCATCTGTAAAATGGGAATAATTACCCCACCTCCCACACCTGTATCACTGTTAGAGGGTTGGATATGATTCCCAGCTGAGGGCCTCTTACGGACCAGGCCCCATGGAGGACCCTGAGGTGTAGAGAACATAATACTTGCCCCCAGGAACCTCACGCTCCGAGTGTCGTCACCTGACTGATATACATTATTCTCCCTCAGAACTTCTCAGATTTTCCTACAAATCACATCTCCCCTGTCATCAAGAAGTCTGAGCTAGAGTCCCTTAGCCACTAGATAAAAATATGCACTTTCACATATATTTTATTTGAACTTTCTAATTTGCATTCATTGTCAAAACATTTTAGTATTCATAAAGAATTGTTTTCTTCAACATTTCCTTGTTTTAACACTTTGGTTCTTCATGGTTCCACGTTTCCTTTCAGGCTGGCCTCACCTTCATAGGTGATTTTATGTGCTTTCGAGCAGACACAATTTTGTATTCCTCTTTTTATGTAACAATGCTCAAGCACTCTTCCAAGTAGCTACACGCTTTTCGCAATTGTCCTTATTAATAGCTACACAATTTTCCAAGCCGGTGATGTCACAGAATAGCTTCCAGGTTAATTTGAGGGTTTCCTTTCTTTATTTATAGTCTGGTTCCTTTGTGGAGCTGTTTGTGTTTGTTTCTTTGGTTTGGCTATTATAAATGAAGCTGCCACGAATATCTTCCCACATTTATGTTCTTGTCTTTTGAATTCTTTCCATACGATAACTTTCCAGGAGCAGAATTCCACCTGTTATTCACACAGCTCTATAATACAAGCGGAGCAGAGATGAGTCCTGTTCTACAGATGAAGAAACTGGACCCCAGGGAAATGTAAGTGACTTCTCCACAGACACACAACTGGTAGGTGACAGGACTGGTCCCCATATCTTCCGATTTCTGTGACAGAGACCTTCCAGGGCATCACTACCTACAAGGGAATGATGACGTTCCTAGATGTCCTCCCAAGCCCCCGCGCTGCATCCCCTGCTCCCACCCTCTCACGTGCATGTAAGTTGACTTAACCCCCAAGACCACTTCCCTTCCAGCCCCACCCGGCCCTGCAAGTTCAAGAGAATGTGGCTTCATATACCAGGAAGGCATGAGCTGAAAGCCTAGGGTTGAACCTCAAAGAAACAGTGGCCCCCCTGAAATCCCACCACAGCGAGGACCAGCCAGCCTCCTGGACCCATGCCAGTCCCGTGAGGACCCCTGTTTCCAAAGGAGATAGGAGAGCTCTGTGGTGCAGATAAGGAGTTTGGGGTTGAAACCCCTGGATATAAATCCTGGCTCCGCCACCAATCAGCCACATGGCCTTGGCTAAGTGATTGCTCCTCCCTGATTCTCAGGGACCTCTTCTGTAAGCCGCTGTTGGCAGTAAAGGTACTATCTCATGGCACTGCGAGGATGAAATAAGTTGATTCTCATGTGGTGCTTCAGACAGTGCCTGGTTCGGCCCAAGTGCTATGTAAATGGCATTTGCTAATATCAACACCAATGTATTAGTGTCCTAGCATTGTCATACCTAATTGCCACAAACTTCTTAGCTAAAAACAACAGAAACTTATTCTCTCACTGTTTTGGAGACTGGAAGTCTGAAATCAAGGGGTCAGCAGAGCCGTGCACCCTCAAAGGCTCTAAGGAAGGGTACTTCCTACCTGTTCCAGCTTCTGGTGTCTACTGGTATTCCTGGGCGGTGCTTGCATCCCTCCAGCCTCTGCCTCCATCTTCCCGTGGCCTTCTTCCCCGCCTCTGCGTGTGTCTTCTTATAAGGGCGCTCACATTGAATTTAGGACCCACCCTAATGCAGTATAATCCCTTCTCAATCCTTACCTTAAGTATATCTGCTAGACCCTATTTCCAAATAAGGTCTCATTCTAAGTTTCCAGGGAGACGTGAATTCTGGGGAACAGTATTCAACCCCCTACACCCACCTTGACTATACCTTGGGTTAATGTAAGTGTTTCTTCTCCTTTCGGAGGATTGCAATGTAGTTTGAGGCAGTACTGTTCACTGGCTCTCTTCTGGTATCTTAATCGGGCTTCTCCCACAAAGCCCTTCTTGGGGATTCACTAATGAGAGACTGCAGGGGTTGGTCTCCCATACCTAGGATGTTTACAGAGAATCACACTTTACAAAGCTTGGCATCCCGCTCTTTCACTACAACGTCCCTGTGAGGTCGATGGTATCACTCCTCGCTTTGCAGAGGAAGAAACAGGCTCTGGGGGTGAAGGGACTGCTCATGTCTCACCAGCCAATGAGGGGCAGGGCCTCAAACCCAGGCCTTCTGATTCCAACCCAGTGCTCTATCCACAACAGCACACCTATCTGAAGCCAGCGTCCTCTTCGGGAGGGTGACCAGATGGCTGTTGTCCCAGAATCAGTATCATTAATGTCTCTTTCATGTCCCATTTGGACAATAAATGATATGGTCACCTCTTCTCAGTAGCCTTGGCCTCAGAGCTCCCTGCCTCTGCCCTGGAACCAGCCCTCTCAGTGTTAGGGTCTGGGATACTATGTCCTCCTGTTCTTTCTCTTTTCTTCCACACGAGCCTCATGATGAAGAAGCAGGAAGCTCTGTCGAGGTGGAGGTGGTACATTACCTCCCTCAAGGAGCCCACACCTGTCTCTGAAGCCTCTCACTGCCTACCTGTCCTCGTGACACATGCGCTGGGTGAAAACCGAATGAGAATCGGGTCTGAGCATCGCTTCCAATACACGCCACAATGCAGAAACACCTCCCCCTGCAGCTGCAAACCTTCTCTGCCCTGCCTCAGAGAGCTCGAAAGCCAGGATGAGCCGAAATGCCACAGCAGCTGGCACAGTGCTTCGCAGTGGCAACTCTGCAACAGGGTCAGAGACAGAAACAAGCGGAAATGAGAGAAAGAATCTTTCTGGAAGATAAATGGACATTACAAATCAAAAGCCTTAAGCAATGTGTGTGCATGTGAGTGTAGAATGAGGGGGATAAGTGGACAAGGACGCTTGCCTGAATCTAGGAGAAGGTTCTGGGAGGCTATCCAGGGGAATGTTAGCAGTGATGCCCCTGGGAGTAGGGTTAGTTGGAGAGGCAGAAAGAGTGAGGAGGCCATCACCATATCATTTGCTTATAATTTGTTCCTTTCCTTTCCTTTCTTTTTTTTTTTTTTTTTTTGGCCACACCGAGCAGCACACGGGAGCTTAGTTCCCCAACCAGGGATTGAACCCACGCCCCCTGCAGGGGAAGCTCGGAGTCCTAACCGCTGGACAGCCAGGGAAGTCCTGCTGCCGCTTTTCTTTTTTAAAAACAATTTCCTTTTTTAAAACTTTTTATTGTGCAATCTTTTTTACTCACCAATTTCAGTACAGGAATGTAAACTGAAGAAATAATTAAGCGCACGCACAAAGACAGCTAACAAGGATGCTGCTGGAAGCTTTGCTTTATAACAATAAAAAACTCAGTAGTAACCCAATCATCCAGTAATAGGGGATAGTCAGATAAGAGAATGCTACTCAGATGTTAAATAATTTTCCAAAACCAGATAAAACGTGGGAAATTTTTTTTTTTTTTTTTTTTTTTTTTTTGCGGTACGTGGGCCTCTCACTGCTGTGGCCTCTCCTGTTGCTGAGCACAGGCTCCGGACGCGCAGGCTCAGCGGCCATGGCTCACGGGCTCAGCCGCTCCGCGGCATGTGGGATCTTCCCGGACCGGGGCATGAACCCGTGTCCCCTGCATCAGCAGGCGGACTCTCAACCACTGCGCCACCAGGGAAGCCCAACGTGGGAAATTTTTAATGGCCACAATCTCACCATACAAGAAAATCATTCCATGTTCCCTCACAGTTTTTCTGAGGATGCTTGGGTAATGTTTATAGAGTTACAGGCATTAAATAGATATAATGTTAGGTTCAACTTGTTTTCCCTTATCATAGTAACAATAGCATTTCTCGGGTTGGTACGTCTTCCAAATGGAGGTAAACCTTTTACTGTTCATTAAGTCATTTTCAGTTTTTTGGTTTTTAAGCACGAACCCGTGTCCCCTGCATCGGCAGGCGGACTCTCAACCACTGTGCCACCAGGGAAGCCCTGAATTATTTTTAAAGATGAATTCCCAGAAATGGGTTTTATTGAGTAAAGTATATAAGGGTCTCTTTTGGTGCTTGAGACATATTCCCAAAATGCTTCCCAAAAGTGCTGTACCACTGTCACCGCCACTAGCCATTCATGTGTACCAACCTCCTTAGTTTTCATTCTTACTAATTTAATTGTATCAAATAAAACTATGACTTTAGTTTAATTCATCTCTTTGATAATAAAGAAAGCTAAACATGCTCCCATATTTACCTGCTAAGTATAGATTCTTATGTGACCTGATTTTTCATGTCTTTGCCAATTTCCCTCTCCTGAAGCAGAACTAATGACCTCTTCCTTGGTCCCCTCTTAGTACCTAGTTCCTGCCTCTATTCTTGGACACACTGCAGGGTTGCAGTTATTGGCTCATATATGAGCCCCTAGAGGGAAAGGGCTATGTTTTCCTTTTCAAACCCCTGTCTGTAGCCACTAGTTACCTGTGGCCGCTGAGCACTTAAAATGTGACTAGTCCAGAGATGCAAACTATTATATGTAGAATGGATAAACGACAAGGTCCTATTGTAAAGCACAGGGAATTATATTCAATATCCTGTAATAGTCCATAATGGAAAAGAATATGAAAATTATATATGTGTGTATACGTATAACTGAAACACTTTGCTCTACACCGGAAACTGACATAACATTGTAAATCAACTATACTTCAAAAAGAGAAAAACGTGGCTGGTCCAAATCAAGATGTGCTGAAAGCATAAAATACACACTGACTTTTAAAGACTTAGAGAAAAAAAAGTAAACTAGCTCACCAATTATGTTTATATTTATTACATTTCAAAATGATAATATTTTGGCTGTGTTGGATTAAACAAAATAAATTATTATAATTAATGTCACCTGTCATTTTTACATTTTTTAGGGTAGCTACTAGAAAATTTTAAAATGTAGGTGTGTCCTTATATTTCTATTGGAAATATAAAAGCTGCCTAGGGACTAGTGTTTTCAGAAAAGCAATTCATTAAATGTTTGAGAACAGATTTACAGGTTTTTAAGTTCTTCTTTAACAATTGGATTGTGGCTCTTAGCTAAAAATTATCATCATCATCATCATCATCGTCATCCCTCTACCATATTTATGCCTCACTTTAACATCAGTGAGACCAGTTGAAAATTGCCATTAAAGGCAGCTATGAAGAGAGAAAGACAAACAATATGGTTAGTCCAACAGATATCTATTGAGTATCTGCTGTTGCCAGGCACTTTCCAGAAACTTGGGATCATCAGAGAACAAAGCAAACATAGGTCCTACCTTGAGAAGCTAACACGGGGTAGAAACAAACAGTTAATGACCTCATATCTTCGGAGGTGAGAAGTACTGTGGCAAAAGAAAGAAGAAAGTACAGGTGAGGAAGGAACAAGTGCAGTATTGAAGAGGTGGTCGTGGTGGGTCTCATTGAGAAGATGCGAGTGTAAAACAAGACTGGAAGGGGTGGGGCACAGTATTCCAAGTGACTCCCTGGGGAAAGAACATTAGGCAACAGAAACGGCTACAGCAAAGGACCTAAGGAAGGGCTGTGTAACTGAAAGGGGTCTGGAGACCCAGGCTCTCATCTCTGAGCCTCGGTTTCCCCATGTCTTCGAGGTCTCCTCCCTCTAGGTCCTGACCAGCTAAACATACACAACTCCACCACCTACATTCCTCAGCACTGTCCATTCTTCACCACCCCCCACCACGACCGTCCCCACCAAACGGAGGCTTCGGAGGTTTCTCTGGTTGTCTGAATTCTAGAAAAGGCTTTGCCTGGAGCACTTGGGGGAGGGCTGAATGGAGCTGGAGAAGGCTTATTTATAAATCAGGACAGTCTGTGGGCTGCTCTGCAAACCCAGCTCATCTATAGGAAGAACAACCAGTTGCTAAAAAGATCATCCCCGGGGAGCTGCCCAGCTGGTTTGCCAAGCAGCCCAGGTCCATCTCCACCGAGGGAGTTATGGAAACGGTAGGATGGAGGCTGATCAAGTTGCAATCGCTTCCCAACTGGTTTCCCTGCCACCTCTCCCTTCACTATCCCTTCTCCACTCTGCCACACGGGCCTGAGCATGACATTTCTGTCCTTAAAAGTGTCCCATCCAGGGACTTCCCTGGTGGTCCAGTGGTAAAGAATCTGCCTTCCAATGCAGGGGACGCAGGTTCGATCCCTGGTTGGGGAACTGAGATCCCACATGCCGTGCGGGGCAACTAAGCCCACGAGCCACAACTACTGAGCTCACGCGCCTCAATGAGAGAGCCCACTGGCCGCAGACTACAGAGCCCTCACTTCCTGGAGCCCGCAAGCCACAACTAGAGAGAGCAAAAAAAACCTGCACACCACAACTAGAGAGAAGCCTGTGCGCCGCAACGAAAGATCCCGCATGCTGCAACTAAGACCTGACTCAGTCAAAAAAATAAAGAAATAAATAAAATAAATAAATATATATATTTTTAAGTGTCCTATCCAATAGCTCCAAGCCCAAAGTTCTTAGCAGGTAATGAAGTCCATCACAACGCGGCCCCAGCCAAATGCTGAAGTGTCCCTCGTTTGTTCTATCTAGACCCTTCCCAATACATCACACTTTCCCTACATGCCCCTCTGCAAGCCTCTTTTGCCTATCCTCCTCCATCTGTCTGAGGGGTGCCTCTCCCCGTCCACCTGATGGACCCCACACACTCCTCCTTAAAGGACCAGTTCACATGTCCCCTTCTCTGAGGACACAGGTCCTGGAGTCAGACTTTTCCAGCTCTGCCATTCTTACCCAGTGTCTAGGACTATCTGAGGCTCTAGTTTCCTCATCCATCAAAAGGGATGATAATAGGGCTTCCCTGGTGGCGCAGTGGTTGAGGGTCCGCCTGCCGATGCAGGGGACACGGGTTCGTGCCCCAGTCCGGGAAGATCCCACATGCCGCCGAGTGGCTGGGCCCGTGAGCCATGGCCGCTGAGCCTGCGCGTCTGGAGCCTGTGCTCCGCAACGGGAGAGGCCACAACAGTGAGAGGCCCGCGTACCGCAAAAAAAAAAAAAAAAAAGGGATGATAATAAACAGTACACACCTCATGGAACTGTGAGGATCAAGGGGCCTCATGCACGGGAAGAGCCTGTCACAGTGCCTGGCACACAGTAAGCGCACAATAAGCAATGACACTGTTACTATATATTTTCAATATTATTATCATTATTACTTTAAAAAATTTGAGTACAAAACCGTTTTTTATTGAATTATAATTGATCTACAACATTATATTAGTTTCAGGTGTACAACATAGTGATTCAATATTTTTATACGTTTCAAAATGATACCACGGTAAGTCTAGTCACCATCTGTTACCATACAAAGTTATTACAATATTATTGACTATATTCCCTGTGCTGTACATTACATCCCCATGACATTTTATAACTATGATCGTTATTACTTTAACAACCACTGCTACTACTACCACTTCTCTCCCAGGGCTATAGGCTGGATGTTTGTGTGCCCCCCAAATTAATATGTTAAATCTTAATGCCTAATGCAATGGTATTTGGAGGTGGTGCCTTTGGGAAGTGATTAGGTCATGAAGGTGGAGCCCTCATGAATAGGATTAGTGCCCTTATAAAACAGGCTGGAGAGAGACCCCAATTCTCTTCCACCATGTGAGCACACAGCTAGTAGGCACCATCTGTGAGGAACCAGGCCCTCACCAGACACCAAATCTGCCAGTTCCTTGATCTTGGACTCCCAGCCTCCAGAACTGGGAGCAATAAATTCCCATTTTTGTTTTAAGTTTTTGTTTTTGATGTGGACCATTTTTAAAGTCTCTATTGAATTTGTTACAATATTGCTTTTGTTTTATGTTTTGGTTTTTTGGCCACAAGGCATCTGGGATCTTAGCTCCCGGACAAGGGATCGAACGCACACCCCCTGCATTGGAAGGTAAAGTCTTAACCACTGGACTGCCAGGGAAGTCCCAAATTCCTACTGTTTATAAGCCACCCAGTCTGTGGTATTCTGTTTCAGCAACCTGAACAAGACACCCAAGCAGAATGGATCCTGCCTCTGGTGTTTCCACGTGACTTATGTTGGGTTTCCTAACCTTGGTGTTGGTTCCCTCAAAATCAGACTCTGAGATAAAGACTTGGACGCAAGGAGTTTCTTTGGGACGTGATCCCAGGAAGACAGGTAAGAAAGTGGGAGAAGTGAGACAGGGAGGCAAGAAGACCAATAAAGGGTGTGTTAACGGGAGGGGTATTTTTGTGTCCCTGGAGCTCACTGCTCACTGAACCCCGAGGAAAGCACCTCATCTCCCAGCTAGACAAGGACATGCTGAAGACCCAATACTGCCCAGTCATGGAATGTCAGAGGAAATGACCACTGCTGAAAGGAACTAGCACAACCTGATGTCAAACAGCTGTCCCCAAAACCTCAAAAGCTTGCAAACTCTGACTTAGCAGTTCTGCTTCCAAGAATTTATCCTAGGTGAACAATCACAGATGTTCACAAAAATATGGCTAACAGTTCTCATTCCCAGAATTGCTTATAATAGTGAAAAATTGGACACCATCTAAATGTCCAATAACAGGAGAGTGGGGTAATTAAACCATGGTTCATCCCCACATTGGAATACCTAGCAGCCACTGAAAATGATTTTGTACAAGAGTATTTAATGTCACAGAAAAGTGACCATGATATTGTTTGGTCATTTTTTTAAAAGCAAGTACATAGACACATAAACTAATATGTGTGATATGACCTAATAGGAGTTTTCATGTTATAAGCACACACGTGCACACACACATACATACACACACACACAGAGACCTGGAAAGATAATGACTAAAAATGATGACAGTGATAATAGCTGAGTGGTTGAATTGTATTTTGATTTTCTGTTTTTTTCCTTTAATCTGTATTTTCAAAATGTTCTACAGTGTTCATGTATTAAAGGGCGACTCTGACAGCACTGGGCAGCCAATGCAGAGGGTCTGCAAGAAGGGGGAGCATCACTTAGCTGCCTGTCCAAATGGGCTTGTATTTTTCTCTGATCTGAAAGGTCCGGAGATCAGTCCCCTATGAGAGATTGACTTACCTCTAACCTCTAAGTAGCCCATCTGGGACACGTGCATCTCTAAAAACACGTGGGCTTTTCCAATGAGAAGATATAGCCCACAACCAGAGAAGGAAATTAAATGCTTTTCTCAGTAAATTTCTCCATCTCCAAATTTTAATCATTCTAATAGGGCTACCTGCTGGTTTAGGTTGCTCAAAGCCTGATTAAAACGAGTTGATTCTATGAAGTTACCAGTAGTTTTTAATGGGGCTGGGGGGATACAGTAGTTATACTGCTTTCTAATCTCTGATCTTTAGGTCTTTTTTATATTATTTCTTGTTCTCTGATCATCCTTTGAGGCAAGATTCAGGCAGGATTTAGGTAAGGAAAGGAGGAGGCTGTATAGAAAATCTTTACGTTCACTCAAAAAACATTTCCTGATTTTTAGAAGGGGGGGGTCTTCTGCCCTTTTTTCATAGGATTAGAGGAACCTCCATCCCTTTTATCACTTCTAGTGCCTCTGTCTACTCCCTCCCTTAAGAGTTTCCCCCCAAGAGAGAGAGACAAGCTCCTGTCACGGATCAGAACCTGAGGGGATCATCGGACCATGTTTCTTGTCAGGTGGACCTACTACACCACTACACGTGCTGCACCCGTGAACACAACCCTCTTCCCAATTTCTCTGTCACAGGGCAGAGCCTGCTGAACCCGGCTCCCTTTCTGGGCCTGATTCTGTGCCTGCTACTGGGTGTGTAATGCAAGCCGGCCATCCTGGACCTTGGAGCTGGTTGGGTAAGTGGACTTGGAGAAGGCTCTGTAGTTCCAGCCATTCTAGATTTGAGACAACAGAGAGAAGGAACCTCCATTTTTCCTCTTGGCCTGAGGCCCCATTCTCCTATCCAGCTTTTATCAAAGAAGGCCTTCTTTGCCGTGGGGGGTGGTGGTGGGGTGCGGGTTATGGTACTTGCAGATCATTAAGCAAGCTCCTAATTTTTTATCCCCACTTGACTACTGTTCCTTGCATATGACTTGGCCAAGAACCCATGGGGTATCAGGGAGGAGGGTTCACTCTCATCCTGAGAGCTTCAATCTGAACACCTGATACATACCAGGTGCTGAAGACACAAGGAAGGCCCCATCCTTGCCCTTGAGGGGTTTGTAGCCTGTGGGAGGAGACAGATATGCAAGGAAGTACACGTAATAATAAGTACAATCATCCCTCGGTATCTGCAGGGAATTTGTTCCAGGAGCCCCTGTGGACACCAAAATCCGCAGGTGCTCAAGTCCCTTATATAAAATGATACAGTCGGCCCTCTGTATCTGCAGGCTCAGCATCCACCAGCACTGTGGTTGGTTGAATTCCAGGATGCAGAAGCTGTGGATATGGAAGGTCGGTTGTACAATACAATGTGATAAATACTCTAATGCGACAATGTACAGTACAAAGTGCAGGGGAGCACAGAGCAGGGAACACATTCAATCGAGATAGAGGGGATGGGAAAGAGACTGGAAAGGCTCCACAGAAGAGGTGATAATTAAGCTGCATCTTGACAAGTGACTAGGAGAAAGGCAGGGGAAGGAGATTCCGGGCAGAGGGAACAGTATGTGCAAGGAAAAGAGGCGTGACTGCCTGGCATGTTCTGGGAGTGGGAAGGCATAGACTTTCGGGGTCATAGCGATTTTCTGATTCATTTGCATAAGCTCTTTATAAATTAAGGCTATCATTCCTTTGTCTATTCATGTCATAATTAGAGACTTAAACTGTAGTAGTGCATAGAGTAGGTTACAGTGGGGGAAAGCTGAAGATAAGGCATTCATTAGGAAATTATTCGTCCACTTACAAGCAATGCAGACCCAAAGCAGATGCGCCAAAGCGAGAATGCATCCCAAGAGCATTGTCCAAAGTCATGCTTTGGTATGTGGCAAAAGTGGAAGTCAACTAGCAGGTTCATATACTGCATCCTGAAGCAGTGTTCTTTATCCTATCTCAGAGAGGGTACAGCCTGGAAGGGTCTCAGGTAATGAAAGTGTTGGCTCTCTATGGAGGTTTCAAGTGGAGAAATATAAAAAGGTTGAAAAGAAATGTCTTCTTTATAGCTTCCACTAAGTCCTACTTTTCTGATGGAATTTCACGTACTCACATTTCAGTTGAGGTAGCCCTCGATAATCAGGCAATTGGTCAGTTTTTTAAAATGTGCTGGACCATTAAGATGGACAAAATGGGACTTAATCTGGTCTTGAAGAATGAGTAGCATTTCTGTGAATGGGTGGGTGCTATCATCTGAATGTTTGTGTTCCCCCCCAAAATTCATATGTTGTCATCTTAACCCCTGAAGTTGATGGTATTAGTACGTGGGGCCTTTTTGAGGTGCTTAAATAGGGAAGGTGGAGCCCTCATGATTGGGATTAGTGCCCTTATAAAAGAGGCTCCAGAGAGATCCCTAGCCCCTTCCACCATGTGAGGATACAAGAAGTCTGCAACCCAGAAGAGGGCCCTCACACAATCATGCCAGCACTCTGATCTTGGACTTCCAGGCTCCAGAACGATGAGAAATAAATTTCTATCACTTATAAGCTACCCAGTCTGTGATATTCTGTTATAGAAGCCTGAATGGACTAAGACAGTGGGGAAGAGGTCAGCAAGGCAATCCCAGGAGAGGATTCGTTCATGCCTCTACTAAAAAACCATCTAGGATTACCACCCCTTCTCTTTGGTTTCAAGTAACAAAAATCAACTTTGTCTAGCTCAGTGAAAGGGGAAGATTTGTGGGAGAGATAATGTGTTATCTCATGGGCCATCCCCTCAGTTCCAACCACTTGCAAAGACTAACTGGCTTTCTCTGAATCCCAATTCTCAGAAAGAGATCTGATTGGACCAACTCAACTCACATGGTCACCCCAGCCAATCAACTCTTGCTGAGGGTCTGGATCCCATGGACAAACATGGCTGCTTTGAGCAACTATCTAAAAAGGAGGTCAGTGTAAGCTGGACTACACTCCCCCAATCCATGGTCCTTTTATATGCTGAAGGTTCCTTCTGTCCTAGAGCTAAAGATTCAGCTGAAATCTGTGAGCAAGTAGAAATCTTAATTCAGTGGAAAGTAGGGTGGCCAGCCTTAGCAAATGAAAGTACAAGATGCCCAATCAAATTTGAATATTTAACAAAAAGAATTTTATCCCACGTGATATTTGGGACCTACTTATACTAAAAATGCTTCATTGTTTGTCTGAAATTCAAATGTAACTGGGTATCCTATATTTAACTGCCAAACCTAGTGGAAACGTGGTCCTTTTGCAGGACTCTGAATTATTGACATTTCCAAAATAATGATCACATCTCTGGGAATTTAAATGCCCAAGACAGATGTAAGGGTCTTCATTATGCCAAATGGAGGACACTGTGAGTGAAGCCAGCATCCTGAGAGCAAGAGGTGGACCTGCATAATTATCAGTGAGTTAAATTGCTTTGTCGCAGAGAGTCAGCTTATTAAATATGCATTTCAAGTTTGGAGTGGTTGGCTGAAGAACTTAATTATCAACAGATGGGAAATCCCTCACTGCAGCCTTGACCTTTACCTGTCATGCTGGCACACAGGACCACATGCAAGATGACACTAGAATATCTTCAGATGCCATTCTCCAGAGCCTTTGGACAGGGAGCCCTGGGCTTCCCTAGGGCTGGGCTGGGAAGGTGGAAGACCACAATGGCTACTTAGACGGGCATATTGCCTCATTGGCTTACATGGGTCTTCTCATGACTTCACTCTTCCCTCTCTATGAAAAGGACACTGTTGTTAGTGTTAAACAAACTTGGGTGCTGGTCCTGCTGTGACCTCTTACAAGCTTTATGAGCTGGAGCAAATCATAAAACTGCTCTGAGCCTCAGTTTCCTCATCTGTTAATTGGGAATAATAATATTACCCTTCTTACAAGGTTATTGGGAGGAATCAATGACCTCCTGCCTATGTAAGTGTCAGATTCCATGGACCCCAGTCTCTCAAACTTGTCCTAGTCCCCCTTCTTCCTATTATCCAGGTCCCCAAGGTCATTTTAATAATATCCTCTCAGCCACCTCAAAATGTGTGCCTTGTTCACAATCTTACTCTGTTTATTGCCAACCTTATAGATTTGTTATCCCCGTCTCTACCTCTGAGCCACCCAGCTTGCTGGTGTCAAATCATAAATCATGTTATTAAGTCAAATCACGTTATCTAGCCCCAGATGGTCTCTCCCTGTGCTCAATAATCCTTTTACTCTTCTCCAGTGGACCCACAGTTCAGAGGTTTCATGACTACAACAGAATCCAAAGTATCACTTATATTTTTCTTTATAAATAATGTGTTATATAGTATATTAAGTATATTATATATATATATATTATCACTATCATTATCATTATTGGTGAGGGAGCAGGGCATAAGTACAGGATAGGAAATCATGTCTTCTGAACTTCCTTCCTTACTCCAAATCCTAGTTTAAATACAGCTACTTTTTTTTTTTTTACAAGAACAAATATCCTATTTTTATTCAGCACAGATTACTTAGAACATATTACTTATGGAATTCCATGGAGGTAATATAAAAAAATAATTAATTTCGACCATTTTCTACATGAAAAATGAAGTACATCAAAGGAAAATTAGCACAAAATAAAACAAGGATGCACACTAATGAAGGTTAAGATTATAGCTCAAAGGCTTCTCTTGCCAAATCTTTCTTTTTTATTCTAAGTCAGGATCAACATTAGAAGGGTTCATCCTAAAAAACCATATAGATTACACCAATAATTTGTAATCACCATGCTTGCATCCTCCTGTCACTCACTATAAAGTTGCCACTGTAGCAAATTTTCCTTGACAAAAACAGAAGTCACTTTAGAATTATATGAATGAGTCCTTACCCTCTACCTGCAGAGAGATGCAGCCTTTGCCAACCAGAAGAAGAGGTTAAAATATTCGAGAATGATCTCTGAATGGCTGCCAGCATCTCCCTTAGATCTCTAAGCTTTCTTCAAATATCTGGACTTTTAGCAACTAAAAAACTTATACTCAAAATGTGTACAGTAGTTTCAATAGGAAAAGTCAGCTACATCTTAATGTCACCAGTTGTGCCCTGGGCATTTTACCCATTGGCTATAAACCCCCACTTGTCTTTGTCGTATTTGGAGTTGAACCCCATGTCTCTCCCCTCTTGCAATATCTCCATTGCAATAGTCTGAATAAGTCTCCCTTACCATTTTAACAAGTGTTGGAATAATTATTTCACAGTTGGTTAAGAACACCTGGAGCATTTTTTTTTAATTCTGGGGAGACCTGGACCCCACCTGAGACCAAGGAGTCAGAACCATGGGCTTGGTTCTAATGTGTACTAGGGGTAAGAATCACTGGCCCAAAAGGTCTGCACAAATCTCCTTTGTGATGGACTGACTCTCAGACTGGAGGACGCCTTGAATTCTGGCTGGGTTGACCTTCATCTCTGTCAACCCCACATCAGCCCATCCGCATCTGAAACAGGCTCCTTTGTCCAGCCCCTCCAGACCGCATGGCTGGAATACACCAAGCTGTATCACTCCTCTGTATATCTGCTCACACTACCTCCCCTCCCTGAAATGCTTTCTCTGTGCCCCTTGACCACCAGGGAAAGATAAATCATATTGAAGACCTCACCTCGGGGGCTTCCCTGGTGGCGCAGTCATTGAGAATCTGCCTGCTAATGCAGGGGTACACGAGTTCAAGCCCTGGTCTGGGAAGATCCCACATGCCGTGGAGCAACTTAGCCCGCGCTCCACAACTACTGAGCCTGCGCGTCTGGAGCCTGTGCTCCGCAACAAGAGAGGCCGCGACAGTCAGAGGCCCGTGCACCGCGATGAAGAGTGGCCCCCGCTCGCCGCAACTAGAGAAAGCCCGCGCACAGAAACGAAGACCCAACACAGCCAAAAATAAATAAATAAATAAATAAATACTCACCTCCTCTAGGAAGCCTCCCCCAATTCTTTCCATAGCACGCCTGGCGTTACCGAGCCTAAGTTCGTACTGCTCGCCGTACAACAGGCCAATAATTAAGAAATGAGTTGTTGGGACAAGGAATAATTGCTTTAGTTTAGTTGGGAAAGCCAACTAACTGAGAAGACGGTGAGTTCCTGCCCCAAAGAACCGACTTGTCTGAATTAGAATCCAGGCTCCTTTTATACTAAAAGGGGAGGGAGTAAGGTCAAACACTTCCTGGTTCCCATCAGCCTCCGGAGGGGATGTGTTCATTTCTTCCTCCCTGCAGTCGTGCACAGGTGGGCCCGGTCAGGATGTTTCCTGTGAGCTAAACAAAGGTATTTTAGCTTAATGCTCATTACCTGGGAAGCAGGGGGGGGCATTATGTATAATTTAAACTTATAGGCAACATCCCTTTAGTGATTAACTTGTAATAGAATATAAAGGTTCTTCCCTATTACACTGGGACCTCTCTTGCCCTGTCCACAGGCCTGATGGTGCCCAGAGCAAGCCACAGCATGTCTGACGTCACTGAAACATCAGTGCGAACGGTGGCTTCTCACCAGCCATCCTGGCTAAGGGTATATATAGTAGGACTTGATATTCATGTAAACAGATGCTAGGTTTTCAGAAATCACCCATCTGAAATTAATACTGACACATGAAAAGATAAGAACAAAAGCTATCCATCGGCAAAATGAAACTCACTATTTCTGCCGGGAAACTGTAAACTTGGTTAAACCTCAATATTGAACACATAAATTTGTTGATATCAAATATTAAGAATCCTACAACACAGAGCACTGAATTTAGAGTCAGAAAACCTAAACTATAAGTGAATTCAGCCACTTTCTAAGCACGTAACTTTAAGCAAGATACTTAATTTCCCTGAGCCTCAGTTTTCTCATCTATGAAGTGAGGATTATAATACTTCACCTACTTTCTCTAACAGGTTGCTTTAGTCATTAAATAAAATAAAACCTGGAAAAGCATATTCCGTTTCACAGTGACGCCCCATACAAACACAAGAATTTTAAATCCTTACTGATTACTTGTGCTTTGCTTTTTTTCCTTAATTAGTATCAACACTTTTACATTCATGTGAAACAGATCGAGATGTCCATTCAGGAATAATGAAGAAGGAAGGTTTATTTTAGAAAGACCGTGGGTGTTGTTGAAGGGATAATATGTCTTGTCTGTCTTTCTTTCAGGAAGTAATATGCAAAAAACTTTATCTTGCTGACATTCTTCCATACAAGCTGGAATAGAAACTATCTTGCACCTGAACAATACACTTATGTATAAATTGTAAATAATAACTAAGGGGAAAGAATAGCTAACGAGAGTAAAGGAAAGGTACGACACATGATTAAACTGGAATCTCAAAGTGTCAAGGATCCAAAGCAGGCCGTGTGTATGTATATAAGTATATATTTACCAATGTGTTTGATTCTCCTCTTCCTTCATTTTCCATCTTCTCTCCCTGTATAAACCAAATCTTTCCTTTTGGACTAACAAGTTATGGGGACGTGCACACACATGCAGTGTCTGTGTGTATGTATATGAGTGTTTGTGTGAGTGTATTTTCCCTCTAGTCTTTTTTTTTTTTTTTGAAGTATAGTTGATTACAGTGTTTCAGGTATACAGCAGAGTTATTCAGTTACACATATGTATATAAATATATACACAGATGTATTCTTTTTCAGATTCTTTTCCATTATAGGTTATTACAAGATATTGAATACAGTTCCCTGTGCTATACAGTATATCTATTTTATATATTGTACTTCGTTAACCCCAAACTCCTAATTTAACCCCCCTTTCCCCTTCGGTAACCATGAGTTTGTTTTCTATGTCTGTGAGTCTGTTTCTGTTTTGTAAATAAGTTCATTTGTACCATTTTTTAGATTCCACATATAAGTGACATCATATGAAATTTGTCTTTCTCCTTCTAGTCTTTTGTGCTTGGTTGCTTGTCTGGGGTGGTGGTGTTTAATCTTATCTTTGACAAGGTAAGTGGTATTAAAGTCCAAGAGACTGTGGGTACCACAGAAAGTTGCTACACAGCTCTCTGTGGTTACGCTACAAGGGACATAGACGGATTCCAGTTGACAACTCCAGAAGCAGCAGAGCTAACAAGGGAGATAACTGTTTTCTTCAAGGTATTCTTGAGCTAGAAGGAATCTTACAGACCATCTTGTCCAACCCTGTGCACTTTCTCATTTTACAAGTAAGGAAATCAAGAATGGTCAGAGAGGGAAAGTGATTTTCCTAAGATCACAGAGCTTTTACAAGCCTTTCCTAAGCATCTTCCCTATGCAAGGCATTATTCTATTACCTGAGGTGATTGCAGGATGAAAAAAAGCATGATCTCCATTCTCAAGAAGTTGACGGTCTAATAGTGGAGCATGTAACTCAAAGCAGGATGAAATCAGGACTTGAGAATGCTGGAAGAACTAAAAGAATTTCCGATCGGGAAACGAGACAGGGTTTCCTGAAGAACGTGGCATCTGCACAAAACATCAAAGGTTAGAAGGATCGGGGACGCACAGGACCCACACTGGCATATTTATTGTGTCACCAGCTGTCTCGGGCTCCCCTTTTGGAAAACAACACCAGAACACTAGCTGATAAAAAATAAAAATGATAAGGCAAGAAGGGAAATTGAGAAGAAACATAGTCTGGGAAAGGACAAGCGGAATCAGTACCTTGAAAGTGATAGGGAACACCATCTCTAGGGGGAAAAAAAAGCACAAAGCACCTGCTGGGGATCGCATCAATTTAAAATGCAAAAAGCAAATCAATGAGTAAGTCTCTTCTGATCACACTAAGAACTTAAAGCAGTTTGGTAGGATTATTCAACATAACTATGGTGCACTAACCTTCTCATATATATAAACTGTACATTAGATCCATACTTAACTTGAGTTAAAGCAGGAGAGACCAGCTAAGGGGGAAAAGTGCAAAGAAAAACAACTTTGAACTACATTCCAAAATGTGCAGGGGCTGGAAGAAAAGCCACAGTGAGCGTGGGGATACGAAGCCCTGCCACGGGGGGCCACATCATCATGGGGAATAAGAAGCTGAGAAATCAACCAGCATGATGTCATCATCCTAAGTGATTATTAAAGGCCTGGGGTGAGGTGAGATAACCCAGCAAGAGTGCGCAGGGTGAGAGGAGAACCTGGGCCAGGATCCGGGAAACTCCGACCTCTCCAGGGCAGGGTGTGGCAAGGAAGAGTCAGTGGTGACTTGGGCAACTTCTGGGGGAGCAGAGGGCAGAGTGCTGTTAGTTTGGAGTAGATGCAAAACAAGGACAAAACAAACCAAAAAAATGTCCTTAAATCCATCCTCCTGGTAACTCTACAGGGAACAAAAGCCGCTCTATCCTGCAGTGGGCATGGGTGTAGAATGATTAGATGCTGCCACAGACACTGCAGAGCAGGATACTCCCATGGGCCAAAGGGGAAATCTCTCAGGCAGCTCTTGGAGGGTACTTCGCCGTAAGACGGCTAAAGAGCTGCATGAAGAGCTTCACTCCCTACCCCACCCCCAAACTTACACGCGCGCAGACACACACACACACACACACACACACACACACACACACACACACACACACACACACACACAGAAATAATACATTTGGGCTTCCCTGGTGGCGCAGTGGTTGAGGGCCCACCTGCCAATGCAGGGGTCGCGGGTTCAAGTCCTGGTCCAGGAGGATCCCACATGCCGTGGAGCAGCTGGGCCCATGCACCACGGCTGCTGAGCCTGCGCTCTGGAGCCCATGAGGCACAGCTGCTGAGCCCGCATGCTACAATTGCTGAAGCCCGCACGCCTGGAGCCCTTGCTCCGCAACAGGGGATGCCACCGTGGTGAGAGGCCCACGCACCGCGGCGAGGAGTGGCCCCCGCTCGCCGCAGCTGGAGAGAGCCCATGAGCAGCAACGAAGACTCAACACAGCCAAAAATAAATAATAAAACAAACTTATTTTTTTTTAAAGAAATAATACATTTAATTAGGGGACCAAACATCCCGGCGTACACCTGCTGACCCAGCATAATAATTGACGGCATCCCCTTTTACTCCCCAAAGTATGCCAGTTTGGAAGACGGCTTACATGTGGTTGCTGAGGTTTAGGGATGGTGGGGAACAGGGAGTGGGTGTGATTATAAAGCGGAAGCAAGGGGGAGACCATTGTGGTGATGGAAGAGTTTTACATCTTGATCGTGGTGGTGTTTACACAAATCTATTCATGTGATAAGGGACAAGAACGATACACACACATGGTACATTGACACACAATGTCAATTTCAGTGTCAATTTCCTGGTCACTGTAGGTAAGATGTAATCACTGGGGAAAACTGAGTGAAGAGGAGAAGGGTCCTCTCAGTATTACCATCGCCACTTCCTGTGAGTCTATAATTATTTCAAAATGAAATGGTTGGGTTTTTTTTAAGTGGTCTAGCAGCATCCACCGAGTGCTGGAGCAGGGACTTTGCAGAACTGAGATCCATGCAGGCAGGATTTGCTCGGGTCTGTACAGTTGCTCATGGGAACGTAAATGGCTGCTGCAGACGAGGGGTTGAGGAAGAGGAGATGAAGAATTCTCAGTAGCTCTTTCATTAGCTCTGGTACAAGAAAGTGTTCCAGCGTGAATCAGCAGAGACAGGTGTAATGTGTGGAAATGGATCAGCGGATGACACAGAACAGCTCAGAGACAGCAAAGGGGATCAGAAAGGAGAACCAGGACAACGGCATTTACTTTGGGGTCCCCTGGATTTGAACTTCATCGATGGTCAGGAAAGCAGAGAATTGATAGTTAACCTCAGATCTATATCACATGTAGATATACGTGTACATACATGGGTTGGTAAACCGCTGTGCCTACACGGTTTGGTAAACCGCTTTAATTGATTCCATATCACAATTTTTGTCCTTTTCAACCACTCAGTTGATTTTCTTGTTAGCGTCACAACTTAAAAGGACTCCATGAGGTGCATTTTAAAAACCATTTCTACTTACTGAATGTTCTGACTCTACACCATTCACAGGTCATTTCACTTCGATCTTCACACAAACTTACAAAGTGGATATTATTATCCCCACTTTGCAAATGAGAAAACTGAGACTCAGAGAGGGTAAGTAACTTGCCCAATGTCACACAGATAATAAGGGGTAGGGCCAGGATTCAAGCCCAAGTCACTTAGACTCCAAACTCGTGTCATCACCCCCATGCTACACTGCCTCTCCTGGGGTGAGCGAGGCAGGGAGAGTGAGAGTTACAGGGTCACCTGAGCTAGGTAGAGCCAACTGCC
This sequence comes from Orcinus orca, assembly GCF_937001465.1. NCBI lineage: Eukaryota > Metazoa > Chordata > Mammalia > Artiodactyla > Delphinidae > Orcinus > Orcinus orca. Next base: position 71,214,872 of record NC_064575.1, read on the forward strand.
ACCAGTCACAATCTCCTTGCTTTGGTGGGTGAACCAGAAGTGCCCCCCTTGGAGAACGGCATCGGACTTGGCCATGTGCTCCATCCACCCCTAGTGCCAGGGGAAGTAGGGAACCCCTCAGTTTGATCCGCCCCTCCCTTTTTCCTTGGAGATCTGGGTGAGAAAGAACGCTCCATCCACGCCAGGAGCTGTGTGCTAAGCTCCTTCCTCAGAGTGCCCACAGGCTCTGTGCAGACACCCGTGGATTGCAGGTATATCAGGGCCGCACATTAAACTGAGACCCTCGTGGGATGGCCAGATGTCCCCAGCAACTTTGCATACAGAGCAGAATCCGGGAAACCCAACAACAGTGTCTCTCTCACCACATCCTTTAGGTAAATGGCATCTGCCCCGCATTAGAGAAGAAAGAATTTTCCTGGCCGGAAACGTCTCCAGCAAGGGCTGTGCTGGAGAAAGCCTGCAAAATTCACTCTCACAGCGAAATCTGAGGATTCCAGGCAAGTCATTAGATCAGATATTCTGAAGCCAAGAAGGGGAGAAAAGCAGCTGAGACATGGCTGACATCGTCACAGTTAAGCTCCACGAGCAGCGCCAAGGATTTTCTCTTTTGTCCACGTGACTCAAATGGGCAAATTGAGACACCTCGGGGTCAGCCCAGGAGACTGGCGTGGTGATGGTAAGCGGCTCCGAGGTCTCGCAGCCTTTATCCTCAGACATGGTTACAGAGGAAAGAGAGGAACTAAGAACAATAGTGGCCTAATAAAATATGCTTAGAAACTATCAGCTACAATTTCATCAAGTTTATTTGAAGGCCCTGGGATAAGTACTCGAGATGCATTTATCTCACTGCAGCCTCACAACAGCCATACAGATCAGTGTGATTATCATCCCCATTTTACAGGTGAAGAAACTGAGGCCCAGAGGCATCAAACCATTTGTCTATGGTTCCATTGATAATAATCAGGACAGACAGGATTTGAACTAACTCCTGAGCTCATACTTTCCACTGCCCTTATTCTGTCTCCCACATGGACAATAGCTGCGGGGAGTGGGGAGGTAGAGAGGAGCAGAACTAGACCCCGGGGCTGCGCAGCTCTAAAGCTTGTGCCTACTCAAAATATTCCATACGTGTGGTCCCTTGGGTGTGGCTCACACACTTGTCCATGCACAAGAGCATAGAGCCAGGCAGCGAGCGCCTGTCCCCTCTCACACATACACTTACACGTTGCTTTGAACGTCTGCCTATTGTGCATGTATCTTTACAACGTGTTCTCTGGGGACTGTGAGCTCAGGGGTTTGGGGAACCCAGAGATAAGGTCTCAGGGCTACCTCCACATGGCTCTACATCAGAAGAGTTACTAGTAGGCTTTGGCAGGTGAGGCATATAACTTATCTGAACAACCAGGTAGCAACCCATGAATTCCAGGGCTGGGGTCATCCCTGGAAGGGGGTCCCCTGTTCATGCAGGGATTTAAGTCCCAGCCAGACCTGGGCCTTGCCCTGGCATCCCCTGACCCCACCTGCTCTGCAGCTGTGTGATATTAGGAAAGTTATGGCCTTGACACTCTCAAGTCCAAAAACTGGTCAGCTTTTCAGACCAGGTGCCTAGAAAGTTCAGCAAGAGCTGGACTTGGAAGAAGTGAAGCAAAAGCATCACTGAAATACAAGCCCAGCTCTCATTTGTAAATAATAATAATAATAGTCCAAGAAGCGCAGGGGGATTGGTGAGCAAAGATGACACAAAGGAGAAAGAATGGGCTTGGAGAAAGAGGCTAGTGACAGGAGAGAAGCCCCAGGTGGGGGAAGCCGTGAGCGCCAGGAAGAAGGATGGGGGCATCCCAGGTACAGCAACAACCCAGAAGGGAACCAGCTGCGAATGTGAAGCCTGCCCAGATGGCAGCGGGGAGATGGACCCGGCGGTGTTCTATCTTCATAGCCTCCTCTGAGGGCCCTGTGCACAGGCTTCTTAAGCAGATGGCGGGGAAGGCGGGGGCAGTGTCAGGCTGCACAGCCCAAACCTGAGTCCCAGGGGTGCAGTGTCATTGGACCTCGCCCCTGAGCACCTTGCCTACAGCCTGGGAGGCAGATGCCATGTGATCACATTACAGGAGGGCAACTAGGAGACATTAGGAGGAGCTTTGACCCAGGCCAGGTTAGGGACCCAGTGACTTTGCAGGGCGTCTGATCTGGTGCTGAGATGGTGATCACGACCACGATGATGATGGTGGTGGTAATAATAGAGTTTAATCATAATAAACAAAGACTCATTGGGAGCTAGGAATGAGCCAGTTACTGCTCGAAACACTTGCAGGTGGTAACTCGTTTAACACATCTGCTGATTGGAGATAACGAACTCATGATATTATCACATGTTGAGATGATTAAATGAGATGATATATGGGAAACTGCCTTGGAAATGGATGATAAAGATGACAATGATAATAATAATGGTGCTGCTGGTGGTGATAGTGATGCTGGTGATGATGGAGATGGTGGTATTACCAGTGGTGATGGTAATATGCGTTATAGTGCAGTGGGTAAAGATAGAGACTTGGAGTTACACAGAGACCTAAGTTCAAATTCCAGCTCCACCACTTACCGCATTATCTTAGGCAAGTTTCCCTGAGCCTCAGTTGCCTCATCTGTGAAATGGGAATAATAGCTCCCTCAAGGTGGTGTTGAGAAAAGTGCGTATCTATTTCTCAGCACAGTACCTGGCACTTGATAAACAGTGGTTACCATGGAGAGGGGCGGTGCTGGCAGCAGCGGGAGTGACAGTGGCAAAGATGGGGTTGCCAGTAGGCGTCAAAGAGGTTTTCATACAGGTGAGTCAGCCCCTGATCACACTCCACACAGCTCTTCCAGCACACACAGCCTTCGGAGCCTTCACTTGGAGAGGATATACTTTTTTTAATTTTATTGAAGTATAGTTGACATACAATGTTGTGTTGATTTCTGCTGTACAGCAAAGTGATTCAGTTGTACATATATATATATATTCTTTTTATATTCTTTTCCATTATGGTTTATCACAAGATATTGAATACAGCTCCCTGTGCTATACATAGGACCTTGTAGTTTATCCATCCTGTATATACTAGTTTGCATCTGCTAAGCCCAAACTCCCAATCCTTCCCTCCCCCACCCTTGGCAACCACAAGTCTGTTCTGCAGAGGATATTTTTAATTGGCTACACCTAGTCCCAAGTACGCAGGAAGGCCTTGCACGTTCACCACATTGCAAGCGCCACTCACTTAACCATTAACCGAGATGGCTCTAGCTAAGCTGGGAAACAGACAAAGGTTATCTGTGGAGTTATTGCATCACTTTCTCACCCCTGGCCCTGGCACCACGTGGCCTTAAGCTGACCCCTAGTCTGCTAGGACCACAATCGCCCGGCCCCATCTCCTTCCCCCTCCCAGACCCATTGCTTTTATCCTTCCGTGTCCAGCCACTTAGGGTTTTGTGACCCCAAAGTTAATAACAATAATAATAGCTTACATGTATCAGATTAGTTTATTTAATCCTCACAACCACCCTGTGAGTTGGATGCAATTATTAGCCCCATTTTACAGGGGAGGATACTGAGGCTCAGAAAGGTTAAAGTACCTTTTCTGGGTCACACAGCTTATAATTTCAGAGCTGGTACCTGATTTGAGGTATGTTCGATCTTGAAGCCCAGGCTAATTCTACCATATGACATATGATGCTGCCTGCCTTTCAAAGACAGTCCACAGGAGTGATAGTATTAAACAGCCAGCATGGAGGGTAAATGACTGATTCTCAAGTCCCCCTAGAAAGGGAGCTCTCCACCACCAGCTCCCCTCCAGATATTGACCTGGCAGTACCATGGGCCACTTGTCATGGTCACTATGAATCTCAGAAATGATGTGTCATGCTTTCTAAAACATGCTTTCTGAAAAGACAGACTTTTTTTTCATTGCAGCGTACCCGTTACCCCAGCAGTTCCACTTCTAGAATTTTATCCTTCAGATACGCTTGCACATGTGTGAATGGACATATTTACAAAGTTACTCAGTGTTTTTAATGGCAAAAACTTGGAAGCAACCCAAATGTCTATCACTGGGGAATGGTTAAATCAATTGTGGAACATGCAGATGAGGAAATACTCCCCAGCCATAAAAAAAAACATTTAAAGTAAGCTCTATCTGCAGGAACACAGAAGAGATGTGTAGGAACGTGTCAGATATGGGTCTTTATGACATATTGCTAAGCACAAAAAAAAGAACAGCATGGATGTCCTGTCACCACTTACGTCAAATATGCAGAGGGAGAAGAATAAGTACAGGTGTTTCCTCAGATATGCATGGATGACCTCTAGAAGAAACAGGTACCACTCGTTGCTTTCAGAAAGGACCTAGGTGGTTGGGAGACAGAAGTGCAACAGGGAATTTTTGCTCTATCGCATTATGTATCATCTGAATGTGGGCAGCTATACCAAAATAAATCTATCTATATAAATATGCACACATATATGAATAATCATAAGGGAATGTTCATGGTCCATTAAAAAGAAGTCCCTGGACATGGCAGCAGAGACCTTGAATTTGATTATTGTTTCTGACACCTTGGAAAAGCTACTGGTTGTTTCTGAATCCAGGTTTTCTCAATTATAAGGGGGATGGTGGAGAGAGCGATAACTACTCCCCAGGGATGTTGAGAAGACAAAGAGGCAAAATGTATTTGATTCTTCATTCTCCAGATATTCGTTGAGCACTTACTCTGGGCCAGGCCCTGGGGTCTGGGCTCAAAACTATGTATTAACAAGGTGTGTTCAGGAGCTACGCTCTCCCATCACGCATCATGGGATTACAGGCAAGGGGGAAGATGGGCATGAAATCAATATGTAGCTACGCAGTCGCCTGTTGCCAGAAATACTGCAGCAGGACAGAGCTCTGTGAGAGGGAATATTGCAGGAGATATAGGAGGCCTTTCTGAGACAGTGACACAAGCTCAGACCCACAGGCATTTGCTTGGCCAAGCGAGGAGGGAGAAGCAGTACAGGTGAGAATCCTGAGCCAGAAATAAACTTGGAGAGTTCAAGGAACCAAAAGACAAACTGGCTAGGGAGCAGAGAGCTGGGGGCAGAGCTGGAGGCATAGGGGATGAAAGCAGCCCAAGCCTTCAGGGGCAGGGGGATGGACCATGGGGTACCTTCCAGGGGCAGTGGGAAGACATTGGCGGTTCATCCCGAGGCAGAGGCAGTGCAGCGCAGCGGATAAGAGAGCAGGCTCAGGCAACCCGCTTCAAATCCTGGCTATCCCACTTCCTGGCGTGTACCCTGGGGCAACCCTATGCTTCTCAGTAAGGAGGCAAGGAGTGCCTCTGGTACAGTGTGTGAGGTTTAAGTGCATCCCAGGAGGAGCTCTTAGCTCAGTGCCTGGTGCCTCTCACCACTCAGCAGATGGCTTCGCAGCAGCAGTGGCCATAATAGTAGTTGCAGTGCATTTCTGAAAAGCCATTCTAGAGCCAGGGTGGGCAAACGATGGCCCCTGGACCAAAGCCCAGCCTACCTCCTATTTTTGTGCTGTCCACAAGCTATGAATGTTTTTATTGATTGATTGATTGATTGATAGCTGGGTTGGGTCTTCGTTGCTGCACGTGGACTTTCTCTAGTTGCAGCGAGTGGGGCTACTCTTCATTGCGGTGCGCGGGCTTCTCATTGCGGTGGCTTCTCTTGTTGTGGAGCACGGGCTCTAGGTGTGTGGGCTTCAGTAGTTGTGGCACACGGGCTCAGTAGTTGTGGCACACGGGCTCAGTAATTGTGGCACACGGAATTAGTTGCTCCGCGGCATGTGGGATCTTCCCAGACCAGGGCTTGAACCCATGTCCCTGGCATTGGCAGGCAGATTCTTAACCACTGCGCTACCAGGGAAGTCCCTGAGAATGGTTTTAAATCTTCAAATTAGTTTAACAAAAGAATAGTAATAATAATTCATGACACATGAAAATTTTATGAAATTTACATTTTAGCACCTATAAATAAAGTTTTATCAAGACACAGCCAACCTCATTCCTTTACGTATCATCTATGGCTATTGCTATGCGCCAACAGCATAATTTAGTAGCTGAAACAGAGACCTACGGCCTGCAAAGCCTAGGATATTTATTATCTGGCCCTTTACAGAAAAATTTTCCCAACCCCTGCTCTAGAAATTGGATCAGAGAAGTTCAAAGATACAAGGAGGAAAACCGGTTAGGAGTCTCTTATAGAGTCTGAGCAAGAGGTAATAGAGAACAGGAGAGAAGCAGACAGCTGGGGGAGGGGTTCTGGAGAAGTGTGTTTGAAAACTAGGAAGGGCTTACAAATGTTGGGCCTTGCCAATCTTTCCCACATTGGCCATGGTCATGACTACTTCTATCTATAAGATTTAAGAGGCTTTTGTGGTTTTGACATCAGCTCCAGCATTCTATAATTCTGGGACACTTTATGATAACTGCAGAAGATGATTTCAGGGTCCGGGTGACTGACAAGCTGGTGGCGTCGCAGATGTATAATGCTGGCATCCTCCGAGCAAGCCCAGTGCTGGGGCGTATAAATAGAAGGCAGCCGTCATCAGGAAGTACTTCTGGGGCTGAGGTCATCCTCCCCTTACACTATCATGGCAGGACCAGGCGGGTGCTGGGTCCACATCTGTACCCAAACAAACTCGAGATAGGAGAACATGATGGATTAGAGAAGGGACCAAAAAGTCGGCTGGAGAATAACGCCTGTGAAAAAGGTAAAGCAGTTGAATAATTACAGATTATCCAATTATGGTAGGTAATAGGTAGACATCTATGATGCCTACGCATCTACGATGCCCCAGGTGTTGCTGTCAGCTCTTTATACGAATTGCTTCATTTAATCCTCACGGTCAACGTTACATGGTAGCTACCACCATTATCTCCATTTTACAGATGGGGACAAAGAGACAGAGAAGGGTAACTTGCCCAAGACAGTAGAACTCGTGCGTGGAGGAGTCAGGATTCCATTCCAGGAGATCTGGGTCCTTACTTGCACCCAGTATGCTCCTGTACTTAACCTCTGTGCTTGACTATTCTCTGTTCCAGCCCTCAGGGAGGTGAAGACTGAGGGTCACTTAGGAACCACATGTAGGGCCCTTCTGTTATTTCCCCTCACAACTCCCAGGGAGTATAATATGTTGTCTACAAGACAGCATTTATTATATTATGATCAAGTCATTGTTTTCTTGAAGTCATGTGTGGCTATCAGTCCTCGTTCATCAGCCTGCAATGCCATCCCACCACAACACACACACACGCACACACACACGCACACGCACACACGCACACGCACACGCACACACACACACACACACACACACACACACACGCATGCTTAATGCCGTCTCATCAAGGATGGATTAGGATTTCCAGTGAGCTTTTTCACAAGCTGCAGGTAATTCTCAAAGCACCCAGATCATGCATGTGGGCTGTGGACAGGAGGCCACCACCAGATACACAGCCCAGCTCTCCCTGCCATATCACCAGGACAGTTCTTCCACTTAAGACCCAACCAAGTGGTGCTGTCATGCCTATCTGCCTCCGGTCAACAGCAACGACAATTATAACTGCCAATTGTTAAAGCCATGTGCCTTCAATTTAATCTTCTCAACGACCTGTGGGTTGAAAAAACTGGGTGGGGGTTATTATCTCTGTGTTACTTACAAGGGAAACAGAGGGTCAGAGTGTTGACGCTCTTGCCACAGATCCTCAGGGAGAAAACGTCTGAGTCGGTATCCACACTTAGGACCGCCTGACTCTGGACCCCTGCCCCAAACTGTGAGGCCACAGCAACTCCAGGAAGGAATGAATGAGGCATGTCTCAGGAGCACCTCAGGTCAGTAGATAGTTATTGATCGCATACCACGTGCCCAGTACTGTATTAAGTCTTGGAGATGCAATAAGACAGAAATGGTTCCTGCCTAATAGAATTTAGAGTCCAACGAATACAACTACAGAATTTATTCATTTAACCAATATTCATTGAGAGTCACTCTTCCAGAGCCAGGTACAATTCTAAGTGTTTGAAGATGTGGCAAAATGAACAGAAAAGGCAGGGATGCTGTCTTCATAATGTTAGGACGTTTCAAAACAATGTAATGGAGCGTTTTAGGCAGTGGAAAAGTTGGAAGGGGAAACCAGTCTTATACTCGGCCCCCGCTGGGATGTGCCTTCCCAGCCCTCTAGGGAGCCATCTAGCTGTTGGTGGGATGTCTGGGCTGCCCAGAGGGCGGTCACCCACCCAGGCACCTCCCAGCATCACATCCCAGGAGGGGGTCTGAGAGAGGCTGGCTGGATTCTAGCCCTGGGTAGCTAATCCCAGTTGTGCTGAATCCCCTGGGGCTCTCCAATTATTATAAGAGGTGTCATGAAGTTCTCCTCACAAGTGCTCCAGAAGAGATGATTTTTAATTCACTTTCATTTAAAGGATGACTATGCTGGCAAACAAGTTTCTGTCATGGAGGGAGCAGAAGGGGGCTCCCAGACAGGGAGTGCCACGATGTTAATTGCCTGCTCCAAAATGTCTGGGAATAAAAGAGGTGTTTTTAATTAAGTGCCTTAGAAGTGGAGGCAGAGAGGGGAGACGTGGTTGGGAATTTTCAAATGAAACAAAACAGGTTTCCCCTCTGCAGTCTGGGGAGGGTACACTTACCAACACACTCCCCAGAGCTCATGGCAACTGTGCTTGGAGGGTCTCCATAACTGGACTGCTGCCATGAGGATACGTTTTATCAGAATCTGGGTTAGGGTAGAGGTAGCACATCGAATTTACAAGCCCCAGTGACCATCTCCTTCAGGCTGGGATCGAGACCTCAGAGGACTCTGCAAGTAAACACTGGTCCCAGGTGTGCCAAGCCAGCGTGGCTTCCCTCCTGCTGAGGGGCACAGGTCCCAAGGCAATGTGAAGTTTCCTCTTTAAAGTGCGTCAATGTGGAGGAAAGTACTCCATATATAAAGAAGCAGGTGGTCCTACATGACAAACTCAAACTGGTGCTGGATAAATGGTTGAAGTTTGGAAACCCTGATTTGGTCCATCCCCACCTTTCCTGAGTTTGAGATGGAGACACTGAGGCTCAGAAAGTGGACATGAAATGCCCATGGACACACAGCAGTATGCTTCTCCTGATCTCTCCTTCAGTGCTCTTTCACATCTACCACACAGGAAGCTTCAGACTTTCATGAAAGAAGTGGGATTCAAGCTCGCAAGATAAGCTCAGAAGCCCTGTGTCAATGAGGGCAGAAGGAAATGCTTCCTTTATTTCTCTAAAAGGGAATGAATCAAGACCCTTTAAAGATCCAGGGACACTGAAGGCAAGTCTTCCAGTCGGGATGTCCCCACAGCACCCAATTCCCTTCATAAGAGCGGCTGAGCATCCTTTATAAGGCAATAACGGTATATTCACCATCATAGAGACCTAAAGTGTTCAGGACAATCCTATGAAAATGGCTTTAAAATCCCATCACTTAGTAATTCTTCTTCTGGGAAGATGGAGTAGATGTACTTTTCCCTATTCCTCCTGCAAAGTACAACTAAAATCCCTGGACATTGCAAACAAAACCACTTACAAACATACAAAGACTCTGAAGGGTGGAGAGAAGGAGGCAGACCAATTAGGAACCTCTGGATCTGAGGAACGGCACAATAGTGATTTCCCTGGGTTTTCTTTTCTTATCTTTCTTTTTTTTTTTTTTTTTTGCAGTACGCGGGCCTCTCACTGTTGTGGCCTCTCCCGTTGCGGAGCACAGGCTCCAGACACGCAGGCTCAGCGGCCACGGCTCACGGGCCCAGCCGCTCCGCGGCATGTGGGATCCTCCTGGACCGGGGCACGAACCCGTGTCTCCTGCATCGGCAGGCGGACTCTTAACCACTATGCCACCAGGGAAGCCCCATGACATTGGTGCTTCTTGATTGTCTTGTTTCATTCAGTTGGAGATCTTCCTGGTTCTTGGTATGGCATAAGATTTTAGACTGAAACATGGACATATTCATGTGATATTGTGAGACTCTGGGTCGTATTTAAACCTTATGTTTTAGCTGGCTTTCACTCTGGCATAGGAAAGGAGAGCAGCTCTGTCTTGTTTCTGTCAGATGGGGTTAGAAGTCCAGGTTTCCCACTTGACCTCTGTTGGCACCTGAGAGGGGGACTCCCCATCACTGTTGGGCAGGGGTTGGTATTTCAGTTTCCCATGTGGTCTCCACTGACACCACCCTACAGGGAGAAGAGAGACACCTCATTATTGTTGGGTGAAGGTGGAGGTCCGGGCTCCTACATCATCTCCACTGAGACCAGTGGTGATGAGAGTCCTGGCTACCCTCTTGGCCTTCTCTGACATGACCCCAGTGGGTGTGTGTGGTACCTCATTACAGCCACACCAGGGTGGAAGTCTGGTCTCCTCACATGGCCTTTGCGGGTGTGAGTGGGGCTGGGTCACAGATCTAATAGACATTTATAGAACACTCTGCACAATAACAGAGGAATACACATTCTTTTCAAGTGTCCACAGAACATATACCAAGATAAACTGTATACCGGGCCTTCCGAGCTCAGTGGTTATCAGCAGAATTCACTTCCTCGTGGTTGCAGGACTGAGGTCCCCATTGTCTTAACTGTCAGCCAGGGACTGATCTCAACTTCTAGAGGTGGCTCTTAGTTCCTTTCCACATGGCCTCTCCACCTCAGCAGCAGAGAATCATCCTTGTGGAAAATCTTTCTCACACTGTGAATGTCTCTGACTTCCTCAACAAAATCTGCTTCTACAGAGCTCATAAGATTAGATCAAGCCTATCCAGAAATCTGCATAATTTCCAGATTTTAAGGCCAACTGACTTGAGACTATAATTATGTTTGCAAAATTCTTTCACAGCAGTACCTTGGAATAAGCAAGAGGCTGGGAATCTTGAGGGCCATCATAGAAGTCTACTAGCCCATATTCCATGTTAGGCAAGAGAGGAGGACACAGAGATGACTGGTAAAATACCTATCCTCAAGGGATTACAGTCAAGTGAATGTAGCAAATACAAAGAAGTGATTCAACTACAGGGCAGTAATTGCTAATTCAAAGAAAGTGCAATATTCTGTAGGAATTCCGAGGAGGCATTAACTCTTTCGGGAAGAGTGCAGGAAAGCTTCCCAAAGCGGGTGACGTTTGATCTGAGGCTTGAAGCACTGAGGAGGGAAGGCATTCCAAGCAGCGGGTGCACCATTTACAAAGATAGAAAAGACCACAGCAAATTGAGAGAATGACAAGTTATCCACTGATGCTAAATCTTAGAGGACAGGTTTTAAACGATGCATGGACGCAGCATTAAATAACCCTGACTCGGAAAGCAAGTCATTCCTTTGCAATTCTCCTTCTATCCTTTTAATTAGCTCAAGAAAAAGTTATCAGTTTGGTGTTAGCCTATCGTCAACACCTTTCTAACATCTTTACCCTCTGGCTCCACCTTCTGAAAATGAAAGTATCTAGCTAGCTTAATAGCACTGTTTCTTTCTGTGGATTATTTTTACTGCTACCTTTCATTTGTTACAATCAGTATTGGTTTTTCTTTTTCCATTGTGATAAAAAGATTATCATGATTATTATTAAGGACATACATTTAAGTTTTGAATGTAAATCAGTGTAAATTGAAATGTTAAATAAATATATTACAGGTGGTACATATGCCTCTGGGGCAGAAATTGGGAAGGTGGTTTGCAAATGAGTTAATCTGAGACACAAAGGTGTAATAAGAAGCAGGCAGTATTTGCAGTCAGTCAAACTTGGGTTCAAGTTCGACTCCTCTACGGGTCTTAGTTTTCCGCCACAAATTAAGGAAATGATACACCTACTTAGAAGGTTGTGAAGATTAAGTGAAACCAAGTGTAAGAAGCATCTTATAGGTGGCCTTGTGCGTGGTAGGCATTTGGAGTTCCCATCACAGTGCATATCTCTGAAGAATGGAAACCTCGGTTTTTGGCAACACCAAACAGGAACTTAACTCTAGCACCTACTGAGTATCTGTGCTTGGTAAATATTACATAAGAGTATTCATCTGCTTCGGATCTGGGACCTGTGCATGTGTGTGCATGCTAACTTAGGCTAACTTCAGCTGTTTTGTGAAAAACAACTGATATCAGGAAAAGCATTTGACTCAGAGGAGTGGCCAGCCCAGGCATCATGGACCCGTCCCTCCACCCCTCGTCTGGCTTTCTCTGTGATCTCAGAATGCTACATCCCACAGAGATCAGTGGGAAGCTCATCTGGAATATTCAGATATATGTGCAAATGAAAACACAAGGAAAATACCTCCCACTTCAGTCACCTATTGCTGTGTAATAAGCTACCCTAAAACTTGGTGGTGTTGAACAGCTATTATTTTATTATCATCACTCGTGATTCTGGGGGTTGACCGGGTTAAACTGAGTGGCTCTTCTGCTCTATGTGATCTCAGCTGGGGCTGCAGTCAACTGGGAGGTGAATTAGTTTGGAGCACCCAAGACGGCTCACTCACACGGCTAAAGCCTGACTGGGAGTCAGCCAGAAATCAGCTGGGGCTGTTGTCTGTAGCACCTTGATTTTCCTCCATGTGGCCTCCCCAAGAAGCTTGGGCTTCTCACAACATGGCAGCAGAATTCCAAGAGGAAGGAGTCAGGAAATGCCAGTCTCTTAAGGCCTGGGCACACATGTCTCAGAATATCACTTTCATAGCAACAAAGCAATCACAGGACTAGTTCAGATTCAAGGGGAGGGGAGATAAATGCCACCTCTTAATGGCGAAGTCTCTTTCATACAGTGAGGGAAAGGATTGACTGCAGCCATCTTGCGAGACCAGGTACCATGCCTCCTGAAGCTTTCACTCACTGCAAAGGGTTTCCACTCTAGAATTATGCGTATATTTCAACCCAGTGATTAGTTATCAAGGAATTTATCATAAGGAAGTAATCTTGGATGGTTCAAAACGTTTGACGTAACGTTTTCCATTGCTAACGTTTCTCATGCTAGGAATTCATATGAGGACTAACCACCCACAGTGTCTCACCAGACACAAACCCTATGCATCATAGAAATTGAAGACTTGACCCCGGGAACTGATGTTCCTAGCTAAGGTCATTTGAGATAAACAGAAGATGTGTATACTCTTAAAAAGCATTGACTCCCTAGACCTGGAGAAGCCCTGACGAGAAGTGCACTTCATTCATTCAGCAATCATTTGTGGTGCACCTGTGATATGCCATGTTGGTTTAAACATAGGGATACAGCAGCAATGAATGAGACAAAGTACCTGGCTGCAGGAACTTTACATTCTAGTGGGGAGACAACCAAATAAATGCATAAGTACATATAAAATGGCATATGATAAAAAGACCTTGTTGAGTGATAATTCTCTTCCAAGGTTCTGCAAGAAAGGAGAGACAACATCTGATAGGAGGCACGTCTAGACCCCTTTCGGTAAAATAGCAAATGAAGAAGAAGGGGCACAGAAATAGCATTGGTCTTGCAGTTACAAGACAGATTTATACAGTGGTTCAGAATTTAGTTTGTGAACTTGAACTAATGACTGTAACCTTTATAAGCCTCAATAACCTTCTCTGTAAAATGGGAACAATAGTACCAGTTCTGCTTTCCTTACAGAGATGATACAAGGACTAAACCAGACTGTAACATCAAACCAATAATAAGTTCTGAGTTTTCCCCATTTGGTAAATGTTTAGCTCTACCCTCCAAGCAGAATCAATCACTGCCAAGCCAAGCTCCTGCTGTAAACTTGCAAACATCAAGTCCCAGCTCCGATGCTACCAGTGCCATGGGGTTGATCTCGGGGCATGTGACGTTTTATTCTCACGCCATGGCGGGGCGCGAGGGGGGGATGCAGACATGGAAGGAGACAGCCTCTGTCTAGCACACTTCCTTTCGCTTGCAGGTATTGAGTAAAGCAATCTGAATGTTCTGAAAGGTCATCCTCTGTCTCGCTTTGTTGTAAGACATGTCAGTAGTGGCCATTCCATGCTACCGTTGGTAAATTGATATGTAATAGTTTTCATTTCTCTTAAGAGTCTTATAGTGGAAAAAGTAAATAAATGTAACTTGTGGAAAGACCCATACCAAAATTATAAGCAGTACCTGGTTGGACTGCTGACGCTTTCTTTTTCTAGCTTGCTTCCCTGTTTTGTGTTTTCTTTTTTCATTCATTTAGAAAAATACTTATCTAGCATGTGCATGCAGGGATCAGATAGCTGGGTGGGATGACCCCACAATTCCCATCTCAATTCCAAATCTTTGCTGCTCCCCTACGTCTCTTTTGAGTTTACACGCCAGTGTGGATTTGTTGTCATTAGATTAGGGGCCCCATCAGGGCAATGCTGCTTTTTATTTCTTCTCCTCCTGACATTTCTAAATTTTCAAGACTTTTAGCCAGGCCTCGTGCTCACCAAATCACGAACAGAAGTCGTTTCCTCCTCGCTAGGCCTCTATAAATCACTGTGATAGACTCCTGTCTTTCCTTGGTTTTGAAGTCACCAGACAAAGATTTGAATCCAGATTCTTCTCCTTATTGGCTGAGCAACTTTGAAGAAGCTTCTTAACCTCTCTGAACTGCAGTCTTGTCATCTGTAAAATGGGAGAAACAATACCCGCGGGGAAGGTGGTTGTAAGCATTTGACAAGATAATGGCGAAGAAGGGCTGGCACATAATAAAGGCTCAAAAGGTAATTGCTATTAATAAAAAGTAGTCTTGGGAAGCCCTAGAGGCTGTTCTAGGTTGAGGGTGGAGCTTGGGTTGTTCATAAAAGGCAGAATTGTACAATCATTAAGAAATCTGGCTCTGGCCTCTGAAGAACCCAGTTTAAATCCTTGCTCCCTGCATTGCCCTGGGCGACTTACTACATTTCTAAGAAGCTTGGCTTCCTCACCTGTAAATTGCACATAACAATAACTTACCATAACAGTGTTTCTCAAAATATTATCCAGGGATCCTGGAGACCCCCAAGACCCTTCCAGGGCTCTTCAAGGTAAAATTTACTTTGGTGATAGGGCTAAAACATTACGTGTCCTTGTCATTTTTATTTTTTCTCAAGTATACAGTAGCTTTCCAGAGGCTACGTGACGTGTCATAGTATCATTACTCCCATGACTAACGGAAAGTGTGTTTGTAAATTCCTGTGCTTCCATTTTCTTTTTCAGTTCAATTTCTAACTTGGTAAATATCAAGATGTATGTAACTCGTGTAAACAAAAGCTACTCGGGGTCCTCAATAATTTTAGGAGTCTAAAGGGACCTAAGACAAAACACTTGGAGAATCGTTGCCTGTTAGGGTTATTGTAAAGATTAAGTACTGTACACTTGAGACTAATACAGTGTTGTAAGTCAACTATACTTTAGTAAAAAAAAAAAAAAAAGATTAAGATAAGGGTCTGTCTACTCCACCTATACATAAAGCAAACTGAAATCATAGCACTTGATGCAAAAGTCACCCTTGTTTTATCCCCTCCTGTTTGTTTATATAGTGAAGGTTCAGCCCATGCTAAACTTTGAACAATTTAAAGACACTGAAGTGATCAAAGGCCCCCCACTTGAGATCCAAGTGCCCTGAAGACATGAGAACTCAGTGGGCAGTCCCGAGGGTTTACCCTGCTTGGCTCAACCCTGACCCTTCCATCCTATTACTCGCTGGCCCAGCCAGAAGAAGGCGGTACCGAGGTGGAGGCGGAGGAAAGGTGGCTTATAGAACCCCCTCCTGAGTGGTTGACCAGCAAAAGGAGGTGCCGCCTCAAAACGGGAATAGCTTCCTTAAGGTTTCAGTAATTTCCATGGAAACAAACTAAGAACCGTAGTTACTTTCAAGGGAAGGTGGGGAAACGGTGGGATGACCTGCAAGAGTCAAGAGTAAGCGATATAAAAATATTAGAGTTGCGGGGGGAGGGGTCTTTTTCTTTCACTCTTCAGACACACCCTTGAGGGAAGAACAAAAAATCGGCATCCCTAAATTCCGATACTGATGGCAAGTAGATGAGGATTTTAGACGGTAGGTATCAAATGAGTTTGAGAAAGATGCGGCGCTAACTGGATCCTAGTCATACAGGAAGTTCTTAACGGAATCCTTTAAGGGCCGGCCAGGGCAGTTCGCCTCTCAGGTAGGAGAGCACCTCCCGAGAGACCCCCTCCAAGGCCAGGACCTAGTTTTATGCACCGTTAACTAACAAACAAACAAACCCTACATCAGCAGTAACGGAACAAACAGGTGCAAGCCAGTAAGACAGTTTTGCATATGAGCTATTTTTATTGCAGAAATTTCTGGGGACGCAAAGAAGGGGTTCTGTTAGAGAAATTGGAGCCCTAGGAGAGACCCTAGAAAAACTTTGTAGCTACTTTCTCCTCCTCATCCTAGGAAAAGGCCAAAAGGTCTCCAGGTGCGTTGGCCTCGCAGTCAGCCCCAGAGCCAGCCGTTTTCACCCCAGTCCCTGTCCTCGCCTCCAGCCACTCCGCCGTTCACGGCCACCTGTTGCTGCCCTCGCGCCCAGAGCCGAGTCGCAAGCCGCCGCTAGAGTTCGTTCTAATTCCCCGGAGCAAAGGCCGGCCGGGAAGCCCCGACACTCCGCCCCTGCTCATCTTCAGGGCAGGCGGGGACTCCGCTGAGCCTCCCAGCCCCAGGCTCCCGTTGTCTCCTCGCCGCGCTCGGACGTCAAAAGTGGACCCCAGACAGTATCCCCTTGTCCCCGCTTGGCTCGTGCGCGCTCACGCTCAGCTCACACCTGGGAGATGCTAACGCGCCGAGATGCCCACGGAGGAGAAACTGGTCCATCCGGGCAGGAGCGGGCGGCGCAGACAGGTTGCTCTCCGTGAGATTCCAAAGCGTCCCCTGAATCCCAGATCCCTTAGAGCTCCGCAGCTGAGCGCTGTTGCAGGAACGCCGCGCCCCAAACGCAAGCTCACGGTTGCAGAGGCCGCAGGCGAAGAGCGGCGAGATCCTGACTCGCCTTTGCTCTCAGGCGCCGGAGGGGATCCGGGGGGCGGCGGCGGTTAGGGATGCCCTCCCGCCAGGAACGCCGGAGTTCCAATTCCGAAAGAGACCCGCCTCGCTTCCGAGGGACTTCCCTGCGAGCGCCGCAGGGGTGTGCATTTCTCGAAGTCTGAGAATCCCTGCGAAAGCTGGCCCGACAAGAGTTGAAGTCAGCTCCCGGGGCGTCTGTTTGTTTATTGGCTCTTAGGGTAAAAGTTTGAGGATGTTGAACCAACCTCAGACCTGGCGCAAGCGGAAATCTCAGAATCTCTCCAGCAAAAGTCATCTAATTTCGACTCGTTATATAAGTGAGGGGCTCTTTCTTACCCTCCCTACCCCAAGCCCTCTCATTACTATTCCAGGAGTTAAATGTGTCTCACTTAAAAAAAAATTTTTTTTTTAAGTTATTATTATTTCTTTGAGTCCGAAGGCGGGAGAAAGCAGGCAGAGCCGGGGGCGCGCGGCAGCCCCACCCTCGCGCTGCCCCTTGGGCTGCGGCAGGAACGCGGGATCCCGGGTGCCGCCGGTTCAGGGCGAGCAGCCGAGCCCCGCGGTCCCTCCGTCCGCCACTCCACGTGGTCAAGATCAACAGTTTGTT
The DNA here is from genome assembly GCF_937001465.1 of Orcinus orca. NCBI lineage: Eukaryota > Metazoa > Chordata > Mammalia > Artiodactyla > Delphinidae > Orcinus > Orcinus orca. The sequence goes on from NC_064575.1 coordinate 71,232,475, forward strand.
GAGCTCATCAGTGACACCTTGAACTTTTCATAAAGAAAATGGGTATTGCAGCGGGAGGGTTCGGCCGCGGCCGCCGCGCCGGGTCCTGCTTAATATTCAATGATCTCGCTCGCGCCTCCCCCTCCGCCCCTCGCAGAAATTCCACCGAGTCCGTTACTGGGCTCAGACTTTTAAGTTAATTTACTGCCCTCCCCCCAACCTTGGCTAGTAACCAGCGTCTTTAGGGCTAGCTTCCCCCCCGGCTCCCGCCTGAAAATGACATTTCGCCGGCGTCTCCGGAGGGGGCTGAATTTCACTTTGTAACTTTCTGCGGAACCCGAGCCCGGGTGGCAGCTCGGGTGGTGGTATCGTATGCAAATACGCATGCTGACGTTACAGATCATGTGGGTTTTGGCGTAGATTCCCCACTGATCGAGACATTTTTTTCCCCTTTTTTTTTCCTTCTTTTTTTTTTTTTTCTTTCTTTCTAAAAATTTTGGCCACTGTTCTCCGAACGGGGGCTTCTTCTGTCTGTCTGTCTGGCAGGCTGGCTTTCCCCCTCTTTCCCACGGAGCCCGAGCCGGGCGCCCGGTGGGGAGTGGGGAGTAGGTGGGGGGAGCCAGCAGAGTTCCATTTTGGAACGCCCGTGCAGCGTCTCCGCGTTCCCAGCCCGGGTCTCCGCGTTCCCAGCCCCGGCGCAGGTAAGAAACTTCGCCCCGGCGCGGAGCACCCCCCGCCCGGCGCCGCCGGCCCCAAGCCCCGCACGCCGGGCACCGGCCACTCCAGCCCAACTTTCCCACCGCTGCCGCAGCCGCCGCCGCGGCTCCCGAAAATGTGTTGTTAATGGGACTTGGCCGGGTTTGCGATTGGAAGGGGGGGGCGGGAGGGAGGGTGCAGGCTCTTTTTGCGGGTAGGAGGAGATCAGAGGATCCAGAGGTGGGGGAGATTTTTTTTAAAGAGTTTTGATTACAAGTTTGGATCAATGGGAGGCAGACCGAGAAGGAGGAGGAGGAGGAAAAACATGTCTACGTTTCCCTATGTCGACATAAGCCACAAAAAAATATGGCGTCCGCTTTCGACAGGGCGTTACGTAGACCCGACTCTGTTTTTATTTATTTATTTCGTGGCCGGCTCCCTCCCTTCTTGGCCAAACTGCGGCGCTTTGTGCGAACGGGGCCGGTCCCGCGGGGACTCCACCGGGAAGTGGCCCCGGCTCCGCAGGGTTTGGCAGCCGGGGGGCTGCGTGTGTGTGCTCCCCTCCCTCCCCCGCTCTCCCCTCTTCTCCCCTCTCCCGGTGACGATTCGCCGTAATGTGGTGGCAGGAAGCATGACGCCGTGGGTTGAGGCTGCCTCTCCTCTCCGCGCTCCTGGTGGCTGCAGGCAGCAGGCGCGCGGCGCGGGCGGGCGGCCGCCCGCCCGAGCTACCTGCCGGGGGCCGGGCCGGAGTGCGGCGCTGTCCCCACGCCCCGCTCAGGTGCCGGGAAACCCGCGTGGGGAGGGGCGGCGGGGGACCCTGGGGACCCCCGGGCCCGGCTGCCCGCCGCCCGCGGGCCCGCGCCCGCAGCCCGCCCAAGCCCACGATCGCCCCCCGGAACGGCAGCTGGCGCTTTTCTTCTGCCCCACGAGAGGTTCATCTTTGTTGGTGTTGCGGCTCCTTTGTGGCGTCCCCAGGACTTGGTATCTTCGCCTTTGCAAACTTGCCCCTTTCCCAGCCGCTTTGCAGGAGGCTGGAAAAGGAGCGGAAAGTTGGAAACCAGTGAGCATCACAGCACCGTCCCCTCGGCCTCGTCGCTGTGCGGAGCTCGGGAGGCGGCGGCGCACGACCGGGAGGAGGAGGGTGGTGTGTTAGGCTGCGGAGAAAACTTGCCGGGGAAGCCAAGTTGTGATTTGCTCAGGCTTCCACCTGATGGATCGGCTTCAAAGCCAGTGGGGTCTCTGCCTTCAGCTATTGCCGCGATGGCCTTTTGTTTGTCTGGGAGGTGAGGGAGGAGGAAGGTGAGGAAATAATGACTTTCCCTGGACCCCTCCCCTTTGAAAGTGTCGCTGCCCAGCTTGGGCCCCAGGGATCTCCAAGTCTCTTCAGGCCCTAGAGTTCTGTCCTACCTGCTCCCTGATGATCGCCTTCTGCCTCCAAGTTAGCAGCTCCCCAAGTCTGAGGCAGGCCCAGCTGGGCAGGATTTGGGGAGCGGGCATCCCTCCCCTTCATCCCTTGGGTCGCTCAGACCTCCCACAGTTACCCTCTTAAAACACACACAAACACACACACACACACTCACACACACACTCTCCTTTATGTAGAGCAGAAATTAATGCCTGTTGAAGTGAAGAGTGAGGTTCAGAGAGCTCTTCAAGATTTCCGTCAAAAGGGGATTTTCTATTTATGAGGGCAGTTAAAGAACTTGAGTCCCGGGGCAGTGATGTCAAAAAGCATTTGGATGACAACCAAGTGGAATAAATATCTTGTAAAATGGCACGTTTAATGGTAAAAATAGATTAATGGAGCCGCCAAGTGCTTGAATGGGGCTAACATAACGGTTTCAGTTTAAAGGGAAAGTTATATCAAGCTGTATACACATCTTCTTTTAAGGCCAAAGGCGGGAAATCTACAAGTAAGATTGAAATGTGTCACCGACAATGACTGGATCCGCGATCTGTGGGAATATCATTGCTGTTTAAACACCCTGCTTTGCGATTGTTCTCATGTGCACGCGTACCTTGCGGCCAGGTTTGGTGTCAACTAAGGACCCACTTGAAGTTAACAGCTTTTAAGGGGAAAATTTGGAGGCCAGCGTTCTGGGGTAAATGGGATATATTAGCTAATCCCCGTTTAAAGGAAAATAATCAAAATGCCACAAATGTTCGTTGGCACTCAAGAAAAGTATTCTCCCAATGTAAATGCAGTGTACCTCGACATGCCAAAAGGCGACCCCACCCCAAGCGTCCCATCCACATCAGGACCATTGATTCAGTGGGATGCCATGCATTTGACAAAAACAGTAATGACGGTGTTTGATGACAATGGCTGACACTGTTTCAGTGTGCCGGGCATAATGCTGTATATTTTACATGCTTTATCATTTAATTCTCACCGTAACCCTATGAGATAAATACTATTATTATCCCAAGCTTAGTGGGGAAGAAACTTAAGCTCAGAGAGGTGAAACAAACTGACCCAAAGCCGCATGGCAAAAATCAAATTCCACGTTTGAAGCCAAGCCTTACAACACTCCAGTATAGCAGCTCCCCAGATATGGGAAGTTGTAGTTAGAATGAAAAGTGAAGGCAGAAAAGAGGGAACAGTGACCATGGCCCAGTGGTCCGAACTCAGGAATTTTCCTAGTTTTCATCTCTTAATTCATTTATTTAGCAGCTGTGTGTTGATTTATTTGTTCATTCCGCAACTGTAATATTCATCACACTAATAAAAGCCTAGAGTCATTAAGCAATTTTATATGCCAGAGACCATTCTAAGTGCTTAGGATTAAACTATTTTGTCTTCGTGACAACCCTGCGGGGTAAAGTACTGTCATCCTCTCCTTTTTATAGATGAGGAAACGGGCACGGAGAGGTTCTCTAACTTGCCCAAGACCAAACAGCTAGCAAGCAGAGTGCCAGACCCCAGAACACGCACACTCCACGTTTGCAGACAATGCACTGCTCCAGACGTTCTAGAGGTGCTGCTGAGATAGAACATCTATCTAACCTCGACGCAAAGCACTGCTCCAGACACTATGGAGACGTCAGTGAGACCAAGACCCCTTACCCTCTAGGAATTTGAGCAGCCAGCAGGCCAAATAAAGCAGGATTAAATAGGTACTAGAATTGAGAAAAGTAACTAGTGTGGAAGTACAATGAAGGGTGCAGTTCTTGTGTTCTGAGGGACCCATGGAGGATTTCCCAGAGGGGGTAGCATCAGAACTGACCCATGACTGAGGAAGAACAATGTCTGGCAGTGTGTTGGGTATCATTGAACTCACCTGTTAGCAACAGAAATCCTGCCCACCGGTGACTTAACCAGATGGGGGCTTATTTGTGTCAGACAACAAGAAAGTGGGTGGGACCATGCCTCAGCTGTACCACTGGGGACCCAGGCTCTGTCTTTCTACTCTGCCACCCGTAGAGTATAGGCCTTTGGCCCCAGGTCTGTCACCTCGTGGTAGGAAGGTGGCCACTGCATCTCCAGGCCTCACACCTGCACACCAGGAAAGGGGAAGTAGGATGAGTGAGGCACGAAGAGCATTTACCTAGTGTGGCTTTACTGTTACATTTGGAGAGGGACACCCCTCTCAGGGACTTCTGCCCTTAGCTCAACCAGAACTGTGCCACATGGCCACCCAACCCTACCAGGAAGGGGCAATGCCGTGTTTTTAGTTAGGCACATCACTGCCACGAGCAAACTGGGGTTCAGCATGTAAGGCAGAAGGGGTGAATGGAGAAACGGTTGTTGCGTTGGCAGATAAGGCGTTAGTGGCCTCAGATGAGAAGAGGAGGTTACTCCTGATGAAGTTAAAACTGCGTCCTGAGAGCTGTGTGTATTCTGGGGAGATGGAGAGGGGGATGCAGGGAAGGTTGTGCAAAGAGATGCCGCCACACTTGGGGGTGGACATAGAGGAGGTTGGCTGTTAGTCTGTAGGTACTGGGGAGCCATGGCAGGCTTCTGAGGAGGGAGCGTCAGGTGTTTGGAAGGTAAGACTGACAGCCGTGTGCGTTATGGAGATGAATCAGCTTGGTTCTTATTTGAACTAAAATGAGTTCTGGAAAGTTTCAGACCAGGGGACCAGTTCTGCCTTGGGGCAAAAAGAAGACAGCACACTAAGAAAGTGAGGGAGATTTTCTTTTAGGTCCTGCCAATAGGAATCCAAAATTAACCTGATGTCAGTCGGCTGTCACCAGGAAGTAACTAGCTCTCCTTGTGCAGTAACTCAGTGAGTGGAACTGGATACACTGGGAAGGGTACCAGTTTACTCCCCAGACGTGACGCTTGCTTTTTTCCTGACCCTCGGACTCCCCAGGCCCCACCTGCAACTCCACCACTCATCAGCAGAATAATTTTGGTCGTGACCCTTCAGTTTTGCTTTTAAAGGAGGGGATGCTATCAGAGGGCCTCCGGTCAGGTTCCCCACGCTGGATTCCTCCAGCAAGGACCAACACCCCTGATTCTCTGCTGAAGTAATAGCTTTATGATTTGGGGCTATTACATACCTCTTTAAACCTCAGTTTCCTCATCTCTAAAATGGAGATTCTTCCAGCAGCTGCCTTCTGGGTTGTTGTGAAGCTTAAGAAGAGATTTATAAAAGAGCTTAGCACAGCGCCTAACACGTGGGTTATTCTCAGTGAACATTACCTGTTATCACCATCATCTCCTCTGCCATCATAATCACTGCCGCCACCTCTAGGATGTGACTTTCTTCTCTCCTTGAGGTAATTAACATGCATGGATTCTTATCGTAGATTTCGAGACCCCAACTGTCCCCATCTCATTGCAATTCTCCTCCCTACCCCCCCTCCTCCATACACATATATGCTCATTTGTGGCAAGTCTGAGCAACTACTGACATGGAAATCTCTTCCTGAATATCACAGGGGGACCCTGGTGCAGTCTTCAGGTACTGTAATGTGCTGTGTCATGGTCAGATCCAGACAGCGCAGTTCTGAAAGGATGCTTAGCTGCTCACATATCCCTGTGGTAGACAATAAAGTGGGCATTGTTTTTGGCATTGACAAGGTAGTTTCATTTGTAGTTGAAAAAAAGAAAGTCCTCTGGATTCCCCGCCCCTACCCTACATCGAACAGGTTGGGATTTTAAGAGCATCCACCCTCAATCTGTTTCCTCTTCCTATGCTTGAAGTCATGCACTTAAGAGGGATTGATTGGCAATGGTGTGTGTGTGTGTGTGTGTGTGTGTGTGTGTGTGTGTGTGTGTGTGTCACACATACGCACATGTAACAAGCCCCCAAGGAGATAAACAGTCTTGGCAACGGTCCATCACGTTCCACCCAAACTTTAAAATGGAGTCAAAAAAAAGACCAGAGTCAGTTTTCTTGCTGACACCTCTCCTTACCCCCTGGTGAACAATTTACGTGTTAAGAGCCACAGTTCTGCACACTTTCTTCCTCTTTCTGCCCAGCTCCGGTCCCCTAGTGCTAGAAACACTTAGTAGAGATTAAATCGTATTACACAATGTTTCACTGCAACAGTATTTACCACATAAAACCTGCAGTGAATGAAACGCTTGTGCTCTTGATTCATGGGGGATCGATCTTAAGGAGTGTGACCCAGGCATTCACTGACTTCGGTTCTAAGAGGTTCAGAGTATATTTTAGGGGTGCACAGGCTTGCTTGGGATGGAAAAATGGGAAGCGTGTGCTGGGTTTACTGTCCTGGGTTTAAAGCCACTCTGGGTTCACCAGGCAGGGGGAAACCAGCCCAATCCTGCGAACCATTTGCCGTCAAGCCCCAGGCAGGGAGTGGATTCCCGTGTCTCTGGGGCATTGGAGGGTGGCCGAACTGAATTAGCTCTTTCTCTGGGAGGGAATCCTCCCTGTCGGGGGCCCAGAACAGACTCTGTGGGAGAAAGAAGGAGCCTGCTGTCAGGAAGGGCAGAGAGAAAAAGATGAATGAGATCTTCTGGGCTGGTTGGATGCCTGCAGCTGCAGCTTCTGGGCTCCAAAACATCTGCAGAAAACCAAGGAAGGACCAGAATCTACACGGAGGAGGCCGCATGCGCGCACGCATGGGCTGGGCCAACGTGATGGTTTAAATCAGTGTCGCAGAAAGCCTCAAGGAAAACACTCCTCAGCAGGGCTGACATTTGTGTCCCCCCCCGACCGCCATCTCTGCCCTGCCACAGACCCCAGCCTTGTCCACTCTGGCTGATGAGGTGGAATGAATACAGATCTCCCTGCACACCCAGACACACCACAAACACAGAGCCGCCATCCTCGGGGCAGCAACAACTTCCAACAACTGGGCACCTACCTTGTGCCAGGCGCCCTGCCGAATGCTCGCTCTCCACTGCGTCCTTCAGTGTGACCCTGAGGAACACATTGAGAGCCGTGGCGGGGCCCCATGTTAAAGACAGGAGGCCAGAGCGCTCAGATGCTTGCTCAAGGTCACAGAGAGAAGGTCGCCAAGATTCGAACTCACATCAGTCTGATTCTAAAGCCGACGCCCTTGGTCATCGCCAGGTCTTTCTGAAGTGTTCTGGAGGCCAGCTCCACCCCAGCCTGGAAGAATAATGGCGGGAGAAGGGACACTTTTAGAATGAGCTTCTGGACAGTCTGACAGCTTTTCTGCTAAAGGAGTGTAGGGGTGAGTGCACACAGGCTTACGTGCGTGTGTTCGTGCCTTTAGTCAAAACAGATCTGTGCCTGTTATCCTTAGCCCCCACACCCCACCCCCAAGACAGCCTCTATCAGTGTCTCTACCAGAACATTCTCTAGGGAGCATGGCACCCTCTCCACCCTCTCCTCCCTGGCTCCAGCGAGAAAAGGAATCCCAGTGGGCTGAAAGCTGCAGAGTTGGAGACGGTGGGAGGAGAAGCCGGGTGCTACTTTCCGGACGCTGAACAGCCATGCCAGCCAGTGGGGGAAGCAGGTAGAGAGAGCAGGCATTGGGAGGGAGGAGAATGGCTGCGTCGCTGTCTTTATACGATAAAAGAGGATCATTGTTAACTGGGAGCCCTTGAATCGTTACACGTCTGCCCGTGCTTCTCTCCAGCTGCAGGGCCATTTAGTTAAATAGCACACAGAAAACTCCTTTCAGCTGGCATTACTTTTCCCGCTGTTTTCAAAATATGAGACTGGGCTGAACTGCTCGAACGAAAAAGCCATCTCAGGCTCCCTTAGCCCCTGTGTGTACCCGGAGCCCCCACGGGACCTCCCTGGCCTGTGCAGGAGGACTTTTAGAAACTATTTTGCTTTGCATTGCACTCTTGTCTTTTTGGAAACAGCACCTTTAAGGGACTTGTACCCAGCCTGGTCAGAGCTGGATGTCACGGCCAAGGTGTTTAGGGTGGGTGGTGGCCCAGAGGGGGTAAGGAAAGGCCAGAATGACAGAGGCTGGAGGAGGGGAGATATGGACTCACAGCTGGAAGCTGGAAGAAGAGACTGCCCCCCACCCCCCCCCGGCCAAGAAATCGAGGGGAAGGGATGCTGGTGGCTCCAGGCAGGAGCGGAGAGGAACAGGGCCTCACCTAACCTGCCCTAACGGAGTGCCAAGATCGCGTTATCCTGTAGAACGGCCTGGAATTTAATTGATTCTGAGCAGGCAGTGAATTTCTACCAGAGCCACACAGCTCAGGAGAGCTGGAAGACTTCACATTGTTTCCAAGAGCAAAGGTTCCTGGGCCCACGGAGCTGAAGAGTAGAAACGGTCTGGATCACTGGTGGGTTAATGGTAGACCCTCCGAAGACAGAGGGCAGGAGTCGACACTGAAATGGGACATGGCCTGACTCCGGCACTTTTAGAAATGGGATTTATGGATCTCCTGGTAGAAAGTCTAATGTCCTCTGGCGTCCCCGGAGGGGGACGTTGGGGGGATGAGAATAATAGCATTATTATTAATTATTATTAATTATAATAATTATTAATTAATTATTAATGGTGCATTAATAGGCTCAAGGAGTGTTCTAGCAGGAAGAAAGTTGAGGGATCGCCTCATCAAGCTTAGGGGAACTGAGGCTCAGAGCAATAAGGGAATTGGCCTCAGGTTACAGGATTGTATGGCAGTGTATGGCTTTCCCTCTTCTGTACAATCTAACTCAAGGCCCTCTGTCTCCTTCGGACTCCCCTGACCAGCCAGCCCCATCACAGTACCTTCCCTCCCCCCTTCTGTTTTTCTGTCCAATCAGCACACACTCACTGAGCACCTACCAGAGGAAGAAAAGAACGTCCCTGCTCTCAGGAAGTTCACGGTCATTTGGCGCTTAGCTTTCTGACATCACAGGTGCAAAGCTGAGTGCCTTTTGTGGGCTAGCTCACAGCGCTTCTAGGAGCTATGAGGACTCTGTTATCCCAATTTCACAGATGAAGAAGCACAGAGTGGGGAAGCCCTTTGTCCAAGGTCTCTGCAAGTCAGGCAGTCCTCCACCACACCTGCTGCTCTTAAGGCAGGGGCACATGCAGCTTCTCCTACCCTCTGTGCACCTGCAGCTCCAGCGAGAGGGCTGGGGCCCCTCCCCCACTGATTAGCGCAGAGGGCGGAGTCACCAGCCGGCACTGAGGATGACACAAGGATGGGTGTGCATTCAGGGCCTGACAAAGGGCCTTCTTATGCGTGGGGGGTTTTCCCAAGGTATTGAATGTCAACTGTGTGTAGGCCCCACACACCCTTAACACCATAGCCCAGGTCATTTGTGTGGCAATCCTGCTAAGCAGATAGTGGGAAGGGCAGAGCCGGAACTCCAGCACAGGTCTGTGCAATCCCAGACCGGATCAGTTTTAGCCACATCAGGCAGGCATGCCTCAGCTAGAAGTCGCTGATTGGGGAGTCCTGTGTGGGCCGGGGCAGGTCACTTAGGGACACAGAATCACAGGTGGCAGCCCAGTTTAGTTTCCCAAAGGTCTCCATAAAACTAAAGGAACTATGAGGCACTTTAGGCAACTTTCAGTTGAGCAACAGATACTTATTTGAGTATAATAAGAAGTCCCAAGTGCCAGGCCCTGTGCATCTCTGTAGCATAGATATTAGCATTAGTCACCATCTAAAAAAATAGCTTGAGAAGTAACTTACATACCTTCAAATGCACCCATTTAAAGTGTACAGTTAACTTTCTGTATATTTACAGAGGTATGCATTCATCACCACAGTCTAATTTCAGAACATTTCCATCACCCCAGAAAGAGGTCCTGTGCCCGTTGACAGTCACTCTCCATCCCCATCTCCCACCCTCTCTCCCACAGCCCTCGGCAACAACGGATTAGACTTTCTGTCTTTATATATTTGCCTTTACTGACATTTCCTATGGAAGGAATTGTATAACATGGGGTCTTTCATGTGCTGCTTTCACTTGGCATGTTTTTGATGTTCATCCATGTTATAGCATGCGTCAGTACTTCATTGTTTCATGGCTAAGTAATATTCCATCGTATGGCTAGACCACAGGTATTAGTGTGCTGGGGCTGCCATCGCCACATACCGCAGACTGGGTGGCTTAAAGAACAGACGTCTCACAGTTCTGGAGGCTGGAAGTCCAGATTCAATGTGTCTGCAGGTTTGATTGCTGTTGAGGTCTCTCTCCTTGGCTTGGAGAAGGCTACCTTCTTACTGTGTCCTCACATGGTCTTTTCTCTGTGTACGTGCCTCCCTGGTGTCTCTTTTTGTGTTCAGTTTCCTCTTCTTGTAAGGATACCAGTCGGATTGGACTAGGGTCCACCCTAACAGCTTCATTTTCGCTTAATCACCTCCTTAAAGGCCTTGACTCCAGATACAGTCACCTTCTGGGGTTAGGGCTTCAACAAAAGAATTTGGGCAGAACACAATTCATATCATACCACAGTGGTGTCATGGGCTGTTTTGTTTATCCATTGACCTGCTGATGGGCAATTGGGTTGTTTCTACGTCTTAGCCATTGTAATAATGCTGCTGTGAACATTCGTGTGCAGTCTCTGTGTGGACGTGTGTTTTCATCTCTTAGGGAGATTTCTAGGAGTGGAATTGCTGGGTTTTGTGTTTAACTTTTTGAGAAACTTCCAAACTGTTCTCCTGGCTGTTTCCACTTTATATTCCCACCAGCAGCGTATGGGGATTCTGATTCCTCCATATCTTCGCCAACCCTTGGCATTGTCATAAGGTCCATTTTCCGGGTGAGGAAACTGAGGCACTGAACGGGGAAGGTCAATCACAGGGTTAGAGAGCAGAGGAGCAGGCTTCACACACACACACACACACACCAGTTTGACCAGCTCCCTACCCGGGTCCAGGACCGGTTAGCAAGTGAGGCACCCAGTGTGTGAAACCTAAGACAGTGTTTGCTCTCAAGGTCAGCAAGTGCAGGCTTGGCACCTGAGAGAGAGTAAAAGTGCCTCCTTAAATTTCACATCCTGGGTGCCTAGTTTGCCCCTTACCTCACCCTTGCCCTGGCCCTGCAGCCACCCTGCTCCTTGTGTGTAGGGCACTGTGCTCCGTGTTGGGGGGATGGGAGCGAGGGTCGGGACAGAAAATCAAGCCACCACCCCTTCCCCGGAGGGGCCCTCAGTCTGGCTGGAGAATGTGTGCATTTGCAACCACACACAGCGAGCCTAGCTGGACCTGCAGAGGCAGAATCCCTGCTCACAGGGCTGCTGTGCAGATTTCAGGGGAACCTGAATACCTGTGAGGAACTTAGCACAGCGCCCGACACCCAGGCAGTGCCTCAGAAGTGCTGACTGGCACTAGCCTCGGACCTGTGTGTCATGAGGCTGCCTCTGAGTCACGGGAGTTTGAGGGATGTCCTGATGCTTTGGATCTGTGACTGGGAGCCTCATCCCCACCCCACAGAAGAGCCGTCACCCAGTGACCAAGCAGTGGCCAGAGATGAAGGAAACTGGCCATCTGCGCCCTCCTCAGACCTGCTAAGCCTGTCCTGGGAATGGCGGGTCCGTCCACAGAGCCCAACACTAGCTCTCTTTCAACTCACGGGTGTCCCCGGTCGGGCTGTAGACACTCCAGGTCTGGCTCTGTTACCTCCAAAGCCAGAGTGCAATTCCTGTGCTCCCAGACTGAGAAAAGACCTAGTGGATAATACTGGTGGGGGTCAAGGTGAGCCAGGGAAGGAATGGCCTTGGGTCCTTTGTGCTGAGTTGACAGTCCCCTGGTTTTCCCCAGATGGGTGAAGGGGCCCTGTCGGTGGCCTGGGTTGTAAACACCTCAGCCTGCTGGTCTTTCAGGGTTGGAGAGGGGTGCACTGACTGATCCTGGTAGGAGATTCGGGGAATCAATTTCAAGATGTCTGTGTACAGAAGACGTTTCAGTTACAAAAATGATAGAAATGGTGCTCGGCTTGGTCAGAGGCCACGTAGATTCTGTATGTGGCTTAAAGCGGACCCACCTCTCTTAATAACTGAAGCTCAGTGGTCTTGCCTCAGGGGAAGGCGGCTTGCTGGCAGAACCACAGGACCGAAGGCATTCAGACCTCCCGGCTGGTGCCCTCCCCAGCCCTGCGCACACACCGTGCCTGCCACACACCTGCTGGCACACTGAGCACGGGCAGTCCGTGCTGCAGGGTCACCGTGTGCCTCACCGGTGGCCTCAGGTGTGTTCTGACACCATGACAAGACCTCAGACTTGCGGGACATGAGGGCTTTACACTTTAACCCCCACACACCCCACCTCAGCCCCTGCCACCTGAACCCCTAGCTCTGGCTGAGTGGTGGCTCAATAAATCATTGTTTAATTGATAAACAGAATCGAATAAAAGAGAATCTGTGTGTGTTGAAATAGGAAGAGGGAGTCATGATGGGCTACCCAGAAGTGAACAGGAACTCTTCCAGAGTTGATTTTTTTGCATCTGTTTTTTTTCAATAAGAGGGGGATGGAGGAAGTTATCAGAAGGAATATATGTCGTGGCATCTGTCACCATTCTCTCCCTGCCTCCATGCCACTGACGTGTGGTTCAAAAATACGAAATCTGATCATGCCCAGGAGTCATAAACCCAAATGCTTTTAGGGGCCTTGCACGTAGCAGAAACAAGTAAAGGGGTCAAGCGTAGGACATTAGGGAGTGGTGGGGAGTGGGTCAAAGGAGAAAGCATATGTCCAGTCTAAAGCACCCAAAATCAAAAAATTTTAAGTGAGCTTTCCTGTCCATTCCAAGGACTGCTGCTTAGTAACTTCTAACCCATAGAATCAAGTCCAGATTCCTGAGCCTGGCGTGGCAGCTCTTTGAGAGCCGACCTCTACCTACCAGACGTATTTTGCCATAACCTCTTCCTCTGCTCTGCCATGTGTCCCACACTTCAGCCATTCAAGGCTGACCCCTAAACCCCACATGTGCCATCCTCTCTCCCTTTTCTTTCCTTTTCCACACGTAGGTCCTTCTCCCTGGAAGACTCATCCTCCAGACTTAGCAAAATCTACTCATTCCTGCTAGAGAGATACTTGCTCTCCCCTCCGAGAGGCTAGTATGCCATGGAAATAGCCACTTAGAAATCTTAGCACATGGATTTTGATCTGTTTGCACGTCTGTCTCTGTGAAAAGCTGTGGACCACCCCTGCGCTCCAAGGGAGACTGTCCTCTTTGTCTTCGTGTTCCCAGCACCCTCCCAGGGCTGGCCCACTGAGTAGGTTCAAAATGAGCGTCTCTCTCGAGTGACTGGATGGTTCTACAAATGAGTAAATGATTCTTTCTCCAGAGCCTGTTTGGGAGCCTGTGTTCTGGGTCAGCACTAGGTAGTTAAATAGGAGCTGCTGCCCGCTGCTGCCCCTGGTGGCTGGTCCTTGCCAGTGCCTGGAAGGACAGTCACTGGACCATTTCGTCACAGGAAGCCAGCAAGGAGGCTTCCGTCCCAGGCTGCCTTTGTCCCAGGGTTGGGGCCTCTGGGCCAGATTCTGCTGATCTGCCTGCCTCCCTGGCTCAGCCCCACTACCTTGTCTGGACATCTGGCCTCTGTGTGCATCCTGGGTCTACTTCCTCCCTCTGACTTGGCTGTAGCCTCTGTTTCCTTCCGGGAACACTGGGTCCACCTTCCTGTGTGGCACCCAGAGCAATATCACAGGTGGCATTGCAGAATCTTTCTACCAATTCTAATGGTAAATTTTTTATTTTTTTATTTTTGGCCAAGTCTGAACTTGAGACCAAACTCTAAAGGTGGTAGGAAAGAAGGACACACGTTGATTGAGTGCCTGATGCATGCCAACCATTGAACCAAGCATACTGTATTCTCTACCTTGTCTTATTTTATTTCATTCCCCCAACAACCCCAGTTGGTAGAAATTTTTATACCCATTCTACATATGAGGAAATTGAGGCTTTATGAAATTAACTGGATTTAAAGGCAGGCCCAAGTGACATCAGAGCCCAGTACTTGCCACATTGCAGAGCTGGCATGTAAGTTAAAGGTTATTAAAACTCTGTGTTAAGTGCTTTAGTGAGTGGGATACAGAGTTTACTATTTTGATGTAAAAGGTTGCATGGCTAGAATGAGTAACAAAGGCATCTTTTCTCTTTCCCTTAGAAGGTGCTTCCTGGCACTAATACAGCTTCTTATTCTCAAGATACTTGTCCTCTTACAGTTTTGGCGCCAAATACTTTTCCTCTGGGGCGGAAAGAAAAAAAAAACTTGTCACAAGAGAGATGGCCAATTGACTATGAGATTACAATCGTGTGTGTGTGTGTGTGTGTGTGGAATAGAGAATAACTGGCTATTCTGTGACAAACATGCATAAACCCTCTGGAACAGGCACTGAATAAGATGTATGAGTAGTCAGCTTAGGCTAAGCTATGATGCAGTGACAAGTAAACCCTGATATCCTAGTGGCTTAACCAAGCAAGGATTATTTTTTACTTTCATGAAATTCACTGAAGGACAAGAGCTCTTCAAGGTAGCTATGACTTAAGGATCCAGGCAGGCTAAATTTTTTTAAAATATTTATTTATTTATTTGGTTGCACCGGGTCTTAGTTGTGTCTTGCGGGCTCCTTAGTTGTGGCATGTGAACTCTTAGTTGTGGCATGCATACGGGATCTAGTTCCCTGACCAGGGATAGAACCCGGGCCCCCTGCACTGGGATCGCGGAGTCTTATCCACTGCTCCACCAGGGAAGTCCCCAGGCTAAACTTTTTAGCCACGTCATTTCAAAGAATCGGCTTTCAGGCTGCTAAAGAGGAAAACAAAATCAAAGGGTCACATACACACTCTTTAAACATGTCACTTCTGCTCACATGACCCAGCCTAATGGCAAGGAGCCTGGAAAAACGTGGTGGAGCACGTGGATGTCTGTCGAGTAGGACATGTCTCTGTATCCAGCCACATCCTGGGCTGACGGACTGTGCTGCTTCTCGGCCTCGCTGAGTCTCAGGGAGTGAAGAGGACCAGTGGCAAAGCCCAGATCTGAATAAAACTTCCTGCCACTTAGTCCAGCGTCACTTTTTGCTCTAAGGACAGTGTCCAGTTGTCCTGCCCAGTGGTATGTGGGGAAGGGGTCCTGAGGATCCGAAAGACCATCAAATGTGCAAGTTAATTTTTTGCAGCATTTTTACCTTTCTTACATTTTGTAGAGTACCATTCCAGTTTGGTCCTGCCTCGAGCAGCCATAAAGGAAATTAAAATTTTATGAGGCCCTAATCACTGCCAAGCACCAATGACGCTGAGCACAGGAGTAACTCTAATGGCTGGTATTGACCACAAGCAAGTGTGCACTGTGCCAGGTGGAGTCTCAGCACTAGTGGATTCATTTATATATTCCACCCACCTGCCCTCGGACGGCCTGACCGTTCCTTTCCTCCTGAGAGAGGCCTGATTATTTGCATGTAATAAATGAGGAAACTGAGGCTCAGCGAGGTGAAGGAACACAGCTAGGAAGGGGCAGAGCTCGGCTTCCCTGGCAGGTCTAGCTGATTCTAAACCCAACACTTGATTTGTGAGGTTGGGAGTATGTAGGGGATGCAGAAAAGGCCAGGGATTAAATACTAGTGTCATTAAGGTAAGTAGTTGAAAGGTTTTTGTGGATTCAGCTATGCCTATACATTCCGGGGGTGGAGGGAGTGTCAGAAGTGTTCTGAGTGTTGGACACTTTGTTGATTCATACAAGAAGTGTTCCACCTCCTACTACAGGCACCCTGCTAAATGCTACAGTGGTGAACAAGATGCTGCTTCAGTCTAGATATGTTTCTTTCTCTATGGAACTTTCTACATTTTTTAAATGACCTTGCAAAGTAACTTAAGAACCTTGATCCCAGCACCCTGCCCAGGAATGGTCCTGTGTTTGAATCTTAACTCTGAAAACATTGCACGTGGCCCCTGAGCTCTACTCGGAAAATAAGGACCCTCTTCAACCAACGTATCCCATAATTAACCAGCCAAGCGTTTGTTGGTTATCACCTTTGCATAGTTCCTGTCTTGAACAGTCAGCCAACCAATATTATTGTCAACCTCCAAGATCACCTAGTCCAACCCTCTGAGGTTTTATAGGAGAGGAAACCCAGGCTCTCCCTGGGGCGTGAAAGGCCCAAGGCCCCTCTGCTACTATAAAAGGTTTCAATATCTAAGCTGGCTCCAGGACAACAAACTGCATCAGTGGTGCAAAAAGTGCGCCTCTCTCTACACTTACATTCGGGAATGTTAAGGATGCAGTGTTTTGGGAATTCCCTGGTGGTCTAGTGGTTAGGGCCCCGCGCTTCCACTGCAGCATGCACAGGTCCTATCCCAGGTTCTATCCCTGGTCGGGGAACTAAAACCCTGCATGACCTGTGGTGCAGCCAAAGAAAAAAAAGGATACAGTGTTTCGCCTCTCTAAGCTCTTAACACCTTGCCCATATGCCTTTCCACCCCCCCAGAGCGCCCAGGGCAGGAGAGCTGACAGGTTCTTCTCCCCACCCAACTCCTAGGTTTTGGGGGGGACTGGGGAGGTGGTGAAGGCTGCAGCCAGCCTCCCCTCCATCACAGAAGGTAAAGGACACACACGATGTCAAGTACTAGCAATGGGAACCGGGCTAGAGCCCTGTGCTTTTCGCTTGGGCTTCACTATTTTCTTGTTTGATTTGCAGTATTAGAATTTCATGCCGAGTTCTCTGACCAAGCTAATCATTTCATACTGGGGGATGGGGGGTACAGGTGGAAGAGATATAAATCCAAAGAAGTCTATTAAATATCATTTTGGTGAACTTCACATATTGTAGCTGGTTTGGTGCCCAGAATATACTGGTGTGACTTGATTATCTCCACGAAGTAGAGGCCTTGGTTGTGGTGGTGCTGGTCATCGAGGAGGGAGCAGGCCAGTGCCCAGTCTTTCTGATTATGAGAAACTCTCAGTCTCAGTGACCCCGCTGGACCCTGAGGTGTAGTCAGCTTCTTCTTTCCAAGCTTCTGGAAGAGTCCCATCCACCTGCATGCCACCAACCCTCTGCCTTTGCTTTGCACGAATAACAGCAATTGCATTTACTTTAGAGAAAAAGAAAATGCTTCTGGTTTTTCCTAGCTGGTCTGGTACAGCTAGAGTCTGTCTATCTTGCAGTTCAGGTGACCTTGACGACAGACGACACTAGTCACCATTAGGTCCCTTTCATCCCAGCCCCATCCCATGCTGCCCTCTTCCCCTGTCCTGGGTTCACATGGTACCGGTTACCAGGGTCATGGTGGCCGCCAGCTTTTCTGCTCTGCTAGACGCCCATGGATGAAGCCGGTGCTGGGCCTGCAACCCTTGGCTTCTGCAAAAACAGTGGGAGGGAGACAGCACAGTGAGCCCCCGGGCTGTTGTGGCCACCCCTTGTGCTCAGTAAATATTTGTGGAATTCCTGAGGCAGGCAGCACCAATGGACCCACAGTGACCCTCATCCAGGAGGCAAGCTGTTGGAGATTTGGCACTCGGTCATTTGTTCTGGCAACGGATGAAACATCTTTGCACCACATGCTCTCGGTAACCCTAAATGCAGGTTAACAGTGAATGCTTGCGTTAGTCATGAGAATAGCTGGTGGTCACTTAAGAGCAGAGTCTTTTCCCAAGGGGGAGGGGGAATGAAAATCCTATTAAAATCCAGGAGCTAAAGAACAAAGAATGTGTTTTGTTTTGTTTTGTTTCCTCCTTTCAAAACCATGTGGGAGGTTTGCCTGAAAGACTTATAAAAACAAAACAAAAACCTACAACTGGAAGTTATATCATGTGTAGACAGGTGCACGCACACACACAAACAGAGCTAAAACAGCACAGCTGGAAAGTTTAATATTTGTGAGTCTTTTGTTTGCCAATGCAAAGGTATTTGTATCCAACTTTAACGCAGAAAGCATACGTTAAGGGCTTCCCTGGTGGTGCAGTGGTTGAGAGTCCGCCTGCCGATGCAGGGGACGCGGGTTCGGGCCCCGGTCCAGGAAGATCCCACATGCCGCGGAGTGGCTGGGCCCGTGAGCCACGGCCGCTGGGCCTGCACGTCCGGAGCCTGTGCTCCACAACGGGAGAGGCCACAACAGTGAGAGGCCCGCGTACCGCAAAAAAAAAAAAAAAAAAAAAAATGTTAAGTCTGATGGTCTGTTTTGTAAGTTCCGTGCTGTAGACCTCCAACTCTGTAAACCAAGGCTTTCAACGAATGAAAAGACTATACGTTTGTGTGGTGTTTGTTGAAAATAACAACACACAGAAAAATTCCTGCTCCTGGGTTTGCAGAGAGGGTGTATTTATTGCAAATTAGCTACTTCATTCTGGCTATCTGGAATAAAACTCTCAGGGCATAGTGGGCAAATTATCATTTTTAGTAAAATAATTACTTAATTAAATGTATTCCTGCAAAGTTCCCATAATGCCCTTTCCTGTGAGATGGAGTTTCGTAAGTTGGGTCTGACAGCTTTCCTCATGAGCAGGATTTTGACATGGGGCTTCCATCTGGGGACTCTGGGAGCACAGGGGAATGTTTTCAGCTCAGATGAGAACTCTGTAGACTAGGGAAGCAGAGGTGCTCAGTAGCGCCCTCCTGACCCCAGATGCGCGTTTGGAGGAAGATGGCTGCCAGTTCTGGGCAATCTCTGTCTTTCCGTTTGAATGAGTCGACGTGGAACTTTTCCACTCTTCTGGAATAAGTATGTGTCCTGAAAGAAATTCTATACACAGGCGGGGGTCAGGAGGCCTGGGGTCTCCCAGCTCATCCACCCACTGCCTGCTGACTTGGAGGGCGTCCTTCGCCCCCTCTCTGGCTTCAGTGTCCCCGCTTGTAAAGTGGACGTGGCCTCACGGGCTTGGAGTGACTTTTCCTCCCAGTGGTCTGTTGGCTGGGTTCGCTCTGTCCGCTCCAGGCTGGCAGGACTTCTGCAGGTTGGGCTGCTTGTCAGAGGCCTGCTGACACCCAGCTGCCTCAGAGGAGCCTGTTGACTCAGATCTTTCTGGAAGCCTTGTACAAAAGCACTCGTCTCTCCAGCGAAATTGCCCACGGAACTGGTATGACGGTTCCTTGGAAAGCCCACGTGGTGTTGAGCAAGCAGGCTGCTGTGTGCAGCTCCCAAGGCAATGGGCCTGGGGCTGATTTACAGGGAAGAAACGAGAAAGGGAAAGAGAAGGGCAGCTCGTGGCGGGTGGACGGGGTCTGGCAGGTTCTCGGGGCCCATCGCCTGCTGGAAAAGTTAATGCCGTCTCGGTGAGGGTGAGGGGGGCAGAGCTGGCCGGGCTGCCCTCCCAGCCCTCGGCCGCTGGAATGCCATGTTTATTTACGGCTCTGGGGATCCTTGTTTCTCTTGGGAAATCACTTCTTCCAGGGCTGCAGGAGGCTGGCAGCATGTCTCCAAAGCAATCTCCCTTCCCCTCCAGTTAGAGCTTTTGGGGACCAGGGGGTGGCAGCGGGAGATGCTTTAGGAGAAGAGGACAAAGTGAGCCTGCAGGTGGTGGCGGGACTCTGAGTGGTCAGCCCGTATGAACGCCCTCTCCTTCCCCCTTTCCGGTTCTGAGCCTGGGAAGAAGGGGGTGGGGACTCAGGGCTGTGGGCACTTAAAAGTGAAAGCAGCCAAGCACAGCCACCGGATTTCCCTCTCCCTTCCCCCTCCCCGCCCAGCAAGCAACCCCCAAATGGCACCCGGAGCAGAGGTGGGAGCGCTCTTAGGTTAGTAGGTGGCGTGAGCCAGACTTGGCGGTTTAACCATCTGGCGTCTTTCTGTGTGAAGCTGTAACGGTGGCTCTGGGCCCACCTCACACTCAGCGCTCCGCGTCACTTCCTCCAGGGACTTGCGCTGGAGCTCGGTCTCGGCCCTCCTGTCACCTCCACGGGGAGGCCTTCCCTGGAGCGGTCCCTACTCCCCGTTCCTCCAGACCAGGATTTCTCGATCTCACCACTGCTGACACTTGGGGATGGCTGAGTCTTTGTTGTGCAGGGCTGTTCCGTGCATCACAGGGTGCCCAGAAGCATCCCTGGCCTCGACCCGCCAGATGCCGGTAGCGCCTTCCCTCCAGTTCCCTCCAAAAACATCTCCAGATATTGCCAGATGTCTCCATGGGGGCAGAATTGTCCCATCCTTCCCCCCCCCTCTACTGAGAGCCACTGGCTAAGTCACATCCTCTGTTTTATCTTCATCTCGGCCTTCTTCACTCTCTGAAAGGATCTTACTTTTTCTTCACTTGATCTGTCTGGTGCACAGCCCAGCAGCACAGTATATTCACCTGAGAAGTTTTTTAAAAATCCCACTGCCCAGCCCTACCCCCAAATAATTCAATTAGAATCTCTGGAGTCTAGGGACATGCTCATTTTAAAAGCTTCCCAGGGCTTCCCTGGTGGCGCAGTGGTTGAGAGTCCGTCTGCCGATGCAGGGGACACGGGTTCGTGCCCCGGTCTGGGAAGATCCCACATGCCGCCGAGTGGCTGGGCCCGTGAGCCATGGCCGCTGAGCCTGCGCGTCCGGAGCCTGTGCTCCGCAGCGGGAGAGGCCACAACAGTGAGACGCCCGCGTACCGCAAAAAAAAAAAAAAAAAAAGCTTCCCAGATTCGTCTGCTGGGCAGCCTGGCTTGAGGATCACTGCTCTCTCCCCACCGGAGGGTGAGGTGCCGCCTGAGGGAGGAACATGGCTCCGTGGCCACAGTTATGTTGTTAGAAGGGCATCTGGTGCATAGTGGGGACTCAGAACTGAGATTGCACGAATGAACAAATGCTCAGAAAACCCATCGTCAGCGGTGGATGGTTTTGGTAGGGATTCTTTCATTTTTATCGTTCATTCAACAAACATTCATGAAGTGCTTGCTCTGTGCCAGGTGAGGTGCTAAATGCAGGGGATGCAAAGTTGAGTAAAACGTGACCCCCATCTTTTAGGCGCCTCCAGTCCCCTGGGAGGCACAAATATGCAAAGACACAGGGTTGCCCGTATCATGAGATCATTGCTAGACTGGAGGTCTGTGGACAGCAATTAGCGCATAGAATAAGCAGTTCCTTAAAAGACACTAGAAAAGCACCTAGTTTCTCTCCATGAAGTGTTTTACTTACATTTTCACACTTGAACATCATCAACCATGCACAGTAGGTGTGGCCCCCATTTCCCAGCTGAGCAAACTGAGGTGTTACATAACTTCCCATAGGGGTCACCTGCCTATGTGTGGCCCAGCCTGGACTCAAACCCAGGTCTGCCTCTCTCAAAAGCCCACATTCTTCCCAGCATACGATGCTGCATCCAGAGCTGAGGCTAGAACACAGGATCCTGGATTTGCTTGTGCACACAACCGGCACGTAAAATCAATCCCACTTCTGCCGTTACCCAGCCATTGAGTCTGTGTTTTCTGCCCCTGAAAGCGTATCCCTGAAGACCCTTTATTCTGTGCTCTTTCATTCTGTGAAACCAAGAGTCAGACTGTCTTAGTCTGGGTTCCCCAGAAGCAGACCCCAAGACAAAGATCCAGGCGCACGTCGTTTATCTGAGAAGTGAAGGAAACTGGTGGGTGAGCCAGGAAGTGAGACGGGGATGAGAAGGTAGCAAGACATGGAGCATTTTCAAGGAAGTTATCACAGTGGGCAGCTGGGACTTAATCCCACGGGGACCTCCGGCCACCTGTTGGCTGAGACAGGTATGGTACTTTCTCACCAGCTTCCATCAGCCGCGGCTGTGGGCTGCTCCCTGAGGGGCCGGATTCTCCTGTGCTTCCAGCCTGCCGCCCAGGAAGCAAAGTGGGCCTGAAACCAGGGAGAGCCCCCAAGCGAGAAAACCCAGGTGTCGGCAGTTGGAAGCCAGGCCACCATGCACTGGAGCGGGAAGGGCAGGGGGATGTGGGCGGGGCATGGGCAGCGTCTGCTCAGAGTCAGAGGAACAGCTCTCCACTCGAGTTCGCTCTGTTACTTTGCAGTCTCATTCACTGAGCCACCAATTGTATGCAGAGCTCCATGATAGGTTTGAAATAGAAAGACGTTCTGTCCTGACCGAGCTGGCCATCGTGGACAGATGAGCAGAGCACCTCCTGTTCAAGCATCAGCACTGAAACGTCTGAGTCCCAGCCCCTCAGCTCAGCATCCATGCTTCTTCATCATCAGGGCCCAAAGCCTTCTCCCGTCATTACCTCCCCCTCGAGCTCTCTGCTCCAGGATTTTTGAACTCTTGCAGCTCCTGAAGAAGCTCCTTCTCTCTGACTCTCCTCCCTCTGGACCTTTACACCTTCCAGTATCTCTCCCTCCAGAGTAACTCCCCCTCTTTATGAGTCAGGTTAATATCACCTCCTCTGGGAAGCCATCTCTGACTAACACTCCAATCCCGGATGCCCTTGGTTTTTTGTCAGGTTCACTGTTCTTATTCCTATCAGTGTCGTCATCTCTGCAAGACTGTCCTCACCTCTTGTCTGTAAGCTTGGGGGATGTCGGGGATGCCTGTGTCATTTTCACTGGGCATTAAAGCCGGGCCTGGGTATGAACACTACGCCTGAAGCTGAAACTCAGCTCAACTACTTCCTAACTGTGGGGCTTGGGTGGACTTTAAACCTCAGTTTTCCTATCTTTAGAAATGGGCACAATAATGCTTCTTTCACAGGGGCGTTGCAAAGCATTAGAGAAAGTTCATGAAAACTACCTAGAACACAGTATGTACAGGTGTCTGAGTTAGGGTCCCAGCAGGTAATGAGGAGGTAAGGGGAGCTAATGAATGGACTACTGACAGTGGGGTGGGCAGGGTTAAACAGAGCCAACAAGACCTGCGGAAGCCCCGGGTTAGCAACAGCTGAAGGCTTTGTCTCCCCTATAACTGAAGGGGCAAGAGGCCACTGGAACTCAAGAGAGGGGTAGCTGGAGCAGAGTAGCTGTCCCATAAGATAATAAGGAGTAAGAACTAACGTTTACTGTGTGCCGACTATGGCCAGCACTGTTCTAAACCCATTAATTCATTTAAGCCATATTTATGGGGTAAGTATTACTATTTGACCCATTTGGCAGATGGGAAAGCTGAGGCACAGATTCTTTTTTTTTTTCTGGGTCCCACAGTGGTGGTGGGACCTCACTCTCCTTTGACCCTCTGATCTCACGCTGGTCCCTCTCAGTGGTAGAACTCACCTGGGTGTAGAGGGTGAGGACCCCCACTGAAACAGTCCATGGGAGTCACAGAGCAGAGTGGAGAAGGGTGGAGAGTGGATCTGCAGAGCAAAGGGAGGCGATCCAGCACAATAGGCGATTGGTAAGTAGGAGTGCGGTTGCTACTGCTCCTACTATTATTGTCATTGGATCATCAAAGCATGGGGCCATGCCTGGCTCCAGGGTGGGCTCAGATATTTTCCAGTGGAATGAACGAACCACTGTCCTGTTAACTACAAATGATAGCAACATCAATCAGGCCCTGAAGAGCATATTTATTGAGTCATGTAATTGAAAATATCATCCCTTTATGCTTCTGGTAATATAGGAAATAGTTCACTGCTAAGAGTTTAAATACTATCACATGCTTGACTCAGTGAATTCTTTTTGACATTTTTTCAGGATTTTCAGACTATATGAGAAGGAAAGCAAAACACTACCATCAGTGTTATAGGCAGAAATAGAAAAGTAGGTTTTTCCATTCAGGTTGAAACGTTAAGCACTTGGTGGTGGCCTTTGAATTTAAGTTGAGAATTTCACACTTCTGCCTGAGACCACCCAACCTGGAAACCACAGGTGAGGCCCTGCGCAGTGGGCTCCACATGGTCAGGAGGGAGGTTGTGGTGCCAATACACAGGGCATAAGGCTGACAGGGTACAGGAGGCCGGGATGGCCACCTAAGGCTCAGGAATAACAGCTGACATTCACTGTGTGCTTTCATGGGCCAGGTCTTGTCCTGAGATGTTACACGAGTTTACTCATTCAGTTCCCATAACTATCTTCTAGGGTGGGTTCTGTTAGTAGCCCCATTTTGCAGATGAGGGAACTGAGGCCCAGGGAGACTAAGTAATTTGCCCAAGGTCATCAGGTGGTAAGTGGAAGACCCCTAATTCAAGTCCAGAGTCTGACTCGGGAGACCTTCTTTCAACTGCAGTGCTAATCGCCTCTCTGTTAGAGAGTGGTGGAACTGAGGCCTGGCTTCAGCCGTCTTATTGTTCAAACGAGGCTTAGAGAGGTACAGTGATTTGTCCAAAGGCACCCAGCCTTGCTAGCAAGAGAGTTCAAATGGGTCTTCATGACTGCTTCTGACTCTGAACCATCCTGTCCCCTTGGGCAGGTCACTCACCTTGTTTTCCATTTACTTGCTCATCTGTAAAATGGGACTAATAGTTATACCTTTAAATACTCCTAAGAGACACGGTCATTTCTGCCCTGACTCCTCTTGGATATGAGGACCACATATGACATATATGGACACCTCAGGTAAACTGCAAGGGGCTAGGCAACAATGAAAACAGTACTGATAAATAACAATAACATGTCTGGAGCCCTGGTTCTGATCAGCAGAGTTCAAAGCTCTCATCTGTTAGCCCCGTCATTATCGTTCATAATCCGTAATTCTCACCACACGCCTTCTGGTTTTACAGTTGAATAATCAGTTACAGAGAAGGGAATAACTTGCCAGGTTACCAAAGCTAGTGAGCGAGTGCCCTTACTAAGATTGAAACCTGACTAGTCTGGGTTGGTGCTCCTAACCAGTAGTTATCAACAAAGACTGTCCATGTTATCACATTTTGCACTGCAAATGCACAAAACAAAGGAAAACCATTTCTTCATAAAACCTGAATCTGGAAGGGACTGGTCTTTCTTGCAGCATCCCAGTGGAGATGGTGAGAAACGCTCTAAGTACCATCTTCTAGGATGAGAGACAGGAAGATGTGAAGTTCCTAGAGAGGAATATAAGGGTCCCAGAGACTCGCCCTCTGAGGTCACGTTGGCTGATGTATCATAACAGAAAGGGCAGAGATGCCTGAAGTGGCTGCAGGAGGAGAAACGCAAAGAGACCAGAAAGAAGAATTGAAAACAGACCTCCCAGGAGAAGAGAAAGCTCACCTCTGTGTAATCCTGTGATGTCATTTAGTTATAGCCTCTGCGAGTGATTTTAGGCAACAGGTGACCTCAGGAGCCATCCTGGGCCTAAGTGACCTGAGCCACATCCTTTACTAGCCTCCAGATCTGTCAGCCACAGAGCCTAAAGTTTAAGAGCAGGCCCTGGAGTAAGACAGATGTGCGTTTGAATCCTGACTCCATCACTTTCCAGCTGTGTGACCTGAGGCTACACTCTGCCACCCTTTCATCATCTGTAAAGAGAGGTAATAATTCTATCTACATCATCCAATCTTTTTGAAGGTTAAGAGAAATCCTATACTTAGAGAAGTCATCACCAAAAGAACTAGAAAACAAAGAGTTGCCTTTGGGGAGTGTTTTTTTGGGGGGGATGGCTAGTTTGTATTATAAGCTGGTGATTTTCATTATAAACCTCTGTAGTATTTGATTTCTTGACCATAAGCATGTATTTCTTTGCTAAAAATATTTTTAAAGTTGGGCTTCCCTGGTGGCGCAGTGGTTGAGAGTCCACCTGCCGATGCAGGGGACATGAGTTCTTGCCCCGGTCCGGGAAGATCCCACATGCCGCGGAGCGGCTGGGCCTGTGAGCCATGGCCGCTGAGCCTGCGCGTCTGGAGCCTGTGCTCCGCAACGGGAGAGGCCACAACAGAGAGAGGCCCACGTACCGCAAAAATATATATATATTTTTTTTTTAAAGCATTTTAAGGGATCATGTAAATCAGCACTGTGCACGATGCTTGGCAAATAGTAAGAGCTTAATAAATGCAGGCTGTTAATGTCTGTGTACCCTGACGACTTGCTGTCACTATTGCCTGGACGCTTCAGGAAAGGAGTCAGCAGGGGTTGCTGTTTCAGCCGAGTGCAGCCCAGAGCTCCAGAATTACAGTGGGAAAGGGGAACCGGGAGCCTTGAGACAGACCTCTTCTTGCCAAATGAATTGTTTTGCTTCCTTGTCCGATGCCATGCTCACCTCCCTGCCGTTGACTTGCTGGTGGGTAAGCAATGCCTTACTCCAGGTCTAACCTTGTACCTGGACTCAGCTAGTGATGATCTTAACTGCCTTAAATCTCTTGGTTCCTGGGCTGTTTCCAAGGCTGTTTGGCCAGGGCTTAGAGAGGGCACAGTGGTGCTCATTGGAATCCAGCGTGGGTTCGCCCAGATCAGGTGGGGCCAGATGAACGTAAGGTTTTTTTCATGGCTTTTCAGCCAGTAGGCGAGGAAAAACCCCACAAATCAGGCATCCCTGGTTGTCATTAAGGTGTTGAGAACACCACTCGTGAGCTCCTTGGGAACATGATGGAGAAGTGTTGGAAGATCCTTTTGGATAAGTTTGCAGGTTAAATGGCCACCCCAAAGGATGCCGACGGACCTGAGTGAAATCGTCTGGACTTAGGTTCCTGGGGGTGGGCCTGGGGTCTCTGGCTCACCCCCATTCTGTCCACATGTTTTTCTGTGGCTTAAATGGAGACCTAAATGCTAGCCCTAGAAGCCATCCAGTCTAGGCTTTGGAATTCACACTACTGCTTACAAGCTACAGTGACACATAAAGACCCTTCACCTCGAAAAGCCTCAGTTTCCTCATCTGTAAAATGGGAGATAGTAACGACTGCCTCGTTGGCTTGTTTTGAGGATTGAACAGGACGAGGTAGGGAGGGCGCTGGGCCCCATTCCTGAGCGCTTGCAAGCATTCAGGCAGCGGTCACTGTCATTTCGCTGTGGTCAGGGATAGCATGGATCTGGGAGCGATAGTGAACTTGTCGGGTGGTAGAGACAGTATCCTAGAAGATCTCAGGGGACAAGAAGAAGGAGCCTAATCTAGCAATTTACAGAACAGCATCACATCCCATGGGAGCTGGGGGTGGAGCCCTGAGGCATCACAGATCCTGGGTGGGAAAGTGTCCAAGGACTGCAGGTCTAGGAGAGTCCAGTGGTGGGAGGAGGGATATAGAGATATCTCTCCACAGCATTGATAGCAGAATGGTGTCTGGAATGGGCGAGCTGGTAACAGCCCCTCTCCCCTGGGTCACAAAGCTCATTGCAGAACTGTGCCCAGTTTGCAGTGTTGTATGTAAAGTGGGACATCCACAAATTAATACGTCAGAGGAGAATGGCAAGAACTGTAGACAGTCTGGAACTAGGGAATGTAAGGCTTCACTTGCTAAAATCCGGAATGTTTGGTGTTGGAGTTTTAGGGGTCAGTAAATGACACAACCCTGTTACCTAGCCAGGTTCAAGACCAATCGAGAGAGACAGAGTCAGACAGGTGTGATCAAAATATATATCCCCTCTGGTCCTTACAGAACCAGACTAGAGGGCATGACTTAGCTAGGTCGCTGACTAGAAGGTCTTTCTAATGCTCCCTGCCCTGCACCCCACACCATAAAGTGTCCATCAGTGAAACTGCGAGTCTGCAAAGATGCACACTCAGGCCATTGCTGCCCTCTGATCAGGGAGAGACAGAACAGGCAGAGAGACTGCATCTCCGATGTTTACAGATTAACTTCACCAAGTCGAGAAATAGACCAGTGACAGTTACCTGCCAACAGGTGCTTTACTCCACTTCCAGGCTGGGGGGGGTGGGGGGGCGGTGGAAACAGGTCCAGGTGTCTAGGTAATTAAGGGAAAGAAGACAGGTGAGGAGTGAGAATGCCCCCTTCACACTTAGGAAGGCTGCCGGAAATAAGCCCCTTCTCGGTGTACAAAGTGCTCTCCATTCATTCACTCAGTGAATCCTCAGATATTTATTGATCACCTATTATGTACCAGGTGGTCTTCCCAGCTCTTGAGGAACCAAACAGATTCCTTACATTCCCAGTCTGGGGTGAGACCGAGAGTAAGCCATAATCGTAACAGGTAAGGAAAACATGTACTATACTCGAAAGTGATAGTTGCTATGGAAAAAATAATAATTCAAGACTTGAAGGAAGTAGGGGAGTGAGCCATAGGGCTATGTGGGAAAAGAGCACCCTAGGCAGAGGGACAAAGCTGGGGCAAAGACCCTAAGGCAGTAGTGCTGAGGGACGAAAGCAAAACAAGGAGACCAATGTGTGCAGCAGAATGGGTGAGAGGGAGAGAGATGGGCCATGAGTGACAGGAGCCAGATGGCCTAGAGCCTGTGGGCCGTGGTCAGGCCCTCACCCATTTTAGTATGCGATGCTTTGTTTGGGTCGCACGTCACAGCACATGTATGATAGTTCTCCTATTATCCCTTTTTACAGAAGAAAAACTGAGAGTCGTAGCCAATAGCCCTCTTTATTTTACAACTGAGAAGACTTACACTCAAGGGCTTCCCTGGTGGCGCAGTGGTTGCGAGTCCGCCTGCCGATGCAGGGGACACGGGTTCGTGCCCCGGTCCGGGAAAATCCCACATGCCGCAGAACGGCTGGGCCCATGAGCCATGGCCGCTGAGCCTGCGCGTCCGGAGCCTGGGCTCTGCAACGGGAGAGGCCACAGCAGTACGAGGCCCGCGTACCGCAAAAAAAAAAAAAAAGAAAGAAAACTTACACTCAAGAGAGGGGAAGTGACTTGCCCAAGGCCACAGAGGGGGAAAATGACATTTACTAGGACTTGGGTCCCCTGATTCTCAGCCTGGAACTCCTTCTCCCACATCTCTGCCCCAGAAAGGAATTCCTTTGAAGGAGGTGGCTCTGGGCCTCTCTTGAAGATTCAGTTCTAGATCATGGAGTTCTTAGATTTTCTATGGGGACTACAGAATTTCCTTTTTTCTTTTCATTGAAGTATAGCTGATTTACAATATTATATTTCAGGTGTATAACATAGTGATTCAACATCTTGATTGAATCAGAATCTGAGTACAATTTAGATTGCACTCAGAATTCCCGTCTTAGTAAGGGGTTTGAGGTGGAAATCCGAAGATGGCTAACTTAAACACACATGTTAATAAATGCCGAAAGAGGGAAAGAAGGTCACTGACTGTAATATAACCATTCACAGGTACTGATTGCTTCCTGGGTACCTGGCCTGTTACAATCTGTTGACAGGTGTTCGCCTCCTTATTCCTTACCACCACCCTCAGGGCTAGGTACTGTCGTTATCTTCATTTTATAGGTGAGGAAACGGAAGCGCAGAAAGATGAGATCACTTGCCCAAGGTCCCACCGGGAGTGAAGAGTTGAGCTGGGCTCAAAGCTCAGGCAGCCTGACTTCAGAGTCTGTGCTCTTAACCCCGCTGCTCACACAGATTAGCCAGACCCACAGGAGGTTACACCAGCCGCAGAAGTGGGGTCACCAAAAGCATATGTCAGTGTCCTGTGAGCAGGCTGGGGAGTAGATGAGCGCTGCCTTCCATTTCCCCACGTTCTTACCTGGATGACACTCCTTTCTCGAAACTTCCCATCAGACACAGGGACTTTCCGAGCTTAATTAGCAAGATGACTTTCAAACACCTCCCCACGAAAGAAGTCCCAAGTAGATCGTGGCTCCCATCCTTCGATGACTTGAAGCATGACTGTCTCTATGTAGAGTTATTTGAGGAGAGAAAGAAACCATCCCCACGGATTGAAAACGGAACTCAGTACGTGCTGATCTGTTGATCGTGATGGTGATGACTAGCACTTATCCAACAGGCTTTCACACACAGTCATTATATCATTCAGCCTCACGAGGGTTGTAGGCTGTCACCACTTCATAGCTAAGGAGGCCGAGATGAATTGGGGAAGGTGAAATGATTTGCTTCGTCACAGTACTGATAAGGCAGGTGGAAAGAGACTCGTACCCAAGTCCGGAGACGACGTTTGATCTATGACTCAGTGCTGGCTGAACGGCCACACTCAAAACGTAGCCCTTAAGACTGTGGGAGCCCTTCACGGGAGGGAGCCCTGCGTCCTGTCTTTCTTCCTGAAAACGAGCACAAAGAGCCATGGCAGATTCCTGGGGGCGTCACCTTAGACTCGAAAGATATTAGAAAAACCAGTTTCTAGGACTGAGTCTCCACTCAAAAGATTGTTTTCATTCTCTGGCATCTGGCTGGCTGTGCCAGTTTTACTAGCTTCGGTTGCCGAGAGATTGACACCATGAGCCACATTTAGGAGTTTGTGTTGATATAACTGTTGTGGAAAAGCACATATTGGTCCCCACCATCTATATGCCTGCGACTAATTTTTTTCTCTCTCTGCCATTTCGTGCAACTTTTGCTTACAGCCTACTTGGCCTAATTGATGCATTGGCTCAGGCCTCCAAGACTGCCAACCTGGAGCCTTGGATCAGTGAAATCAGTTATGACAGACCTGATTATTTACAAGAAAATAAAAGTCACTATAATTAGACCTTCAAAGGAGTACATTTAGGTAGAGAATGAGAAAGCTCAAGTGTAACCTTAGCATGATGTGTTTGGATGTCAGCCCTGAGCAGGTCCTTCTCTGCTCCGTGAAAGGAGGTACTGGGGTGGCTGACACCCTCCTCAGACATGGCCACTTATCAATGCTCAGGACGTAGCTCTCGAGAGATGGAAAGGTGGGCTGATAGAACAAGCATTACATTTGGCACCAGAAGTGGTTTCAGTTCTCAACTCAGCCACTTGTCCTCAATATTGATTTCTTTTATTCAGTTGTAAAATGGGGATAAGAAAGAAGCCCCATCTCGTGACAGGTTGTGAAAATTAAAAGTGATCAAGTAAGACAGGTGTCTAGCCTTGTGCTTGGCATAAGGCAGCAGGCAGAAAGCGCTGAGTGGTAGACGTTCTTACCCCTCTTGAGCATAGCACCTGACCTCCCTGAGCCTCGCTTTTCTTCATTGGAAAATATAGATGAAACCATCTCATACAATGGATGTGAGCACTGGAGGACATGAGGGGTGTGAAAGGGGTTTCATAACCATCTGTGGCCGTTCATGTGTCCGTCTTCCTATTATTATTTTTTAAATACCCATAGTAGTTATCACTTACTGTGTGCATCAGGGGCCAGGCTCTGTAGTAAGAAGGATCGATTTCTTCATTAGGTACAGTAAGCACAGTGCCTGGGGCCCACAATACTTTTAGGGCCCCAGAAAATGTTTCATTTTAATTTCTCTTAAAATGAGAAGAAAAAATGAATATAGTAATAATGACTATAAAATCAAATATTAAAATCCTAAACAATAATAACATAACGATTAATCCAACCTGGAATATATTTGTCTTTATACCAACATAATATTAAAGCCTAATTTTTTATGGGGTTTGTTTTGAGTTTTTTTTAATGTGGGAAGGGACCCACAAATGCAAAAGTGCCCAGGGCTCCCAAATTTACGATGCAGCCTTTGCTGTGGAAACTTTACAAGTGCTAGCCTGGTCATTCTCCGGAAGGTTGTTTTTTTTTTTTAATTCTCATTTTACAGATGAGGAAATCTAAGCTTAAGGAGGTTAAGAAACTCATCCAAAGTCACATGGCAAGTAAAAGCCTATATTATATTAGTCAGGTTGAACTAACAGCTGTAACAACCCCCAAATTTTAATAGCTTAACAGTTTAGGAGTCTGTTTCCTGCTCACACCACAGTTTGGTGTGTATGTCTGCAGGCAGTGTTCCACACAGTGATTCAGGGACCCAGGCTCCTTCCCTCTTGTGGCTGTCTCCCTCTAGTCCTGGGGGCTCTGTCCATTCAGTTGGGAGATGGAGAAAAGTGAACCGCAAGTGGGAGGTTTTTACGGGCCATGCCTGGAGTTGGCCCTCATCACTTCCACTCAAATTCCACTCAAATTTCGGAAAGCTGTCACATGACCACCTGTCACTGCAAGGAATGCTGGGAGTAGTCTAGCTGCTGCCTGGGAGGAAAAGGAGAACATGTATACTGGGGAGCACTCTCAACCCCTGACACAGCGACAGTGTTGGATGCCAGCCCAGGTCTTTTGTACACAAAGTCCACGCTCTTTCCACTCAACTGGTTCTTGTCACTTTTAACTTCCACAAAGCCTCTTTATGGGCCCTTTTCTCCAGCCAGACTCGCCTACTCACTGTTCCCAGGACCAGACCTTCGCCTGCTCAGTCCCAGTTGCTGCGGTAGTGCTAGGAAGAGACATGCTCCGAAAAGAAGCTCCTCCCTGCCCTGGATTCGCTTTCAGGTTACCCTGAGAAAGCTGCTGTCTGTATCTCCCAATCCCGGGCTCACTGGCTGCTTCTGGGCACATGCAGAAGCCAGTGATCGCCTCCTCAGTGTGAGAAAAGGGGGCTCAGCAGAGGGCTTCAGCGGCAGGAGGAAAGAGTTTTGAGCTGGAGACTTGGCTGGACCATGAGCCTTGGGCAAGACATCAGCAGGAAGTGGGTGGCACCCAGTGATCATGCAGCACTAAAGGGCCGCAATCCTGGTATTAATGGGTCATTTGCCAAAAGTGACTCGCGTGGGCTGTCCCTAATCTATCAATGTGTGTTGCCTTTGAACTCACGGGATCCTAAGGGACAAAGCTGCTGGAGCCAGCTGGAGGCTAGATGCCCTGTGGCCACTGCCTGTAACTGTTGGGCAAGCCCAGTGACCCTGGCAGTGTTCCAGTAGTGCCAGTGTTGGTGGGAACTCAGCTCCTTTAGGAGGGATTTATTCCTGAGTTGGAATAAACCCCTCCTCCAGGAAGCCCTCTATGATCCCCACCTCTTCAGAACTCAAGGGCACTTGTTGCCGTTCCACCTATAGATAGGCCCTGCATTGCTTTGTGACCTCATTCATAGTCACCCTCTCTTTATCTGCTGTTGGCCTCAGAGGCAAGGAAACCGAGACCGTGGCCAGAGCCAAGTCGTCAGGGACACTCCTGAGCACTTTGTAGGCATCACAGACTCAACAGCATTTAGTCAGTTCTAACATTTCATCTAGATTCACATCCAGGACTAGTTTATTGTAAGAAGAGGAGTGGTACCCAGGCGGCATCCTTCTTTCTTTTTATTTGAGGGGAAAAGCACACTTTTTATTTAAGTGATGGGAAAAGTACACTAAGGGGAAAAAAAGATTTTGTCTGTAGTCATCTGAAACATTCATGGTCATCCCCTCGTCTTTGTAAGGTGAATACAGTCGCAGTGGATACCTGTGTCTGTGTCCAAAACAATACAGCTTCAATCAGATCTGGTCATGTGCCCTGGCTGCCATCGCCAGCTGATAGACACTGGACCCGTTCCCTCATTTCTCTCTGCCTGTTTCCTTATCTGTCAAGCCGAGATCCGACTGGGGCTAGCTCGTGGGGTGGCTGTGAGTTTAAAATGAGAGCATATCAAGACGACACTTGGCACGCAGCTCTCCTCCCAGCCCCCCTCGGTCTCTAGCACAGGCGCAAAACCTTGCTTCAGAATGTGTCTTGCAAGAAGACTTGGCATCCAGGACGCACCCTGGGAAGAATTTGTTTTTGTTTTAATGCCGAGGACGTTTGCATGAAAACAGGATCTTCGTTGCTTAGGAATTGATCAACTCCTGCTGCTGCTTTTCCTCTGCTGAAGTGCTAGTCCCATATTGGTCACAGGCGAAGGAGGAACGGTAGGGATGCCTGGGACCGCCGCAGATACAGGATCGTGGCCCCTCGGGGCTGGTTTCGGAGGCCACGGAGTCAAAAGAGAATCAGGAATCCATCCTAGGCTGAAAAGAGCTGGCAAGTAAAGGGTGCCTCAGCCGAAGGACTGCCACGTGAGTGAAGATTTTCTGCAGGTCTACTGTGTTCTGGATGCTCAAGGAAGAAGTGAAGAGACAAGGAGTTTAAGGCATGGCCTCCACCCGCAAGGATAAAAATGTAACAAAGAAGGCGGCAGGCAAGAGTGATAGGAATCAGTACGTACAGCGGAGAGACTGGGGGTCAGGAGCCGGATAGACTCGGGGGTAGACACACGGCTTAACCTCTCTGCTCCCCAGTTTCCTCACGGACAAAGTAACACCCCTATGAGGATTAAATGAGATGCTACGTGTTAAATGCCTGGCATTGAGTAAGCACTCAATAAAGCCAAACTGTTATCATTAATATTAATAATAACCATTCATCATAAAACCAGATACTCTCCATCCTACGGAAGAGATAGCCAGAGGACCACAGAAGGCTGTTTAGAGGAAGGACCTGAGCTTGATTTGTCACAGCTGTGTCCACTGCAGACAGTTCTGGGGGAGGTTTGGGGATGCTTTCCAAGACATCGAAGTCAAACTGCTTACAGGAACTTGGAGGAGGGTTTCCAGGACTTCTGGTCCGTAGGCACCCCACCCCGACCCGTTTGTGGCCCCAGCCTGGTCCCACGGACATCGGCACAGAAAGGACAGAGAAGAGCCCAGAGTGACAGCTCAACCGGTCAGGCCCTTCCTGTTTGCCTCCACGCTTGGCTTCCAGAAGGTAGTTGGGTGTTTGTGTCCAAATGCCCAGGAGAAGCCAGACGCCTTTCTCTTTC
This sequence comes from Orcinus orca, assembly GCF_937001465.1. NCBI lineage: Eukaryota > Metazoa > Chordata > Mammalia > Artiodactyla > Delphinidae > Orcinus > Orcinus orca. Next base: position 71,266,838 of record NC_064575.1, read on the forward strand.
TGTGTCCTTTATATATGCTAATCAAAGCCGACAGCCTGCAGAAAAGATCTGCTTGGCAAAGCCCTGCTCCCTTGCCTTGGCCTGCGCACCCTCCCCAGCCTTCCCCTCCCATCTGCCTATCCAGGGGCGTCCATAAATCCAGCTTTCGGAGCCCTTGGGGGCTGGCAAGGCCGCCACGGACCTCAGTCACATCGCAGTGGAAACAATTGAAAACCACTTGGCAAAACTATGGGGTGATCTAATGTTTTATAGCAAGAATACGTTTCTTCCTCCCCATTCTTATTCAAGCCTTGGGGGGAAAGCCGGCTGCCCTCCAAGCTTGGTCAGGCTGGTACCCCAGGGTTCCTGGCTCTTTACCCCCCACACCCCACCGTCTCAGATCACCCCGCAGCGGGGTGTCACAGGCCCTGGAGAAGCAGATCCGGCCTTACCTTCCTGAGTCGCCTGGCTGCCTTGGTCCCCTCAGAGGTGAGGCTGTGGCCACAGGGGCCTGTGGGGAGGCCCATATATGGAGCCTGGAGAATGTGGGTTCTGGCAGGTGGCCTGGAAAAAAATGGCCGTGTTCTGAGGGTGAACTCCGCTGGATTATAAATAGCACTGTCTCCCTCCCCTCCAACTCGCGATGTCTGTCACTGCAGGGCTGACAGTTTAAATTCAAGAGGGCCGAGCAGGACAGGGGGGCGGGGAGTGGGGAGGACGGGGAGATGCCAGATCGCGCAGGAGGTTCAGCTGCTGTCTTGGGATTGATAAAGAGAATCATCACCAGCCAGACGATGGGGCTGGAGTGGGACACATTTGGGAGCAGCAGAATGACTACTGATTTAATGCATTTTCAGAAGCCAAGTAAGCATTAGGGGAAAACAAAGAGAAGTTCTACGTCCAGGAGATGGTTTTAGAGACGCTTTAGAGCCTCTAAAAAATAATAATGAAAATCAGCTGCCTCAAAATATAAAAGGTTTCTCTCTGGTTCTGAAAGGTCAGCTGTCCTGGCCTCCAAATCAAAACCCACGGCCAGGGCTTCCCTGGTGGCGCAGTGGTTGAGAGTCCGCCTGCCGATGCAGGGGACACGGGTTCGTGCCCCGGTCCGGGAGGATCCCACATGCTGCGGAGCGGCTGGGCCCGTGAGCCATGGCCGCTGAGCCTGCGCGTACGGAGCCTGTGCTCCGCAACAGGAGAGGCCACAGCAGTGAGAGGCCCGCGTACCGCAAAATAAATAAATAAATAAATAAATAAACCTACGGCCAGGTGCCCACAAAGGCCCATCCCTTGAGCCTTCCCCCAGGGGATTTCTCAGTGGGTTTTTGTGTCTCTCGGACACCGAGGAAGCAAGGGCACTCCTTCTCTACAAACCTCAGCACGTTTTGCTCAACACAGGGAGGGTGATGAATTTAGAAGGCATTAGAAAATAAAGAAGTAAAGGAGTGTGCGGCCCAGGCTTAGAAAGCCAACCAGTCGCTCACACCTGGGGAATAGTGATGGCGGGGAGGTGTCTCAGCAAATTCTGAGTTCTGGAGGAAAGGCGGGCCGCTTCTGCAGGGTCCTTGTCTGTGTCTTTGGCTCTGCAAGGTGCTCCTGGGGACCAGCGGCCAGGTCTCCTGATTGGCTGCCCCTCCATCCATGGTAGAAACTCCGTGGTAGGAACGGCAGGAGCTCTGCTGGGCGTCTTGGTGGGACACACGTGCCCGGGAGGGCGTTGGGGGCTGGCAACCCCTCCATGGGTGTTGGTGATTCCTCTGTAAACAGGCAGAGCTGCCCACAGTCACTTGTGTCCTTCATCTCAGCACTTGTGGCTTTTGCGTCCATAGCAGTGATTTGGAAATGGGTTAAGTGATGGGTTTCTCCTCTCCTACCTTTATAATTCTCACTTCCTGTGCTCTATGGAGTGATGTTCGAAATTAAGCATGTAAAAAACAAAAACAAGAAAAGAGGAGCAGGCAAACTTCTGTATCTTTTGGACGCACCTCAAAAGAAGGTCTCCAGACCCCACAGAAGGCAGGCACCGAGCAGAGGTGAGGTGTGCGTGGGTGGACATCGGAACTTGACTCCGGGTTGGATTTGGAAGGAGCATCTAAGGGAGCGGCGGTTTTCAGCTGCGCTTTAGGAACGCTGTTGGGGGAGGTGCCTCAGAGGCCAAAACAAAAAGGGCCTCCCAGACCCTCGTGCCTATTTCAAGCAAAGTGGCTCCACGTCTACCTGTTTTAGGTATCAGATTGCATTTTCTTTTAAAGGATTTCATGCCTTAAAAAGTTTGCAAACCAGCATGGCAACTGGCTCTGTCATTTTAATGCTGGGTAAATGGAAGAGAGGGAAGGGGATTTTCCCAAGGTCATGGCCCAAGGCCAAGACCTCTGACTGGGTACATGCTGTGCTCAGGGCTCTTCTTTTGGGAAGGGAAATCCCAGGGTGCTGGGACTGGGAGGGACCACAGAGAGCATCTTATCAACCCCCTTCCTTCAGTAACTGAGGCCCTGGGAGATGATGGGATTTGTTCAAGGCGCAGTCAGTGCCAGACCTGGGGCCTGAAGCCGTCTCAGATGCTCATAATAGAGGCAGGATGTGCCGTGAGAACCCAAAATGGTGGGTCTGATCCAATCTGTACAGCTTCCCAGAGGAAGTGACACTGAGCTGAGATGGAAAGATGTTGAGTAGAAAGGTGACGAGGGCCAAGGAGAGCTTCCAAGCAGAGGAACCACACGTGTGCTTGGTCCTATGCCCCTCCTATTGCTCCCGGGAAGCAGGGGCTCGAAAGAGATGTCAGCTCTCGTGCAAAGGCTGCTCCCATATGTCTCTGCGTTGACCTCTTTGCGGAGGGAATGTGGAAAATGAGTGGCGTCACCACCTGCCAGGTCAGGCCGCGTCTGTGGCCTCTCAGAGCGGCCCCCTGGCAGCCCTGGAGCCCAGCTTATCAGGAACAGAGCCCGGGCGGGATGGCCGTTGCTGGGAGGCTTCCTGCCGCAGGATTTGAATACATAATGTGCCTCAGCTGATCTGAGCTGTGAGAAAGTCCAGACGGCCTGTTCCAGACAGGAGAGGACATCGCAGGGACGGCGGCGTTCGTTCTCAGGGCAACTCCCTGGGACTTCTTGCAGAGGATGTTAGTCTCTCTCTCTGGGCGTGGACTTCCCATGAGGATAGGATGTGCCCTGGTTGGGCCCCCGGTTCTTGTTTCTGGTCCTGGGGTGTAGAATGTATTCCTTTATCAAGACTGAAGGAGGACTTGGGTAAAAATCCCCGGAAATGGGAACATTGATCATCGTCACCCAGATACACTTTAAAAACAAATACAAGTTATCTATTTTATATACTCCAATAAAAAAACCCCAAAAATACGTGTTCTTTACGACGCAACATCCCAGGAAAAGGATTCCTGTTCTTCTCTTCCATTTTCTGGGACATGCGAAAAGTAGCACCTGCGCATGCCTGCAGAGCCCATCTCATCTAATCTTGGGCTCTCAGCTACTCTCCAGCAGCACCAAGGGGGAATCTGGGGCCGCCCAGGAGAGAGTGCGGGGATTTCTAAATCCACAAGTCCATCGGAGGAGACCTCCCAGTCACTCCCGTTTTCTGATATGCCTTCGGAGGCGGGACTTCTACGTGAGATGTCTTCCTTTGCGTTCATGAGATTCACAGCCTCCATCCTGACGTGCCCACTGCGGTCCTGCGAGCACGTGCAGACGCCAGCTTGACGCTTCAGGCTTTTCTCAAGGCCCGTCTGAGGAGCAGTCGTCCTGCAAGACGCTCTATGACAAAGGGTTCCGTTGTCGTGTTAGTTTGGGAAATGCTGCACACTGATTCCTCCTGTGTGTTAGGACTCTGCTCAGGTAGCATCACCTCCGAGAGGTCTTCCCAGACCTCCACCCCCTTACCTGCTCTGTTCCTGCTTTCACATCCTCATTTTACACTTGTCTGTTTACCTCTGTGTTGTCCGTCTCCCCTGCACTAATGCTGCTCCCCCCGTTCTTGCTTGGCTGTCTTGTTCAGGACTGTATCCCTCGTGCCCAGAACACTGCCTGGTTCAATAAGAGAATGTGTCAAATGAACACATGGACCAATCAATATGTTCAAACGCTCAGGACTCCTTCATACATAATTCTGTTTAGCTCTATTTAGCTCAGTATTTTTTCATCCTTCTTTCCCCTTTATTTATTTATTTATTTATTTTTGCGGTACGCGGGCCTCTCACTGTTGTGGCCTCTCCCCTTGCGGAGCACAGGCTCCGGACGCGCAGGCTCAGCGGCCATGGCTCACGGGCCCAGCCACTCCGCGGCATGTGGGATCTTCCCGGATTGGGGCACGAACCCGTGTCCCCTGCATTGGCAGGCGGACTCTCAACCACTGCGCCACCAGGGAAGCCCTCCCCTTTTCTTTAAATGCCCAGCTCATCTCACGTCACGTAGGACCAAGTCACATTTGACCCTGGGAGGCCAGCCCTGACCACCCTGCCGAGAGTGGCAGGCCTCCCCGTCCCACTCTGTCTCGTCACCAGGTTTCATTTCCTCCGTGGTCTGCTGACCAGTGGAAATGGGCTTCTTCACTAGTTCGCTCACTCCTCTGCTCTGAATTCTACGAGGGCAGGGACCTTGTCTGTCCTGGTTCACCACTGACTCCCCTGTACCTAGAACAGTGCCTGGGAAGTGCTCGGTAATGATTTGCTGCGTGAATAACCCTCTTTTCTGACTAACCCTCATCCACAGCCCATAGAACTTAAATTCCACCAAACACACTCTGGGACATGCTGTTTTCTGTCAACTCTCACCACCAGTTGCCAGCCATCTGGTACAGCGGATGCTCTACCAGATCAAGACACCAAGTGTCAGAAAGGGAAGGGATGACAGAGGCCATCTACCCAGAGCCCCTGTTTTTTGGAGGGAGAAATAGAGGCTCTCAGAGGGCAGTTGGCCAATTCAGGACTGGTCCACCAAGACTCCTGTCTCTTATTTGGGTTATACTCCTGCCTTAGTTTCCCGGGGCTACTGTGACAAACTACCACAAACATGGTGGCTTAAGGCAACGCACGTGTTCTCTGACAGTTCTGGAGGTGAGAAGTCTGAAATGGGTCTCACTGGGCTAAAAGCACAGCGTTGGCAGGACTCTGTCTTCTGGAGGCTCTAAGGGAGAATTCATTTCCTTGTCTTTTCCAGATTCTAGAGCTGCCTGTATTCCTTGCCTCACAGCCCCTTCCTCCATCTTCCAAGCCAGCAGTGCCGACTGAGTCTTTCTCGAGCTGCTTCGCTCTGACTTTGACCCTCCTGCCTCCCTCTTTCACTTCTCAGGACCTTTGTGATTACACTGGGCCCATCCGGATAGGCCAGCATAATCTCCCCTTGGCAACAACCTTAATCACATCTGCAAAGACCCTTTGGCATGTAAGGGGACATATTCACAGGTACTGGGGGTTAGGGCGTGGCCTATTTGGAGGGGGCGTTGTTCCGTGCGCCACACCTCCCAACGCCTCATCTGCTTGTTGGTCCACCCTCAGGCGAATGTACGTTCTCCCCGCACATGCCCCAGCACTTTCTGCGTCTCTCAGTTGCAGTACTTGTCGCGTCACTTTATAGCTCATTCAGTGTCTGGCTGGCTGGCTAGGCCATGACTGCCTCACGGGCAGGGCCTGGCCATCTCTGTGCCAGCTGTTGGACATTCCTGGCACTTAGAAAGCACATGGGGAGTGCAGGTTGCCTTGGGTGAGACCGAAGTGTTCCATATTCGTTTTACTGCACTCTCCCCATCCCCATTTCCATTCAGCGACTGAAGGGGCCTCCCGCAGGTTCTGGTGTTCAAGTTCTGCCCTGGGGTCAGTCCTCACCGAGATCGAGAGAGACTCGGGCCACATCCACATTTTTTAGACTCCTGGCATGTTAAAATATGAAAAAAAAATATTAAAACTGATTATAGAAATTGAAGATCTGTAAAATAATTAAACCAGCAGGTTAACTCTTTTGACATCCAAAATACAATGCTATAGAATCGTCTTGTAAGCTTCCTGCAGGTTTACATTTAAAATACATTAATTCAGGGTATTCTACCTGTGTTGTAGGCCCAAAGTCAGACAGCCACGTATGTGTGTTGTAGTCCCAAATTCAGATAGCCACATATGTGTCTTGCAGGGACTGTCAAAAGTTTAAGTGTATGCCCGTTCATGAAGGAGAGGCCTGGCCCAAGAAGCCTTCCTACTCACGTCCCCAGGCCTCTGGCCCTTGCAAGAGCCCATGCTTGGAATAAAGGCTGAAGGAAAAGCCTTTGGGATGCAATTTAATACTCAGGATCAGACCCTGGGCAAGTCACATCCCTCATCCAAACTACTTGTACTCAGCTGGCCTGGAGCCCATGACCTCTAAATTCCCTTTTCACCAACATCTTATTACCTGGAGGGATCTAGGACAGATTCTGGTGACTGGTTTCAGGTTCTAATGCAGCCATGATGACAGTTTTGCTTCTGGCCTGAGCCAGTAAGTGACTGGATCACTGACTTTCCTTTCCTGGACATCCTAGCAGTTTCCTTCTGTTCTCCCCAGCGTTCCTGGCCTTACAGAATCCTACAGCACTGGAACATTGGCACCTCAGAGAGATCTGGTCCTGTCTCCCCATCTGAGGTCAGAGGGTAAACCACCTTCCCCATGCATCTAAGTTGGGACTGAACCCCGGGTCTCCCAGCTGCTTGCCCCCTGATGTTTCTGCTATACCATATCAGGCTGGAAGGGGTAGGGTAGTTTCTTACTCTGCAGGGAGTACAGATTGAAAAGCACAGAAAACCCTGATTTTGAAGTAGCTTTGATGGCTTTTAGAAAGAAAACAAGACCAAAAAAAAAATCATAAATAGTTGAAAATAATTTGTATGTTTGTGTGTTATATGCTTTTCTATTTCTTTTTTTTTTTTTTAACATCTTTACTGGAGTATAATTGCTTTACAATGGTGTGTTAGTTTCTGCTTTATAGCAAAGTGAATCAGCTATACGTATACATATATCCCCATATCCCCTCCTTCTTGCGTCTCCCTCCCACCCTCCCTATCCCACCCCTCTAGGTGGTCACAAAGCACCGAGCTGATCTCCCTGTGCTATGTGGCTGCTTCCCACTAGCTATATATTTTACATTTGGTAGTGTATCTATGTCCATGCCACTCTCTCACTTCGTCCCAGCTTACCCTTCCCCCTCCCCGTGTCCTCAAGTCCATTCTCTATGCCTGCGTCTTTATTCCTTTCCTGACGCTAGGTTCCTCAGAACCATTTTTCTTTTTTCTTTTTTTTTAGATTCCATATATATGTGTTAGCATACGGTATTTGTTTTTCTCTTTCTGATTTACTTCATTCTGTATGACAGTCTCTAGGTCCATCCACCTCACTACAAATAACTCAATTTCATTTCTTTTTATGGCTGAGTAATATTCCATTGTATACATGTGTCACATCTTCTTTATCCATTCATCTGTCGATGGACACTTAGGTTGCTTCTATGTCCTGGCTATTGTAAATAGAGCTGCAATGAACATTGTGGTGCATGACTCTTTTTGAGTTATGGTTTTCTCAGGGTATATGCCCAGTAGTGGGACTGCTGGGTCATATGGTAGTTCTGTTTTTAGTTTTTAGAGGAACCTCCATACTGTTCCATAGTGGCTGGAGAGGGTGTGGAGAAAAGGGAATCCTCTTGCACTGTTGGTGGGAATGCTTTTCTATTTCTATGTCCTATTTTACAATAAAAACACATTTTAAAAGTCACAAAAACTAAACTAAATAAATGGGGTTCCAGGTCCTCAAGTCAGCTGGGAACCCTTTACTCCTTTCCTGAGCTCTTTCAGGCCTGTTCTCTTTCAATCCGCTTCATAAAGCCTCCTCCAGCCCCCTACCCACCGTGGCCCCTGCACGCCTGCATCTATGGCTTGGGCTGGTCCATCCGTTCATTCATTTGTTCCTCTGTCCATCGAGTAGTTATGACGGTCCTCGTCTATTTCATGCACCACGTACCCCTAGGTTGCCCATGATGACATAGTAAAAATAGCACAGACCCAGGTGTCCAGCAGAGACCTGTGCTTCTCTCTGTCTTAACCTCTCTGGGCCTCAGATTGCTCATTTGCGAGTAAGGGGCCTGTCCTGAGTCAGGCTTGCACACCCAAATGCATACAGAGGTCAGGCAGGTGAAGAGAATGAGGGAGGCGAGCTAGGGGTAAGTCACAGGAGTGGCGGCGACGTGGGCAAGTTAGAGCATCCACGCCCAGTCTAAAGCGGAAACTGGCCACTGAACTCCCACTGACTGTTCCCATGCAGGGGTATGGATTCAGTGAGGCCAGGGAGCCCCTTATTCATTTTTTATGCTGGAAATCTTGATTTTTAGGAGGTATTCCCAAAATGTTTAAAGCAGTGTATAAAGTCAAAGAAAACATATCTAAGGGCCAAATCCAGCATCAGCCACCTGTTTGCAAGGCCTGGGCCAGAGCCTCGGTAGGTTGCATTCCGGCTTTCCCACTCGGACGGGGGGGGGGGGGGGATGCTGCCACGCCTGCCTCGCTTCCTTCGGGCATGGATGTGTGTTTTTCCCTCTGCAGTCCAGGCATTCATTGTCCCTGGAAGATAGCAGAGGCTCAATTAAAGATAGCTATAAAGGGCTAGATCCCCGTGTTGTACTCCTGTGTGCTGCCCCCGTCCCACCAAGACCAGCACAGCGCTGGGTATACAGAGTAGGACCAGTAACGTGTACTTATTAAATAAGCAGCAACTTTGAATGGTATTATGGAATCAGTTACGAAGTAGGTACAGAGAAGCCCGCGGATTTTGGCAAAATGGGCGTAATATTTGGTAAAGAGGCTGACCCACCTGAATCCTCTAAGAGAGACCCCTGGTCTGTAATTTATCCTCCTCCCTTGTATAGGTAAGAGAAATGGAGACTTGCTGGTTTATATCATTTTTTCAAAGGCTGCAGCAGCCCCTCCGGGCCTAAAGTAATTTATTCCTTCAAGCCATCAATTTGTCTCACCCTGCCTTTATTCCCTCCTTCATTGTCCCCTCTTCACCAGGAGGAGCTAGCAGACAACTCAAGGACATGTCTTACTTACCAGGGGCAGGACTTGGGCTTTGGACAGAAAAGAAGCCCATTATGCCCCAAATCTGTGCCTGTGAGGGTGATCGCACCTTTTCGCAGCTGAAGGGAACACAAAGAAACACTTGAGCCCAGTGGCATCGGCGGGAAAATGGGCCATTCTTCTCGCTGCGCCCCATTCCCACCAGCCCTCCGCTTAACCTCCAAGCAAGAGAGGCCCCAGTCTCTAGCAGGTTTCTCTGCTGGATACTCCAACAACGTATTAGCATATTTTGCATTTAAAAAGGACTTGGAAAATGAATTAAATGATTGGCATGGTGTTTCAAAAGGTTCTTCCAAACTACTAGTAATTGTGTGGTTTTAAAATACACCATTCCCGCCTGAAATACCCCAGGCCTGGCAGGCAGCTTAATCAGGAGACATTGTACCAGGCAGGGGTATATTTTAAGGCTCGTGATACCCAGTGATTGCCTGAACAGTACCTGGAGACTTGCTAAAGAGAACCTTGTCCTAGTTTTTCAGCAGAGCTGACAGTTCATTTTCCTCCCTTACAGAGCTGAGATTTACACCAATTTCAAACCTCTTTTTTAATGAAAGGGACTGGATCAGCCCTGTAATCATCTACTGAGGCACCAGGCAGTGTAGACAGTATCCCAGCTCTGACGATGAGCTAAGTGAGGTGGAGCTGGGTGCTAGGTTGGTCACTTATGGCACTGCTGTGGCCAGAGGGGCTCAGGGCGGGGGGCGGGGGGAGCACGAGTGTGATGGAAGCTTCCAGAACATGCTTGGGAAAATGCTATTCTGGTCCAATCTCCTCATTTTTCAGGTGAAGAAGATGGAACCCAGAAAGACTATTACTTGCCCAGCGTCACAAGCCCTTTTCACTCTTTCATGACAGTAGAATTCAGATCTCCTGACTCTTAATCCAGATTTGTTATTTTTTTCAAGTCCAGAGAAAAGAAAACCAATCAGGAGATCAGGGTGTGGGGTTGAGTAGGATTCCTAGGGGGAGGTTAGGAAGTCTGAGATGGAGGAATTTAGGAATGAACAGCTATGGGAGAACCTCCGGCTTTTTAGAAAAACTGAGGGTTGTTATTCATTATTCTAATTAATGATGATAATGATAAAGGTAACAATTGCTAACATTTGCGTGCTTTCTCGGAGCCAAGCGCTGTGCCCGGTGCCGTACCTGTATTATCTCCTTTAATCCTCACACACCTCTGGGAAGCAGGTCAGTACTAACATAACCCTGTTTTACTGATGAGAAAACTGAGGCCCAGGGTGACCCAGATCAGACTTCAGAATCAGAATCTTTAGGGAAAAAAAGGAGAGAATCCATAAGCAAGTGATCAGGAAATGGTAGGATGGGGCCAACAGGCCCCTGGAAAGTATTAAGAACAGAGACAAGATGAGGGAGAAAAGAGCTGGAACAGAGGAGAGCCCTGGGGGGGCAGCTAGAAGGTTCCGGTCAAGAGTGAGGTGCAGTGTGCGTGGAACAAAGGGACCTCTGTGAAGTGGGCGCTGATGTCTGTGGGGAGGGCAGCTCTGACCTCAGGGCGGAAACACAGACCTGGGCTCAGGAGGAATGAAGCAAAAATTCCTGTAGAGTGTGTGTGCGTGCGTGAGTGTGTGTGTGTGTCCTCCTCCTACACACATCCCTCAGGAGCGACTGCCGTAAGGGAGGGTGTGTCCTCAAACCAGCTCAGCCTGGGTCGTTGTGTGGAAAAAGAATGAGAGGACTGATCGAAAGAAAAACCAAAACCTGGGAAGACGGGGAAAGCCATGACTGAAGTGTTGCCCCCAGTGTCTGACCGCGGAACCTCAGGAGACGCCCTCCCACAACACACCTGTTTGACGGAGAGCCGCCCGTGCTGTCGTGAGATGACTGTGCGGGGTACGGATGGGAGTGGATGCACGGAGGCAGCCCCAGTGCACGTGGGCCGAGATGGACTATGGGATGGGGTGGGGGGCAGGGCGGTGCTGCCCCGAAGGGCTGCATGGTCTATTTCATCTGATATTTTTCCCACCCCTTCCTGAGGATGATGGATTGTATATGTGAAAGGGCTCTTGGATGACTAGTGCCAGGTTGTTCTCATTGGGAACATAAAGTACAGTGGGTTTGGGGTCCACCAGGGTCTTGTGGGCTGGCTTCTGTTTTACACAGAGTATCCAGGAGATGGCAGATACTAATTCATTGATCCCACAAATTGAGGGTATTGATCTTCTTTTAAACAGTCATTGAAATACTGAATTTCAGCGAAAAGTTAGAAAACATTTACTTAACTCTGCACCAGTGATTGACTAGAATATTGCACGACTATTTTAATGTTGGTTATGAGAACTGTGTAATAATAAGGGTAGATACTTGCATGGGACATTAGGTAAAACGAGGAATATATAAAGGGTATGTGTAGTAGAAGGACATTTTTTAAAGAATCTGGGTATGCCCAAAGTCAGAGACGTTAAGTAACTTGCCCAAAGTCACACAGCTGTTGAGTGGCTGAGCCAGAATTCAACGCAGACAGAGTGCATCCTCTTAATCACCACTACACTACCAAGGGCATCTTATGATACACCTTTAACTCCAAATCTGCAAATCCAAAATCATTTGTTTGACTGCAGAACTCGCATGTAAGCGAGGCCCGTTACCTTTTACTCTCACTAAACAACTTTAAGAACTTACAACAGTGGTTAGAGCGGTTGGAACTGTACTTTTCAGAATTTATTTAACGTGTTTATATTCCCTTTAGAAGGATATGCGCACATATACATTCATATAAATTAGAAAATAAGAATAAGAACAATATGAAAACTCTCCCACCTTATTCTAGGAGCAGGGCAAGAGTCTCTCTACTTAAGCACTGTTGGGACTCTTAGTCCCTTTGTGCTGCTATAACAAAATGCCATGGACTGAGTCTATGGTGTTTTGAGTATATGGCTCATAAACAACAGAAACTTATTGCTCACAGTTCTGTGGGCTTAAAGTCCAAAATCAAGGGGCTGTCAGATTCAGTATCTGGTGAGGGCCCACTTCCTGGTTTATAGATGGCTGTCTTCTCACTGTGTCCTCACATGGAGGAAGGGGCAAGGGAGCTCTCTGGGGTCTCTTTTGTAAAGGCACTAATCCCATTCATGAGGACCCCATCCTTACGACCTAATTACCTCTCTAAGGCCCCAACCTCCTAATGCCATCACCCTTGGGCATTAGGATTTAACATACAGATTTTGGTGGGGGACACAAACATTCAGTATAGCAGGGACCAAACATAAAAGACTGGCTCCACCTTCCAGTGCTAAGGAACTTAGGGGTGAGACCAAATGTACAAGCAAAGTCATGTTGAGGGCTCTGAGTGTTAAGAGTGCCAAAAGGATACAAAATAAATGACCTCAGGTGGAATTCAGCCTGACAGGTTTTCTGCATGTAAAAGGTAAGTTTGGAGTGGCATTTTGAAGTAGCAATGGCCCCCAGACTGGCAGAAGGAATGGCATGGACCAATTGTGAAGGGAAGTCTGTTGATGAGGAAGTGGGCTTGTCGTTCTAGACAGGGAGAACCTGCTCATGCCACGTCGAGGGGGACGGAAAGGGGGAAATTTCCCCCTACCCCTCTTGAGTTCTTTTGTCTGGTCTAATCATTAAATTGACACATGACCAATTAACAGGAGAAAAAGCCAGTTTTATTCATAAGCATGGAGGTTCTGTAGAAACGGGATGCCCTCCCTCAAGTGACCAAAGCAGGCTGTTTATATATCACTTTTTGACAAAGAAGAAACAGTTCTTTGTGAAGATAGAGCAAAACAAAGGGGCTTGTGCTTGGGGTAGCGGACTAATGAAGAAGTAACAAAGTTTGTTTCTATAGCTTTCTTAGCCTTGACTTTCCTAACTCTGGTGAGAAGGATGTTTTCTATCCTCCTGATATAGGGAGGGTACCTTCACATGGGAGATTTATGCCCCACTTTCAGGGGGAAAGTTGGGGATCAGAATGGGTTTTTTAAATGTCATTTCTTGCCACCGGCTGTTTCTCAAGTAACTTTCATTCAAAGTAATCAATACGTCACTGAGACATATTGTGGGGGTGGTCTGCCCTACATAAAGGGACTCTATCATGTGAAGTTTTGAATGTGACTGAACACGCAGAGGAAGCGCACCTGGGAAACCAGTACCAAACCTCCCTTTGATCTTGGTTATCGTAAAAGCTAGCCTGACTGCAACCGCAACAGCCTTCAGATGCCCACCACCCTTTCCAAAACAAGAACCGGTTCGGTGAGGTCACCTGCTGGTCACCCCATTTGCATTTGGTGGTCAGTGCTGGTCAGGGTGTAATTCAGCTAAATGAACTTTGCAAATTCCTGATGATTTTACAGGCAGGAATGGAGGCCGAGACTTTGAGATTTTAAAAATGCATTTCAGAAGTACCATCACGTTAGAGCTTCCTTTCGGTCCCTTGGGGTGGCCACCAAGTAAACAGCTTAATTTCCATCCCAGCTGGAGGTACAGAACGCTGCATTCACGCTCACCAACAGATAAATGTCTCCTGTCCCTGGCAGTGCTTAATGGCTTTTAGTAGAGTTAAGGCTGGGAAGAAAGGAACTGACTTCCTCTTATTGGGTAAAATTGAAACCCCGAGGAGACGATTCCATTTCAGGCAGACCCTTTCCTTCTCAGATGACTCATCCACAGCCCAGCCAACTCCCTTTCAGCCCATTCAGGTAAAATGGAAGACAGGGGCCACCCGACCGGGCAGGCGGCGAGGGGGGCTGGTGAGCTGGGTGTTTGGGGTTTGTTAGCTGAGGATTTGCATTTCTAATAAGGGCCACGTCCTGGGAAGCTGCAGCCCAGTGGCTGCGAATGTTTTTTTTTTTTAGTATATATAATTTTATTTTAATTTAATTTTATTTTTTAATTTTCATTGGGGTATAATTGATTTACAATGTTGTGTTAGTTTCAGGTGTACAGCAAAGTGAATCTGTTCTTCATATACATATATCCACTCTTTTTTAGGTTCTTTTCCCATATAGGCCATTACAGAGTATTGAGGAGAGTTCCCTGTGCTATCCTGTAGGTCCTTATTGTGGCTGCGAGTCTCTTCAGCTCTCTGCGGGTCTCTTTAGCTCTCTAAGCGCTCTGTTTTGCCGGGACCAAGGCAAGAGTCTTCAGCATGAATAAATAGCTGTGGAGAAGGAGGGGAAACGGCGGGATGGGGGAGTACCAGAAGCACTGAGCCTTTAAAATGGTATTGTAGCAAGACTCAGGGCTCCCTGGGGAAGTCCTCGCCAGCCTGTCCCTCACCTGCCCTTCGTCTATGTAAGAGAAACTTATTAAATGGTGCACTCCAAGATTTTGAGATTTACTGTTATTTCTCCAAAGAGAAGTCAGTAGGCATGTCTATCCCAGCATTATTTATACAGTAGAAAGTTAGGAAAAGAAAAACAATGTCCAACAAGAGGTGAATGATAAAATAATTCAACGATTAAATAAATTCATTCTTAAGTAAATAAGTAGTAGAAATCCTTAAGTCAACAGTATGTCTATTAAGTAATGTGATTCTTTTCAATGTTAAATGAAAAATGCAGGATACGTGTTGTACATAGAGTTTTTATTTTTTAAAAAACAGACACACAGGGCTTCCCTGGTGGCGCAGTGGTTGAGAGTCCGCCTGCCGATGCAGGGAACAGGGGTTCGTGCCCCGGTCTGGGAAGATCCCACATGCTGCGGAGCGGCTGGGCCCGTGAGCCATGGCCGCTGAGCCTGCGCGTCCGGAGCCTGTGCTCCGCAACAGGAGAGGCCACAACAGTGAGAGGCCCGCGTACCAAAAAAAAAAAAACAGGCACACAGATGGAAACATAGCAAAATGTTAATGCAGTTAATCCTTAGACGTGGAATCAGAGATTATGTTTCCTCTTCTATTTCTAAATTTCCGACAATGGAAATTTTTCTTTTTTTTCTGATCGTAGAAGTTAGATGTCAAAGCAGGAAACTATCATATACACTCGTTTCTTTTTTTCTTTGTTTGTTTTCCTTCCTCTTTTAATCTCCTTGCATGAGAACATCAGCTATGCTGTCAGTGGAACCGTCAGTGTTCTGCCCGCCAGATACTGTATTGCTAGCAGGAAACGGAAAGCTGCAGGGGTATAAGGACGAGACCTGATGCTCCTAATTCCCCTCACCCGTCGTCCCCTCCTCCGTGAGTCCATCTAAACACTTCTTGAACTTGTTTATAGTTTTAGCTGCTACAGCCTCTCGGGCCCAAGGAGTTCCCTGTGTTTTCCACCCTCGGTGTGAAGTGGCAGAGGCCTGCGCAACGGGTATCCTTAGATGACCTCCTTTAGACTCCAAGGGTCCTCCCTGGTTTTGCATTTCTAGGACTGAGCAAACAAAAGAAGAACGGTGACTAGACATTCACAATTAGCCAAGCACACGAAGAGACAGCATCGATTTTGTAGACTTGTTGAACTTGGTGCTGGAGGAGAGCTCAGAAATTGTTTAGGCCAGTGTTTTCCTAAAAGTCCACATAATGGGAGTCAGTATTCCAGAAACCAGTGGACGTTGTACAGTACCCAGGATACAGTGGCACTGGCTGCCTAAAAATATTGTGGTGTGGTAGGGGGTTTGGGGGTTGTTTTGTTTTCGCTCTGGGCTGGAAGTGGGTGACAATGGTTACTTTGGGGATCTTTTGGTTTGGTTTTTTTTTGCGGTACGCGGGCCTCTCACTGTTGTGGCCTCTCCCGTTGCGGAGCACAGGCTCCGGACGCGCAGGCTCAGCGGCCATGGCTCACGGGCCCAGCCGCTCCACGACATGTGGGCTGTTCCCGGACTGGGGCACGAACCCACGTCCCCTGCATCGGCAGGCGGACTCTCAACCACTGCACCACCAGGGAAGCCCGGTTACTTTGTTTTGATCAGAAACTTTGGCACTTACACAAATGCTTCGCTGTTTTGTTAATGGAGAAACTAATTACTGTATGAGAGACAAAATCTTTTAAAATTGGGGGTGAAAGAAGGTGGACATTGCTGGGACTCAGCTAACCTGGGCCCACCTGCGAGGTGGTGAAGGCAGGAATATCCTGGCATAACTGATGGATGAGAAAATGGACTGGAGAGCAGCTGCCTGACCCCAGCTAAGCAGGCTGGTGCGTGGGGGCAGTGGCCGAGAATCCAGGGTGTCTACCCTGAAGGCCTGGGCTGCCTCCAGGACACCCGATCTGCCTATTTAAACCAAGTCTCTGAGTTGTGTTTCCTGTACTGCGAATAATTCAGCAGACTTTGAATTTTTGCTCCAAATGTGATCTTTCTTTCCAGACTTAGTCCTGGGTCTAGAACATGATTATTGTAATTGCCTTTCTAGATCCTCCCATATTTCCCAGCTGTGGAATACTGACTCGCAGATTCAGAAGATTCCAGTAGGAAAGTAGGTGGGCTCTGGAATCCGACAGCCTGGGTTCAAATCCTGCCTCCCCCACCCACCAGACCACGATCCCAGGTGTAACTTCTCTGAGTATCAGTTTTCCCAACTGTAAAATGGGAATAACGATAGTATCCGCCGTAAGGGTCATTGCGAGGATTGAACAGCGTAATGAATGAAAAGTGCTTGCCCGGTTCCTGGTGCCCAGGACACACTCAGGAAAGATGAGCTGTCACCCTCAACACCATCATTGTTATTATCAGTTTTCCATGGAAAGACCACAGCCATGACCCAGAGCCAGCTTTGAACCTGTTTTGCTTGGCTGGACCAGGGGCATTCACTCTGCTAGCTGTGTTCTTTGCTTTATCCTCCAGGGGAAAACGAGCCACCAGTTCCTTATTCACCTGGTACCCATTTTAAAGGCCCTGAGAACTGACGTGGTATGATCAAGGCCACACTGCTCCTAGGGGCAGTGGGAGAAATGTCCCGTCTCTAGAGCTCTTCACTCTGCAGTGCCCTGTTCCCTCTGGACACCTCCTTGGATCCTCCAGACCAGAAGAGGGAGAAACAGGAGAAACAAATGACCAGATCCTCGGGAGCCCTAGCTTGGATCGCTGTTTCCTGTGCGCCTGCCCCTTGCTTAGCGTCTTCCCTTATTCTGTAGATCTCGGTGCCGCTTTGCGTGGAGCTGATGCTTCCTGTTTCACTTTCCTTCCCTCCTGACCGTGAAGGAACCGCCAACCCCACCTGAGAGCCTTGGTCCCTGGGGTGGATGATAGACACGCTGGGGGCCTGTAGGAGGGCCAGGAGTCGGCTGATGGCTTCTGGCTGGTTTGAAGCCCTTGTCCCCACTATGCTTGCCCCAGTGGGGCATTACAGGAATTCTGTGAGGCACGGGCCCCCCTGAAAAGGCCCTTCCAGGCCTCTAAGGCCCCTCTGACCAGAAGCCTCCCTACCTGCATCAGCCACTTCCGGAGCGCACCTTTGAGATGTAGACATGCTGGGGCCACAGAGCTGAACGAGCTTTACTTCCTGCCTTCCCGGGTGGGGAAAGTCAGGCCCAGACTGTGAGCCTAATGACCGGGCATTCTTGTACCCACAGGGTTTTGGGGGCCGGTGTTCCAGGCAGAGCGGCGCCCGAGCAGAGGCACTGAAGCGTGACCTTGCACTCGGCGTGGAGCTGAGCGCTTCCTTGTTCTCCAGTTGCCTTGAGTGTGTTTCTTCTGCCTCGGCTAGATGGTAAGTGCTTCTAGGCAAGAGGTCATAGTGAGCCCTGCTCCTTCTTCTCTAGCCCCTGTGCTTGTGGGGGTGATGGACAGCTTGGAAATCACCTTCGCCTGAGTCATCGGCTGCTGACCTGCTCGGCAGCTTTGTGACATCAGATTTTATCCCCATTTTACAGATATGGCAACTGAGGCCTTGAGAGGGTGACTTGATGGCTCAGCTGCTCAGTGACTGAGGCTAGATTTGCACTCAGGTCTGAGGTCTGACTCCAACTCCTCCCTAGATCTCACCCTCACGGTCAACACTGAGGGAATGCGCGTGGATTCAGTGCTCAGCGCAGAGAGAGATGCTGAGAGGGAGGGAACACGTGAGCGTGAGCTTGTGGGGCTCGGTGGAAAGGGCGCTGGCTCTGGAAGGGAGACCCCTGGCTCCAGTCCCAGCTCTTCCAAGCATGAGCTGCATGGACTTAGAATAGTCGCTTCTCTTTGGAGCTCAGTTTCCCTGGATGGAAAATGAGAAGATGGTAGGAGATTCCATCTCATAATCTATAGAACTATGAGAACTTTGGTCTTCAGTGTGTCTTACATCTCAGCACCCCCAGCTCTGCCAGGCCTGCCCTCCCAGTCCCTTCCCAGGAACCCCCATCCCTGGGTCTCTCCCAGCCTCTGTGCTCCCCTCTCCCCAACAAACCCAACCTCTAGCTCAGTGGACTCCCCTGAGGAGCCTGTTAAAATGCTGACTCCCAGGCAGCTTCCCAGAACCTGATGACTCTGAGTCCCTGGGAGATGGGCCCAGGGACCTGCCTTTCTCCTCTAAACACTCCCAGGAAATTCTGCTCATCAGCCAGACTTGGCAGTCATTGCTGAGCTCAATAGTTCTCCAGCTTTGGCAGGCGTCAGAGTCACGGGGCGGGGGTGCGAAATGACTGGGCACCACCCCCAGAATTTCTGATTCAGTAGTTCAGAGGGGGGTCCACAAATGCGCACTTCAAACGAATTCCCAGGTGATGCAGGGAACCACACTTGGAGAACCACTGCCCTAGCTCATTTCCCGAGCCAGCCAGCAAAGGCATCTTTACTCGTGGGCGACGGCCGGGGCGGAGCAGTCCTGTCAGCACATGAACTTTTAACAGAGACCTTCGAAATTATTGAGATATTATAATAACAGCTACCATTTAGTATGATACACGCTACATGCCAGGCCCTGTGCTAGAAGTCTACAATCCATGTCTCTCATTATTATATAGGGTTTGCAGATTCAAAAACAAAGGATGAGATTAAGTGATCGTCTGAGATTGCACTTGCTACAAATACCACGAGGACTTTCTAGAGGGAAGCTTGGGCTATTTCCTTTACCCCACGAGGCCTGTCTTTGTCTCCGCCTGGAGTGTCAGGAGAGTTTCCAGCCAGGTTCAGAGAGGGGTCACCACCCAGGTTGGGGGTGGGATTTGGGGTTGGAGGAGGCTTTCATTAGTTCCCCACAAATTGTGCCCTGCCGGCGGTGGCCCTTGGTTCACACCCGCGGGACAGCCTGCTTGCTGCGCGTCTCGTTTCACCCACTTTGAAGGGACCCCTCGTGTAAGCGGGGACCGTTGCAGCTCTTGAAGGCTGAGCTCCTGGGGTGAAAACGGTGGTCTGCTGCTGGATCCCAGCCTACTGGGGTTCTGCGTGGGTTCTGGCCTGGCCAATGTTCTGTTTGCCTGTAAGCGCCCTGGAATAGTAGAACTGTTGGTACCGGATCCCAGGGAACAGATAGACGTGGAAAAGGTTGAGTCGTGAGTTCAACTCTCCCAGCTGGTGCGTCTTAGTGGGGGAGCTTCTTTCCCTCTAACATGTGAAAATTGGCCTGTTGTTTAATAGGAAGCTCATTGATTTGTGCAAACATATAAAACACAGAGTAACTAGGAAATACAAGTGGCCATGAGGGCTTTTTCCACACTTAGCTCTTTAATCTTACCATTCGCCAACACAGACACACACACACACACACAGCACAGATCATGCTTGTGTGTGTGTTGTTTTGTCTTGTTTTCAGTTATTTTTATGTCTGGCAGGGATCTCAAGTTTTTCAAGCCATCCATACCTTTTGGGCGGCATCTCCTACTTCTACCTGTTCTCTTCCCTCTGCAAAGAAAAGGAAGGAAGGGAGAGAGGGAGGGAGGGAGGGAGGGAGGAGGGAATAAACGAAGGAACTGCCCTCAAACACTGATCCATTGGCGTGGCCAGAGCCCCCCACACAGTGGCTTCGGCGTGCTATCCTTTCTGTTTTAAGAGGACAGACACGCATAGGTCCTGCACAAGCTCTGTCCGCACCCTTGAAGGCAGCTTGGTGGAGTCTACTGACATTGGAATTGGCGTCGAAAGTCAATAGCTCTGGTCCAGGATCTTTCACTCAACCATGGCACCTTCCCCCAGCCTCCCATGGCCAGTCTGACTTACCCGTCTCCTCAGGGAGGTGGTGATAGCAAAAGAGATCGTGGGGGCTTCCCTGGTGGCGCAGTGGTTGGGAGTCCGCCTGCCGATGCAGGGGACGCGGGTTCGTGCCCCGGTCCGGGAAGATCCCACGTGCCACGGAGCGGCTGGGCCCGTGAGCCGTGGCCGCTGAGGCTGTGCTCCGCAACGGGAGAGGCCACAGGGGTGAAAGGCCCGCGTACTGCAAAAGAAAAAAAAAAAAGAGATCATGGATCTGAGAGCATCCCTCCAGTCTGAGAGCTGGATGAAATTCTAGGAATCTAGATGTTTCGCTTTACTGATGAGAAACCCGAGGCCCAGAGGGAGGAGGTAACTTGCATGAAGTTGCACAGCGAGTTTTGGGGCACTAGAGAACTGACAGTAGAAGGAGGGTATTGCCCTGGTGGTCCTGTTGCTATTTCCATGTGGGTGATTGTTTGGCAAACAGTGAGTGAAGTGACAGGAGAACTTCTCTGGGAATCTCTCTGGCCAGAGCGCCTTCTCTGCCTCTCTGTCTGTCTCTCAGACACACACAGACACATGCATGCACACACACATTTCTTGGTGTAAATAACAAAAAGGCAGTGACTACCCTTCACAGGAGAGACTTATACTCTTTTTCACTGATTATGGGGAAACCTGTTGGGCATCGTCTAACTTTGCAAGATAGAACGAAAGTCTCGGAGGAGTGAAGCTTGAAGTTAAGGAGAGTCTACTGCCCCAAATCCCTTGCATCCATAGGGCTTGGTGGCCTTGTACTTGCCTAAACCCCCATCTCCCAATTATCCCTCTTCCCCTTTCACAGATAGACACATTCCTGGTTCTCCTGCCTGCAACACACATAGGGTAGAACAAAAGAACATGGGCTATTAAAATAGAGGATTGGACATTTCTCATTAGCGGTGTGCCCTTAGGTAAGTTACTTAACCTCTCTGAGCTTCACCTTCCTCGTCTGGACAATTATAACACCTCTTAATGTTGCTGTCAGGATTAACGAAGGTAAAGCATTAAAAGTGTTTAATACAGGGACTGGTACAAAGTAGGGGCTTAATAAACATTATCTGCTGCTACTGAAAATGTTGGAGAGATGTTGAAGATCACATTCTTGCATCATTTTCGTGAGAGAATGAACTGGTTCATCATTTAAATGAGATCTCTCTCTAGGCCTCTGGCAATCTGACTGCATAGTTAAAACTTTGATTTTCTGCCCTGGGAAGGACAAATATTGTCGAGGTTTTAAGCACACCGTAGCTGGGCTGTTATCTTTGGAATACCAAGATGCTGGCATGGTAGTTTTCAGTACTACCTTGTGCATATAAATATCCTTATATCTGAAAAGGATATAAAATTGCAAACAATGAAAGATATTAATGAACTGGAAACCATGAAAACAGGAGTCAAAACACAAAAGCCCAATTATAATGGAATAGAGGTTACACTGTACAGCATTTTCTGGTTTACAGAGCAGTTTTAGGTATTCCCCACTCCTAGTGGCCTCACAACCGTCCTGGAAGGTAAGTATGATTCTGCCCATTCCTCGGGGGAGAGAAGACAGTTTCACGCTGATGCTGAGTGGGAAAGACAGTCAGGAACCGCGTCCCACTGGGCCTTGTAGGATTTGGTAAAGAAATTTGGATTGCTCTCAGTTCAGTGTGCTTAAGCAGGAAAGTACTGCAATCTTATGTACATTTTTAGAAGATCTCTTGGTAGAGAAGGGAGAGAGCAAAAGTGGAACCAAGGAGGCCACTTGGGAGGTGGCTTTGGACGTTCAGGCAAGAAATGATAACAGCGCTCACGGAGATAAAGAGAAGGTGGGTCAGAGAGTGGAGGTCACAAGATGGCCTTAGGGTAGGTTGGCCGTGGATGTTGATGAAGAGGGAGAACCAAGGATGGCTTCCAGCTTCCCAGTGGGTTGATGGGCGGTGGACGGTGGGTACGTCTGCGGAGGAACAGGTTTCAGAGGTGGTGGGGGGAGGGGCGAATCAGGGGCTCTACTTGCATTTGTTTTTGGAAGGAGGGTATCTTATTCCAAACACTGGGCCTTCTGATGGCAGAGAGCAGGTCGTATTCACTTGCTCCTGGGCATTGAATAAATGCTTTATGTGAGCTGGGTGCACTCAGGTCCACCCCCGGGCAGCCGGTCTGTGAAAAATGCCGCCGATGGCAAGGTGCTGTGTTCCTTCTGCCGCCAAGGAACCAGAAAGCCATTAATGACCTCTTCTGAGAACGTTGTGGCCCGTACAAGAAACAAACAAAAACCCCCATGTCCTGCCTTCTCGTGTTTCAGGCTTTGGGTAACTTTTTCTTTTGCCAGTCTCCACGGGATCTTTCCTCTGCTAATGTTTGAAAGTGATGCTTTTTTTTTTTTAATGTTGTACTCAGGCCTTAAATAACCTTTACCCTGAGGTAGATGAAGGCTAGTAAAATGCTAATAACATCGACAACAATAATGAGCTTTGGTGGAGTGTCATTTAATTAAAAGACCTCTTTTATATGCATTATTTGATTTTAGCCTTCCACAGTCTCTGAGGTGAGATAAACAGCGTGTTAAGCTCTGAGAGCCGGAGGCCTACAGTAGCCAAGAGCGTGTAAAAGTGACGTAACTATGGAATGGCTAGATTAAGAGTTGAGGTCCTTGGAACGGGGCTGGCCGGTGAACAGTAGCTACTGTTGTTTGTATGGTTAGTTTCTAGATAGAGAAACTGAGGCACAGTGAAACTGCGTCGTACACTCTCAGCAGTGGAATCAACTCCGAGCTGTGTAGGATGCGCGGTATTTCTGGATGCCACGCTCAGAAGGGATCCAAAGTGAGCCGGGAAGGCTGCTGCCGGGCCTGGATCCCTTTGAAATTCTCCTCCCCCATCTCCCCCTTCTCTCCCTTGCAAGTCCCCATCCCCTGTGAGGTAGGTTGAACACACCATCCAGGACCGCTCGGAGCCTGTCCCCTCCCTGCCTCCTGCCCCGGTGCCCCCTGCCGCTCATCACGCGGGCCTCTCACTGTTGTGGCCCCTCCCGTTGCGGAGCACAGACTCCGGACGCGCAGGCTCAGCGGCCATGGCTCACGGGCCCAGCCGCTCCGCGGCATGTGGGATCTCCCCAGACCGGGGCACGAACCCGCGTCCCCTGCATCAGCAGGCGGACTCTCAACCACTGCGCCACCAGGGAAGCCCGGCCACATTCTTTGAAGTGGGGTCCAGACCCCGCCTCCACCTCCTCCTTCCCTGACCCCCGGCCTCACGGCACCCTTCTCCAGCCATCCCGGGCCCCACCCCTACCATCGCAGGTGACTCCGCAGGTGTGAGTCTTGGCTCCCGCATTGGGTAGAGGGAGACAGAGGCCTTGCCCTGTACCTTGTGACTCTCCAGCTGCCATGTGCCTGGCCAGGGCCACGCCCAGAGCAGGTGCCATGACATTATACAACTGACTTTTAGAAAACAATAAAAATAATCATGCCCAGCGCCCACCTATGCAAAGGGGTGGTGCGGTCACCCAGGTCGCCCCTTTGGGAAGTTTACCCCTTATTCCCAAGGTGGCGCCCTGGCTCGGAACCTCCGAGACCCCCAAGAACATTCAAGAACGTCCCCCAACACCGCACTGTTCTTGGTGTTGGCAAATCTCTGCCCTTTGAGGGTGGCTTCACGGCTCACATCTGTGGAACCAGGACTGACGCCCTTTAGAAATACAGTTGTCGGGGAAGGGTGGTCTGAATCAGGGGCGATTAAACGATAATGGGCCCAGTTTTACGCGTTGCCTCGTAACCTGACTCTGAAGACAGCTCCAGAGGAGGGCTTCCACACGTGTCTTGGGCATCGTGGAGATGAACGTGCAGGCTCTGCCACGGGGACCTCGTTGAGACAGTGGTTCGCTTTGGGCAGGGTCAGTTCTGTGACTGTGTTTAAAATGTGTCCTCAAAGAGGAATGAACGAGTGAGTGTGTGTTTGATCGGAAGAACACGTGTGTTGTTGTGCTTGTGTACGTGTGTGCCTTAGGGGAGAGAGCAGGGGCCTGCTGAGCCCCCTGGGCCCCCGGAGGCCAGCCAGCCCCGGGGGAGACAGCCCTGGGTTTTTTTTGGTTTTTGGTTTTTGGTTTTTTTTACATCTTTATTGGAGTATAATTACTTTACAATGGTGTGCTAGTTTCTGCTTTATAACAAAGTGAATCAGTTATACATATACATATGTTCCCATATCCCCTCCCTCTTGCATCTCCCTCCCTCCCACCCTCCCTATCCCACCCCTCTAGGTGGTCACAAAGCACCGGGCTGATCTCCCTGTGCTATGCGGCAGCCATTGCACTCATGCCTTTGCCACTCGCCTCCCTTTCCCCCAGCCCCCAAATTTGTTCCAGCCCGCTGGCTCCCTCCAGCGACCTGAACGTAATGATTGTATTCTTCATAAATAGAACACCTCCCCCTGCCCCCGATTCCCACCCCAACCCCGAAACTAACTACCCTCCTCTCATTAGGTGCTCTAAGGACGCGGTTCTGTGTGGGAAGAGGCCTGGGCCCTCTTCACAGGCCCTGTTTGTTGCAGGTCCCACTGTCTATCTCTCTTAAAATGATGAAGCTTTGACAAGGCAGGAGGCGCGGGGGGCGGGGGCGGTGGGGAGCGGAAAGGGAGGGAGGATGTTTTCCCTGGATTCCCAATATTTGGGTTTTGTCCGGTAAAATATTTTCCTGGGCATCAGTGGGAGAGGAAGTGGACAATCACTGTTTCTTCAGAGACTGATTTTAGCTGCTGGCAGAGGTTCAGGGGCAGCCGGTGTGCCCTGCCCCAGCAGCCCTCCCTTTTCAGTCCTCGTGTCCCTGGTAGGGAGGTAGCCGAGAGGTTTTCAGTGTCAGTATCACAGAAAGAGGAGGCAGTTTTGAAATCCAGATCATATGCCGTTCCTGAGTGACTGCTGTGAATCCTGGTGCCACTGAAATCTGTTGACTGAGGCCGCCAGCCCGCCAGGGTGTCCCTGGGGTCACTTGTACATGGACCCAGCAGCTGTAAACTGGAATCACCAGATTGGACGGGATTCCCGGCAAAGCCCTGGATGCATGGGGTGGCTGCCAAGAAGCATTAGAGGGTCTGGACAAGAGCCTTTCTGGATTTTTCAAAGTGGAGAGGTGGGGATCGAGAGTGGGAAAGGCATCCGGCCTCCCTGCTAGAGACTCAAGGGAGCCTGGTACTGCCTTTCACCAGCTGTGTTCCTCGGTGTGGCCTTGAGGCTCTGACCTCCATTTCCTCCTTGGAGACACAGGGTGAACAATACTCACCTACCGAGTGAGCCGCTCTGGAGGCAAACGTTGCCAGCTGGGCTACTTGCTTGCTGTGTGACTTTGAGCAAGTTACGTTAATATCTCTGTGCCTGGATTTCCTTGTTATGTTGGTTTCCTGTGATTGCTATAACAGAGGACCACAAACGTGATGACTTAAAACAACAAAAATTTGATCTCTCACAGTGCTGGAGGCCAGAGGTGCAAAATCAAGAGTGAGCAGGACGCTGCTGTCTCCAAAGGCTAGGAGAAAACCCTTCCTGGCTTCTTCCAGCTTCTAGAAGTTGTTGGTGTTCCTTGTGGCTGCCTCACTCCCAACTCCACCTCTGCCTTCACATCACCTTCTCTTCTGTCTGTGGGTTTCTTCTCCAGGTGTTTCTTATTAGGATACTTGCCATTGAATCCAGGGCCCATTTGGATAAGCCAGGGTGATCTCATCTTGAGATCCTGTACTTAGTTACACCTAGGAAGACTCTTTTCAAATAAGGTCACATTCGCAGATTCTGGGGACTAGGACATAGACATATCATTTGCGGCGGAGGGGGCACAATTCAACCCACTACACTGGTTTATTAAATGAGGATGATAATGGAGATCCCGTTATGGAGACTACACAAGTTTATCCGTCTAAAGTCCTTTGAGCCGTGCCTATCACACAGCAAACACTCAGTGTTTGCTTTTGTCATAATCCTCAGCAAGCCATCATTTCATAATCACCATCATCATCACCACCATCACCATTGCCACCACCATCACCGCCATCACCATCACCACCATCACCACCCCCATTGCCACCATCACCATCACCACCATTACCATCACCACCACTGTCACAACTGTCACCTTCACCATCACCACCATCACCATCACCATTACCATTATCACCACCATCACCATCATCATCACCACCATCACCATCGCCATCACCATCACCACCATCACCATCACCACCATCACCATCATCACCACCCCCATCGCCACCACCACCATCACCACCGTCACCATCATCACTATCACCATTACCATTATCACCACCATCACCATCATCATCGCCACCATTACCATCACCACCACTGTCACAACTGTCACCATCACCATCATCACCACCATCACCATCATCACCACCATCACCATCATCACCATCACCATCACCATCACCATCACCATCACCATCATCCCTAGCATTTGTGAAGAGGCTTCCCAAACTGAACACGTCTAAAACTAACTCTTGACTCATTCTTCAACCTCTCGGTAAATAGTTACCTCTGTGTACTCCATCCTTTAAATAATCCTGGTTTCCTCTTTTTCTCTCACACCTCATTCCATCTATAAGTCCTGTCTATTCTGCCTTCAAAATATATCCCCAGTGTGACCACCATCTTTCAGTACCACCACGTTGCACCCCTCCAGGGGACGCTCTTCCCATTTTGGTGGCTGTGAGGGGCACCTCTGGAGTCTTATATTCAGCACCGTGGTGCTGCTTCCTGCCACCTGCACCCCCGTCCCCCGGTTCAAGCCCCCTCGTCTCTCACGTGGGTCACTGCAGTCACCGGTGGCTGTCCTCTCAGCTCGTCCCGTAGCTGCCGCCCCTCCGTCACTTCATGCACGCACCCCCGACCGTCTCCTCAAAACACAGGTCAGATTGTCACTCGCCTGCTCCAAACCCTCCAGTGGTTCCCCCGTCTCACTCAGAGCAGAAGCCAAAGGCCTTATGGTAACCCCCAGGCCCACGTGATCACCTTCCTCTCTGCCACCAGCCTTGAACAAAACACCCCCCCACACACACACACTTGCATTTGTGCTTGCTACTTTCTAAGCCTAGAACACTCTTTTCCCAGCTATCTTTGTGGTTTTCTGCCTCATTTCATTCAGTCTGTGCTTAAAAGACACGCTGTCACGGAGGCCTTCCCTGCCCACCGCAGGGTCATAGCTCAGCCGGCATCCCCACAGATCTCCATCCTCTCGACCTGTCTTTTTCAAAGCACAGCTTGCTACCCGGCGCCGGATGTTTATGCGCTTGTGGCATTGCGTGCTTTCCCCGTCACACTCGAGTCTGTGGAGGGAGAAACTGTGTTTCGATGGCTGCTGGGTCCTCAGCCCCAAGCACGTGTTAAGCACATGAGAAGCGCTTTCTGGACAAGGGAGTGATTACGAGCCGGGCTCTGGCTCTGCACACATCCTCCTGGTCTCCCAACAACCAGTGATGTCAGTGTTGTCACACCCTTATTTTGTCCGGGGCACAGAGACAGTAAATGAATGTCCTGGGCTACCCGACGAGGGAAAGGCAGCAGCAGGATCTGAACCAGCTCGTCTCCTGCCAGAACCCACTTTCCGAATCACCATCTGTCACGAGACAGAAACGAGAGACTGTGGTGACAGACCTTTGGAAACGGAAACGCACGACATGAATGTACCAGGACGACAATAGCCGAGCCCAGCACGTCTAAGCTGATTGCTCCCAATTTGCTCTGGGTCTCCTTCCTGTTTAATTCTTTAAATTGTGAGAGCTCTTTCTGCTGCCTCCCCTGATGGTACAACGTGAGGGGGTAAGAAGGGTGTCCATGAGGCACTGTTGCTCTATTCAGTTACTGTCAGACTTCAGTGGCCCGGAATGTTCTGGAAATGGGGCATGCAGGCTGCGTGAATGTGCCCTTTATTCCAAAAACAAGTCAGTCCATTTTCCGCCTTTAGTAAACATGGTGTGTTGATAAGAATCAAATATTTCAGTGTGGGACCATGCAAAGATGCACTCTCAGCTCTACCACTGAGATAACCTGTGCCCTTAAATAGTAACAGTACCCCTTATTCCCTGAGTCTTACCAGGTGTTAGAGACATTCCAAGTGCTTTATGCATATTAACTCATTTAGCTCCCCAACCAATCATGGGAACAAGTACTCTTATTAACTCCAGTAATCCTAGTCACAGAAACACAGAGATGTCGAATAACTTGACCAAAATCATACAGCTCACGATCGGCAGAGCCGGGATGGGAACGCGGGCCGTATGTCTCCTGAGGATGGGTTTTAACCAGCTCTCTTTTGTGACTCTCAGCTTCATCTGTAAATTGTGGGGAATGCATTCAATCATATTTTCAGCTTGAAAAAACTATGCTTGTAAGGCTGAGAACTTGGTAGTACTTTTGAGTCATTGGTATGAGTGCAAGAAGTATAGGTGACTGGGATGCAGCAGGATTAAGGCTATCACAGGAAGGTCCACGATCCAGGCTTCATTTCCATCAGGTTCTCTCTTGTGTCTTGCTGTCCTGTCATTTGCTACTTTTCTTGCCTTGATTGTTTGCAGAAATAAGAGCCCACAGGTGCTCATCTGCCCCCAGACATCTTTCCTCTCTGTGGGATAAAAAAATATCTATGAAACCCATGTGGTCCTCTGGTGTTGATTAACTTTAAAAGCACTCTCACATCTCTGTTCTCACTTGATTCACGTAGAGACCCTGTGTGGACGGGCAGGGAGAGTCCCATTTTACAGACGAGGAAATAGAGGTGGAGAAGGCTGATCTTAAGGTTGCATTTATCTCCTCCTGTCTCCTATGAGTATTTCCTGGGTCCTTCCTCAGGGTTTTTCTTACTTTACTGTAATAATCTTAGCAAACAGAGTCTTCGATTGCTCCCAGCCACCTCCTACACTGTTGTCACCACTAGATTAGTAATGAATTCCTGTCAGAACGGTGGCCATCTTTTACTGAGTACCTTTGATGTGCCAGGAACTGTGCTAGGGGCTTTTCACGTTTTATGTCCTTCTAATCCCCACAATACCCTGTTGAGATATATAGCATTATGACTCCCATTTCACAGATGAGGTGCCTGAGACCACACAGCCCCAGGGCGACATGTGCATATAGTCACACAACGAGGAGGTGGTAAACCCAGGTTCTGCACACGTTGACACAGATTGTCCGGTGACCCCTCCCTGGTTGAAGCCTACCGGGACTGCTGGTCATGACTCCTGGACAGGACAATGTCCAAACTCCTTGTCGTGGTGTGCAGGGCCTCCCTGTGCCCACGGCACCTACCCTCCAGCCCACGTCCTAGCCCCTCCACCTTCACTCTCAGCCACACTCAACTACCAGCTGCTCCCTGCTCAGGCCATGCCCTTGCTCTGGACCTCGCCTCTCTGCTGCCCTCCTTGGAAGGCACACTCCTTCCCCTTCTGGCTGGTGATTTCCCATCCATCCTCCACGCACCAGGCCAAAGCCACCTTCTCTCTGCAGCCTCCTCTGACCCACCATCTCCCATGCCCTTCTCCCTGTCCAGCGTCACTCTGCCCCAGGGCACCCTGAACCACACCCCATTGCGGCACAGCTCACCCGGTGTCACTGGCACCTAACACAGCCCTCAGATAGAGGGACAAAGGACAGCAGGGAGCAGTGTGGCTTGTGGAAGCACCGGACAATGTGTGCCCCGCCTAAGAGCATTCTGCTTCCTTGTGGGTTTTTTAAAACACACGCCAGCCCAACAAAACAACTTTGTGGCTGGTGTGTGAACCATGGGCCACCAGTCTGAGACGCTTGGGAGCTCCTCGGGATTCGTGTGCTTCTCTCCATTGTCACTACTTAAATGAGGGAGGGAGAGAAGGAGGGGAGGAACGAAGGAAGAATTTACCTTCCTAGACCTGGCAATTTGGCTTCCGTAAAACATGGTGTATTAATTAGTCTGCTCAAGCTGCCATAACAAAATACCATAGATTGGGTGGCTTAAACGGCAGAAATTTGTTTTCTTACAGTTTCTGGAGGCTGGAAGTCCAAGGTCAAGGTTCCAGCCAATTCTGTTTCTGGTGATGACTCTCTTCCTCACTTGCAAATGGCCGCCTTCTTGCTGTGTCCTCACATGGCCTTTCCTTGGTGTGTGCACTCGGAGAGAACAAGCTCTCTGCTGTCTCTTCTTATAAGGACACTAATTATATGGGGTCAGGGCCCCATTGTTATGACCTCATTTAACCTCCCTTAGAGGTCCCACCTCCAAATACAGTCACACTGGGGGTAAGGCTCCAACATACAAATTTGGGGAGTGGAGGACGAACATTCAGTCCATAACACATGGCATTCCAGATCATTCAATCCACAAGTCTTTCCTGTGTCCTCACTATGGGGATTCTGAAAACATTGAAGGCAAACAGCAGAGTCCAGTGGTCAAAAGCACGAGCTTTCATATCAGGCAAATTCAAGTTTGATACTTAGCTCTACCGCTTACTGACCAGGTGACCTTAGACAACCTACCCAACTTCTCTGAGCCTTGCACTCCTCACACCAACCACCCAGGGTTTGTATGAGGGTTAAGCAAGATGCAGGCACGTCCACCACGCCCAGCAGCATTCATGACCGCCCTGGAGAGACAGTTACTGAGCACATCCTCCACGCCAGGCTCTCTGCTGGGTGCTGGGGAGCCGGTGGTGAGTAGGACAGAGCAGATCCCTTGTTCTCATTCTTCCTTGAAGAGCCGGATAATAAACAAGGAATTATGTGATCAGGTAGCAAACACGTCCGGCATTTGAGAATGGGACACGGGCCGTAAGGAAGGAAAAAGCAGCAGGGGAGGAAAGGCCTCACTGGGGAGGTGACTTTGACAAGAAGCTGAGGGCCATTCAAAGACTTGGGGCAGAGTATTCCAGGCGGGGGAGTAGCAATCACGAAGGCCTGAAGGTGGGCACGCTCAGTGCCCGCGGTATTCATCCTGATAGCTGTGGTCCTATTGCACGTGGTCCCACCCTCAGAGGCCACCACCCTGGGGGGACACAGGACCTCTGCCCAGCCCTCCAGGGAGCAGGGCCTAGACGAACCCGGCTTTCAGAGGGGAGCAGCGCCTTGAGGGCTGGAGTGCTGGGAAATGGACAAGCAGCGGAGGAAGAGGATGTGGCGTTTGGGGGGGGCGGTGAGAAACGAGCATCCCGGGGGAGAGGGGAGTTTGGTCGAAAAGCCTGGTGTCTGAGGGACCCTGGGAGACTGCCCAGGCCTGAGCCGATTCTGTGAGCAATGCCAGGCCGGGAGCCCAAGGCACCACGTGGATGACCTCAGCGTGATCTGATAAGGGCAGCAGCCCTCACTGTCACAGCGGGGTGGGCGGGTTTCCCCACTCAAGAGGCAGGGCCCCGGGCAGAAATCCAGCACTGTGAGTCACAACCAGATGTACGTCTTGTCAGGGAGAGACATGGCCGCGGAGAACTGGTCATGGTTTCCTGGAAACTTCCTCAGTGTGGGGCAGGGGCACTCTGAGGATAGGTGCCAGCCAGGGCAGAGAGAGGAGACCGTGCTGGGGGGCTGGGCCAGGGCTGCACTCTCGGGACCGTGGCCGAGCTTTCTGGGGCCACTGGGGGCCAGAGGACAAGCTGAGGCACGTCTCCCCTTCCACAATGTGTCTGGAGTTTCCTGGACTTCTGACACAGGTCGGCACGCCCCTCGAGGTGTGGATGTGGGAAGCGCAGCTAGACTGGGAGATGGGACCCCTGCAACCTCATCCCACAAACTTGGATTCAAATCCAAGGACTTGCACAAGCCCAGCTTCTCCAGCCCTTGGTTCTCTCATCTACAAATGGATGGGATAAATTGGGAGCTCTCCAAGGTTCCGCCCAGCTGGACTATTCAGGCAGTTCCTTCATGTTCCTCCCTGTAGATGGGAGGAACTGAGGCCCAAGAGCAAGAGACCTGATCTGAGCCCACCCATTTGGAGGTGGGACTGGTGCTCTAGCTTTGGCCAGAGCTGCACTCCTCCCCGCCTTGCTCCAGTGTCCTGCCTTCTCTCCCCGATCTTCTCCTTCCTGGACGCCTCTTTCCCTCCTTCCCCTCTGCCTGTGCCCCTCACCTGCCAGACATGGAGATTCAGCCTTTCCTGGGGTGGGTGGGTCCCAAGTCAGAACCAAGATGAGAACTCCCAGGGCCATCAGCCATCTGTCTGTACTCACCGGGATAAGTGAGGACCTCCTCCAGCCAGCTTCTGTCTGAATGCTCCACATCCTTCGATCCAACTCAAATGACACCTCCACCAGGAAGCCTTCCAGATCACCCCAGCCAGAGCCATCACCTAAGCAAGCCTTCCCCATGCATCCCACTTTATAATCTTGCTGGTGCCATTTTTACTTACTTGTATTGTAATTATTTGTGCATACATCATAGCTCCTCTACACAATTCCAAACTCAAATTGCCTCCATTTTGCCCATGCCTATCACCAGCCTCCTCTGTGACATCTGTTGCGGTGTTTGTATTCTAAGTGTTGGGTAGATATTTGCGGAATAAATGGAGTTTTCTTTCTTCTATGTGAAAGGATTCTTTCCTTTCAGAATGAATGGTCAGATGTGTAAGAGCGTCTGTTCTAGAGCTGCACTGGGTGGAATCTTAGCTCCACCATCTACACACGGTGGGGACCTTGGACAAATTACTAACCCTTGTGCCTCAGTTTCCTCACTGATAAAATGAGGATAAGTCATAACCCGCTACCTCACAGGGTGGCTGTGAAGACTAAGTGAGTCATGTTTGTTGAGTGCTTGATGTCGTGCCCAGCATAAACTTGATTTAATAAGTGAAGTTGTCTGGCAATCTAATATGCAAATTTTTATTTGATTTTTTGAAAAAATATTACACCGCCTTACAGAATTCGAGCTTGGCTTTAGGTAGGTGCCAGATCCTTTCCAGTCCTTGCATTCACAGAACCTGCACTGGGTATTCACTGCCATCCGCAGAGCCTCCCCGGCTACTCTGGCTCGGATCAGGGGGCAGGGAAAGGAGAGAAGAGCCGTCTCTGGCGTAACTGCTCGCCAGCTCGGGGCTAACAGCCACATTAAGTGCTCTTACTCAATTCATGTGACTCGACAAATTTGGAATGTGTTAGCGAGAGAGAGTTTTTCCAGCTATGAGTCAGTACATTTATGCTCTCTCACACACACATTTAAAAATTTTAAGAAGAAAGAGACTTCAGCGAGAATCCTTTATGAGTGCAAAGTGGAAATCTCCGGAAACTGTATTTTGACCCTGAAGGCAAGTAATACTTAAGATATTTAATAAAGGGTTCGAAACAAGAGTCAAGGAGAGAAAACACAGCTAGCTGCCTTTTCCTTCTGTATTCTCAGCTGCTGCTTTGCACATAGGAGGACCCGATGTACGTGGGTTTATAAAGCACCTCCTGGATTCCCTGATTTATACTCAACATAGTGGGGAAAGAAATATGGGAAAGATATGTGCCAGATATTCGGGGCTGGGGTCAGGTACACGTCCCAAGTTCAAGAGGAAGTGTGGGGAAAAATGGAATGATTGTATTCAGACACGCTTGGCTTCAAACCTCAGCCTACTTTCATAATATTATCTAAGCCCCCTCTTCTCCCATTTTGTGGATGACAAAACTAAGGCTCAGAGAAGAGAAAATAATTTGTCTGTGGACACAAAGCTCTTAAGTGGTAGAAATCATCTTCTAAACTAGGTCTGTGACTCTCCCTAGGGTAAAGAAATTTGGGTTAAATTAATGTCCTCGGGGGCTGAGTTTCCCCACCAAGGAGGGGAGCAAAGACACCCATTCTCGGAGATCACATCCGCATATGCTAAGCAGGTACCACTTTCTCGCAGAGCAGTCCCTTTAACCACCTCCTGCCACTTGCCTTTGAGTCCCGCCCATTCGGGATTACAAAAAACCTGCTCCTGGTCCAGGCTGGTCCTCTCTGCTGTTGTTTACTTTAAAGAAAGAAACCACCACCCGCCCAGAGGACTTGTATTTCCAGCTCACTTACATCTCTTTTGCAAGGGTTCATTTTCATAGACTCCCAATCTCCAGGGAGCTGTGTCTTTCCCTCGGAAACATGAGCTGTAATCAAAGGTGTATTCATCCCCGCACATCTGCCAGCAGCCACGCCGGAGCCACGGTTCCCCGAGGCCTGACAGAAGGAGGCTCAGGCCAGGTGCCCGGGGAGAATTCTTCCCTACACAAATCAGATTGTCCCGTGGTTGCCCTTTGGAGAGATGGCAGAGTCCCAGGCGGTGCTTCTCAGATTGCTGGAGGACCTGATGGGGCCGGGGGTAAATAAGATTCCACCCTCCGTTCAACAAATACTACTGAGGGCCACCACGTGTGGAGAACTGTGGACACTGAGAATCCAACTCTTTTGGTGACTTCCCGTCACTCACAGGGATAAAGACCCAGCTTCTTAAAGGCCAGCAAGTCCCTGGAAGAGCTGGCGCTGGCCCTTTCTCTGCACTGCTTGGCTGTGGCCACCCCAGCCAGCTTCCACTGCTTGGTGACCAGTATGCCTCCTCCCCCTCGGCCCCATACACGCTCTCTCTGGCTTTCTCGATCCTTCCTTCCCCTCTTGGCCAGGTTTGCTGCTGCCTGCCTTTCAGGTCCAGCTCCCCGCCCCGCCCCGGCGCCCCCCCACCATCTGCCATATCCTCACGTGCCTCTCCTGGCGATCTCCCCACCATTGCATGTGCTTCAGGTAGCACCGTCACGCCACTGGAGTCTCTTATCCAACCCAACTGCAAGGGCAGGGCTCACCTTATGTCCCCAGCACTGGCCCGTAGTCAGTGCCCCACAGTTATCGGAGGAATGAAGAGACAGCAGTGAGCAAATCAGACACTGCCCTGCCTGGTGCTGGGTATATCTTCGTGGAGTGCTGATTGTACTTGACAGTTTTCAGGGGGAAATATTTGGGAGCAAATACAGATCAATTCTAGAGTAGAATTCAGTGTCCTGGTGAATGTTCAAGGTGTCGTTCTGCGCCCTCACACGTCGGGGAGGTTATGAACTCAGCTTCCTCCGTGCTCCTGGGGGCGTCTCAGTGGAAGACCAGGTTGGGGGTGATGGGAGAGGTGGCCCAGTTTGTCAGCAGCTCAAGTCACGGAGCCAAAGTTTAAGAGGCAGCGGGGCGGGGGTGGGAGCGGGAATGGAAAGACTACACTCAATCAGGCCTGAGCTCAAACCTCAGTGCTGGACATTTTACGCTTATGACACACGGCAATGTATTTAATCACTCTAAGGTTCTGGTCTGTTGTCTGTAAAAGGGGTATAAGGATACGTG
This sequence comes from Orcinus orca, assembly GCF_937001465.1. Lineage (NCBI taxonomy): Eukaryota > Metazoa > Chordata > Mammalia > Artiodactyla > Delphinidae > Orcinus > Orcinus orca. The sequence goes on from NC_064575.1 coordinate 71,302,212, forward strand.
CTCGTCAGACTTGCTGCGGGAAGGACAGACAAGCCATGTGGAGGGCCCAGCTCAGCGTCTGGCGCAGAGCGAGCACTCGGGGAGTGGTGGCCTTTGTACTCGTCACTCGCTGCTCGCTCTTATGAATTAAAGGCTGTTGTTGGTGTCCAAAGTGGAACATTTTCTGGAGCAAAGACAGGCAACTTAAGGCTGCGCTTCTGGCTGGCAGAATGATGGCTGCACAGAAGTGGCCTGTAGTTTTCCACCTTCTTTGAAGTTGACCTTCCTCTCTTGTATCCAGTCTGCACTGGCCCGGGCCTGAGTCAGTCACTCCCCAGCAGTGTCCTCCATGGGTTCCTCACCCTCTCCTCCATATGAGGCCATCACCTCGGGACATCATGACCTGTTTACTAGAATTTCTCACTCATCTGCTAAACGTTTGCCGAGTGAAAAAATGGACTGGAATAAACTATGTGAGAGGGGGTGACCCTGGGGAAGGGTGTTTTTCTTCTTCTACAGACCGTTAAATCACCGTTCCTCTTTTTCCCCCTGCAGTTGTCTTGCCATCTGGTAGGTTTAAACTAGGCCAAAAGGGAATAGGAGGGACCTGTAGGGAAAATCCTACAGGCAGATTTTTCCTCATTGGGATTTCGCGCCATGTGACCATTTTCTGGGGAAAGGAGTTCTGAGCCAGGAAGACTGGAAATGTGTGCCCATTAAGGGCTTGAAGGACAGTGAAAAGCCCTTTACTTCATTTATACTGCTCGCGATGAAAGCTGCCATTTCCACGTGCAGGAGCTGCGGTCGGCACCGCGGCATTGGATCCCCCATGCAACCCAAGGAGGCAGGTTCTGTTTAGAGCCCCACTTGCCTGCTAAGAAAACCAAGGTCCCTGGGAGAGAGGTGCTTGGCGTCAGGGCACAGCACAAGCGTGTCAAAGAACCAGGACCAGACTCAGACGTCCCGTCTCCAAGACCTATGCTCTTCCCCCCATGCTGGTTAGGAAGGATCCAGTGTCTAGTGGGTGGTGCTGCAGAGCTGAGTTCCGGGATAAACGGGGAAGATGTAACAGATTCATTGAGACTCCCCAGCTCTGAGAAGGATTCACGGTGTGGCCCCAGCCAAGCCCCACTCCACGCCTCTGTGCTCAAGAAGAAGCACCTAGTCAGCTGAGGATGATAATAAGGATTATCAATAATAATAGTAGCTTTCATGCCTGATTACATGATTCTCAGTGTTTTGTATGTGTTACCACCCTGGGTCCTACAGGGTAACTCGGGGTTAATTTGGGGAAGAGGGAGAACAGAGCATTGAAGAGAGAGGGTCTAAGATAGCATAGCCATCTGGCTGCAGGGGGCATAGTGGGTTCAAGAAGCTTAGGCATCCGTGAGCCCAGAACACAGTGGGGCAAACGGAGCGGGGAGCAACGAGCAGGGGGCAGACCTCACAGGCTCCAAGACCCTGCGATAAGGAGTGTGGCTTTTTTCCTGAGACAAATGGGGCGTTCATTACCTGCTCCCACCTGTCCCACCTCTATGTACATTGTCCTTCCTCACATTCAGTTTATTACGTATCTTTCTCCTTTTTTATACCGTGAGTTTCCTAAGGGTAGGGATTGGGTCTTATTTACGTATGTATGTATGTATGTATTTATTTATGGCTATCTGGTGCTTAGCACAGAATCAGGTATATGTGGATAGTCAATAAATGGTTGTTCATCAGATATTTAAAATATTCAACATTTAATAATAGTAACACATTCAATATTTAATAACTATATATTACATATTGGTTATATATAGATATTAGTACCTGTAATATAACTTCCATTATGCAGGCATTTCTGCTCTAAAATGATATATGCGTGCCTCTAAAACCCTGTACTCTGAAAAATTCAAAAATCACAGCGTTTTGGGGACAATTGGGCTGTAGCAGAGCATTCACGATTCCTGTGACTCTGTAATGAAGCACAATCCAAGTGGTGATACCAAGCAGAGTTCAAAGGGCATGATACATTTTGGATAAGGGGCTTCCCTGGTGGCGCAGTGGTTGAGAATCCGCCTGCCAATGCAGCGGACACGGGTTCGGTCCCTAGTCCGGGAAGATCCCACATGCCGTGGAGCAGCTAAGCCCGTGCACCACAATTACTGAGCCTGCGCTCTAGAGCCCGCACACCACAACTACTGAGCCCGCGTGCTGCAACTACTGAAGCCCACGCGCCTAGAGCCCATGCTCCGCAACAAGAGAAGCCACCGCAGTGAGAAGCCCTCACACTGCAACGAAGAGTAGCCCCCGCTCGCTGCAACTAGAGAAAGCCCGCGCGCAGCAACAAAGACCCAACGCAGCCAAAAATAAAATAAATAAAACAAATAAATTTATATAAAACAAATTTGGATGAAAACAAATATAGCAATAACTTTAGGACCTGAGTAACTTACAGGACAATATATTATTTTTAAAAGGGGGAAAACTTGATGGAAGGGGCTAGAGAAGGCTGGAGGCTGATGGGTTTAGAGACAGAAGGGGTCAGATCATCTTTATCAGGAGTTCCCCGTGGAAGAGCAGTTTCAGGCTCTGCCAGCGTGTAGCAGGGACAGATGGCTTCTCTAGCCCATGGCCTTTGCACAAAGACCAGGAAGAACCGAGCAACAGGAGTGGCTAAGACAGAGCACGTGACCACTGGAGCCCAGAGGAGGAGCTGGGAGGGCGGAGTCCCCCGTGGCTTGTTCTACTCAGCTGTGTGTACCTTGCATCCAGCCGCCCGCACTTGGTGGTACAAAATATGAATGTGCTGGGAACATTTGCCTGTGAACCAGTGTAAACTCCAGGTTTTATCGACCCCTCTATACCGTATATACACTAATCTTCCTCATGGAAGTAAGTGCAGCAGATCAGACATTACATAATGGAATACATGACTAACTGATAAACCAAGAATGCCCACTGGCCAGTTTACATCAAGTACGGTACCAGTCACACACCCTGTGTGAGGTGTAGACTGTTTTCCTCTCGGTTCATGAGTCTATTCAGTAAACCCATTCAGTGAGCAGAAGGTAAAGCAAGACATATGGAGTGGGTGACACTAAGCAAGGGCATCATAAACCTGTGATGTGATCGCTTTCCCCATCAGAAGCAGCTGAGCTCACACTTCTGGACATGGACTTAGAGGACCTCAACCCCAACCTGCCTGAAAGCTGTGTGACCTCAGGAAAATCACTTAACCTCTCTGTGCTTCAGTTTCCTCAACTGCAGAGTAGCACTAGTGACACTCCCCAAGTTCTTTGAAAGAGCAGATTAGCTGGTGCATGAAAAGTTCTTTCTAAACTATAAGGGGCTTTAGAGAGTATTGTCCTTCCTGCAAATCAGTGCTGGCACACTCGTCTTAGCTTGCCTCCTAGGGTACCTTCTCCTGCTGGATGGCTAGTTCTAAGGGCAGAGGGCAAATGCAGCTAAACTGGAATCAAACAAAATAAATTAATCACTGGGATTCAATGCAGAAGCTTGAATGAGCTTCGGGAAATTTTGCTGGCGTCCGACGGCCTCTGTGGAGCCCCTGCGTCCACAGTATCTGATGCCTCTCTCTGAGTGCTCACCGGGCAGCCTCCGTCTCCAGGCCTGAGGTCATCAGCCGACCCCTGGCCCACTGCTCTTCGCCAGGCCCCTCCCACCAAGCCAGGCCCCTCCCACCAAGCCAGGCCCGCCTGTCCCATCAGCCTCTTATCTTGCTTACCCAAAATCGTGCAGAGGAAAGGAATACCGATTCCGGAATCACATGAACACGGGTTTAATGAGCTCTACCACGCAGCAGCTCTAAAATCATAATAGCCAAGCTGTGGTTTCTTGAACCTATTTCTTCACCTTGGGAATGGGCTACAACTTCCTGACTTCCTTCCTTCCTTCTCTGATTAAGAGGATTAGAAATGCACACTTTGCAGACTTTAATGTGCCCAGGAATCACCTGAGGATCTTGTTGAAAAGCAGGTTCTGATTCTGTAGGGCTGAGTGGGGCTCGAGAACCGCCCCTTCCAGCAAGCTCCCAGGTGATGCGATTTCAGTTTTGACTAGATCCGGGGTATGAAGCGCCTGCCATGTAGTATGTACTCAGTGGATAGAAACTTGCCATGAAGACTTTTCCCCCCAAAGGGTGCTCCTTTGAGAACAGCGATAGATGAATAGAGAAACCTCTGCTCCCCTCAGAATTCTGAGGGCCACAAGAAAAAACAAGTTTGGCTTTAAAGGTGGGCAGGGCGTGGGGAGCGAGGAGAAGCGTGTTCCCAGCAGCCGCTCATCAGCAGGCTCTCCACGCTCACGTGTGCGTTGCAGGTGGGCCTCTGCCGGGCTGCAGAAACCCCTAGAGCTCAGGCCTCGACTTGCCATGCGGGGAACGTATCCGCCGAGCCGGGCGCACGCATGTTCCTCCGGTTCCAGCTCTCCTGACGAATTTTCAAAGCGCCCAGGGCTCGCCTGGCGGGAGTCTCCCAGGATGGAAATCCACGTCGGGGGCTTTTGTTTTCAGGACTGCGGTATCTTTCGGACTTGAGGCCTTGCGTACAGAGCTTTTCCCCTCCACCCTCACCAACGTGGAGCCGTGAACCCCCGCTGCTGCTAGGAACGGACACCAAAGACTCAAGGAAACTCGGAGTGGGATTCAAGAGACGCCTCCCCAGCCCCACCCAGCAGATTTGGCTTTTAGTTTCGCTCTTCTAAAAGGCCTGCTTCTCAAAAAGCTGCTGACTCACCCAGAGTAAGGGTCTCTTTTTTTTTTTTTTCCTTCTTCTCAGCATCGTCCCAAAGCCCTGAGATCCTTGAGGGCAGTTCAGCGAGCACCCTGGTCCTGACCATCTCCTGTTTCTTTCTCCTCCCCATCTCCATCCCAGGATCCTAGTGCCGAAATGAGAGTTGAACCCCCCTTTGCTTTGTTCTGCCTTTAATATTGAGTATCTCTTCTTTGTAGGTCTTGACGCACCGTCTGCTCTCAAAGTGTAAAAAGATTCCCAGGATGTAAGCAATATGGGACTGGTGAGTGACCCGTGTGTTTGGCGGCGGTCGGGGCCTCAGCTGGATTTCAGGAAGGGAAGGGAGATGAATGGAAGGGGCAGGGGCGGCTGAGCTTTTGCACCCCTGAAACGGTTTCCCTCCAGATGCAGCTGGAAACAGTGCACAGTGCAGAGAATCCAGGTGCGAATCCCTTGGAATCCACTGGGTCCCTGCCCGTCCCTCCCCAGAAGCAAAGGGAGAACGCGGGTGGCTCTGCCGACCTCTCTTTGCTCAGATGACAACAACTCAGGCTCCCCATCCGGAGGGTTCGTGCTGGGAATTGTTCTCTAACCCGGTAACCAGGGTTAGGGACATATGCTTGGACTAGAGAGGGAACTACCAGGCTCACACCAGTTTGTAAACCATAGCCCTGAGGAGACATGAGTGAAAGGAGGCGAGAACGCCACCTTTGCACCTTTGAACGGCTGTCACTGGCAAGAGGGCAGCTATCGACTCAGCCTAAGGAGAAATTCCTAACAAGAGGTTGGCAACGGTAAAATCGACGTCCGTTAGAGGTAGTGAGTTCCCTGTCGCTGGCAGAATTCAAGCATAGGTTGGAGAAGCATGGATGGGAAATGTTGAAGTGGGGAGGGGTTTTGACAGGGTAGTGTTTTCTTGTTTGTTTGTTTGTTTGTTTTTGCGGTACCCGGGCCTCTCACTGCTGTGGCCCCTCCCGTTGCGGAGCACAGGCTCCGGACGCGCAGGGTCAGCGGCCGTGGCTCACGGGCCCAGCCGCTCCGCGGCACGTGGGATCTTCCCAGACCGGGGCACGAACCCGTGTCCCCTGCATCGGCAGGCGGACTCCCAACCACTGCGCCACCAGGGAAGCCCCAGGGTAGTGTTTTACAGACTGTTCTGTGATGACTAAGAATCCCGGAGGGGCATGAGGATGCGGGAGAGAGTTTAGGGAGAGTGAATGAGGGGAACTTGTGAGTTCACACACACACTCTCGGCGCTGCCTGTTTTATGGGGCAGGGTGCTGCCTTCAAACAGTTTAGAAGCTACTGGATGAGACGGTCTATCCTCAGACCTGTTGTCCATTGGCCAGCTGTACCTGAGCTTATGCCAGACGTCCACACATCACACTTGTGACCCCAAACACCTGATCTATGTGAAGGGGTGGGCAACTCTCCAAGCACGGCAGGGGCTCTGACCAGAGGCTCGAGGGAGCTCTCCCCCATACTAGGACCACCAGAAGAGTTGCCAGCGAGTCGCGCTTTCAAGAGACTTGCCCGGGATCCCGACCACACAGACCAGAAGGGAAGGCACAGGGTTGGGGTGGGGGGATGCCGCGGCAGGACTCCCCGAACCCCCAGACTGTGGGAGGACGGTGAGCATGGCTTCCCCAAGGGCGCTGGGCTCCTTTGGTAGGACCACATTCTCCAGTGACCAAAACCTGGCCCAGTGAACGTGAGAGGAGTCATACCACAGATGCCGGTGGCGAAATTGCCCAGGAGAGACACCCATTGCAAGGGAGAGGGTCTGAAGGTCTGAATAATGAGCACGGGGGCTTCCTTTGTGCTTTGTAACTGGGTCTTCTTCCCCCGGGCCTGGGTCAACTGCAGCACAAAATGTGTATCGAGGGCAAGGCGCTGTGGGAGGCCAGAGATGGGGTTTTTCTTTAAGAAACTGAAGCCTGGACGAGAATCGAGTTTGACAGTCATTGTGCAGAGGCTGTACGTTCAGCTGAGTCCTGAGTGCTGTGCGGTGGGCGGACGGGTGGGAGAGGAAGGGGAGGGGGCTGAACAGGAGCTTCAGCTGTGACTCGATGCTTCCTTGGCAAGTGTTCAAGCATGAGCTGGGCTTTGAGGACGGAGGCTGTGTCCTTGATTCAAAGGACCTGGCATATAGTAGGTGCTCAAGAAGTGATTGTCGAATGACTAAAAGGGAAAGTGAAGAGGTGGCAGCTCGGGAGGCCACGTCTGTGGTTAAGAGCAGGGCCCCTGGAGTCAGACGGCAGGGTTCAAATCCTGCCTCTTCCGCTAGCTGTGGGGCCTCAGGCAAGTCCCCCACCTCTCTATGCCTCAGTCTCCCCATCTGCAAAATGGGCCTCATGATAGTACCTACTGCATAAGGGGGCTGTGAGGAGTCCATGAACTGATTCATGCAAAGCCGCTTGGTCCTGTGCCAGCACATCGTAAGTGCTCAATAAACATTAGCCCTTGTTCTCATTCTAGATGTGGGGCATGACCCCAGATTAAGGTTCAGTGTTGGGACGGGCAATAGCAACATAGGTGGGAGGACAGAGCACTGGACGGGGAGTCAGAAGCCCTGGCTTAGCTGCAGGGAGGGGATGAGGAAAGTGATCACTCCCCCTGAGCTCACTCTACAGCAGAGATGCTGCAAGAAGGCGGTCAAGGGCAGCTCCATTTTTCCTGCTCTCCCTCTGGTGGTCCCAGCACTGGTTCAAAGGCAGGGGCAGCTCAGCCCTTTATTACTAGCTGGGAGCCTCATGGTGAGTGGTTTGACTTCTCAGGACCTCTCTTTCTCCCAATAAATGAGAAAACAATGCGGGCGTCCTTCCCTCGCAGAAGTGAAAAGCACGGGTATGAGGGTCTGTTGGTACAGATGGAAAATCGTTTAAGCCTTGAGCTTGGGTAGCCCAGTCTGGAGTCTCACAGTCAATGTCGGTTCCCAGTCCCTTCTCCAGTGAGGCCTGGCTGTCTCAAGACAGATTCTCAAAACGATGCTTCACTTCGCAAAAGGCACCGTTCACCACCCAGGATTTGTAGCATATTTCACATAAAATGGCGTTTGCCTGAAGCATTTGTCAGGGTCACATTTCCTGCATTAGTGGTAGACCTGGGACCATGGAACAGGCTTACTCGGGGGCCTGCCTTTTGCCTCTCCTGCCCCGTCGCCCTGTGATCCTAGCTGGAATTTAATACGATGGTAGTTTAAGCCAAAACTGTTCATGGCGTAGGCACAGCCCCTATGCCTGTGGGGATCCTAAAAACTGTCACTCATATCAGTCTCCTTCTCCCTATGTACCCCCTAACATCTGCCAAGCGACCCCAACTTCGGTTCTACCTTTAGTGGGAAGGGGACAGGGATGAGGCAGGGAACAGCTTCCAAGGCAAAGCGGTCAGAGAGAAGAGGCCCCAATTCCTGGCTCCGTCAGCCATTTGGCATCTCTCAGCTTCTGTTCCACCTCTGTTCCCATGAGGCGACTGGGCTAGGTCAGGGCTGGCAAATAGATTTCATCTCCCGCTCATTCTGATCAATTGGTCATGGCTGCCAGGGGCACTGTGTGGAGAAGGATTCTGAGGTATACCCAGGAAAGAGTGTGCTGCAATGGATTAGTGATGTCTGCTGGGGAGCAATAACGAGGACGTAGCACATGTGCTACCTTTTGGCATCTAAGACAAAGCAATTTCCAAAGCCCCTGCCTGCTCTCACACTTCGTGCTTCTACCTAGCAGCCTTGTTTTACATCAGAGAGGCAAAGCACAGCAAAACCTCATTAATCTGGACCACTTTGGTACCAAGCCAAGTGAGTGAAAAGTCTTAATCTGAGGGTGTCTTCTGCGTGCAGGTGAGCTCTATTATCCTTCAGTACACGGAGTCAGCTCAGCCCAGCTAGCTGACAGGTGGGGAGGGGAGGCAGGGGCCTCAGTGGTCTGTGCTTGCATGTCTGACCGTATGGCTGAACGCACCTGACCTGTACTTCTAGGGCACTTGCTCTGTTTATGAGCTTAGGATGGATACCAACGAAACTCTCACAAAAGCAGGACGTTTTCTGAAGTAGCAAATCATTCCGTGGGCAGCTTTGCTTCTATTTCAAATTGCCAAGGGCTCTGAATTAGAGAGACTTCACCGCACTAGCTGGGAATAAGCTGTGTTTCCAGAATTATATGCAGAAGATGAGACAAAGTAGTTCAGAACTAGGTTTCCCCTGAGTTTCCCGATCTGTAAAATGGGGACATAATATACCTCACAGGGCTCTGCAGGAGAGCAAATGAGATAAAACGTGGAAGAGACCTAGCAGAAGATCTTGTTCACAAAATATGGTCAAAAGATGCTGTTTCTTCTCCCCTTCTGTCACTTCCCATCCATAATCACCCTGAAAGAAGGGCTTTCTTCTTATAATACGAGAAAAATGAAGCTACAGATTGTTTTAATAGTACCGTACTTTCAAATGGCTCCTGTTCGTTTCTCAGAGGCTCATTTTTCATTGTTGATGATGCTCCAATAGGAAAGGTCCACTTAAACCTTCAACTTGAGTTACTCTACTCTCGGTCTTCTGCAGGGAGTAGCTGCTGCCCCAAGGGTCCTAACATGCATGCGCACGAGTGTCTCGGTAGGGGGTGTCTCTGGAGGGGACTGAACCCCACAGTGACTAGACCACGTCTTCCCTTCAGCTCAGCAAGTGTCAACACCCGAATTCACTCCCACTGCAGGGAGAGTGTGGACAGCCAAGGTGGTTGAACGCCAAGTTGGCACCAGCTGAATTTGAGTGGGAGCGTGTCTAAAGGATGGGCTTTACCTGTTCAAAATGGGGAAGAAGTTTGAACTGGAACTCCTCTTTCAGCCTTAGTTTCTGAGACTCTTCAAGAGAAGGATTCGATTTATACTTAAATAAACATCAAGAGCAGTTAAATCGATGTGAAGGGGGGATTGGAACGCATGCGCAGTGGGAAGAGCAGAGCCTCTGGTCACAGAAGCTGAGGGCGGGGGGAGGGCCTGCAAGCCCAGGTGGCTCCTTGGGACTCCTGGGTTGTTGGCCCAGAGCTGGCTTCTCAGGGGGCACCAGGCAAGTGCACGCCCGTTATTCTGGCCACCTTGAGCATCTGTCCCCAGTCTTCTCCAGCCCCTGGCCTGGTGAGCTGGGTCAGATAACCTCATGCTTCTCTTCTGTCCTCTCTCCGAGGCCTAGAGCAGAACGGCTCCCCTGCCTAAGCAGCAGCTCCGCCAGAGAAGGCATGGCCAGTGGTCACCCTGCTGTCCCACTGGCAGGGAAAAGCGGAATGGGGCCCATCCTGCCCTCCCATCCTTCCCACTGAGGCGCCACATCCTGGTGCCAGGACCCTGTCCTGGTCCCTCGCTTCATCCTTGTCTGGCCTCAGACTCCTAGCTCCTGAAGATGGAGCTGAGGGGACCGTGGACCAGGGGGAAGCCTTGGGGTTAGAAGGCATAGGCGCGCCTGGGGAGCTGGCCTCTGGAGACCTGGGCAGGCAGGGGCGTCACATCACTCCAAACTCAGCAGGTGCCACAGTTCCCCAAGGCCCTTGTCTCTTCTCTGGGCTCCCACAGAGGGTACTGTCTACACCACCCAGCATGAGGCGGCACGACAGAGCACTTAAATCCATGCACTCTGGTGCCAGACTGGCTCCGTTAGAATCCCAGCCGTACCTTTGCTAGCCCTGTGATCTCGACCAAGTTATTTAACGTCTCTGTGCCTCAGTTTCCTCATCTTCAAAATGCGCCACTGGATAGGGTAGTTATGACGACTACTGAGCTTATGAAACATGCTTAGAGCAGCGCCTGGCACTGAGTAGAGGTGTTAGTAAAACAAAATCTGTAGGTAAAGCAATGCAGAAGTCAGTGTGTCACATGATCGCCCGATTGACACCAAGACAGTCAGTTTCCTACCCACAGAAATGAAGTCCCTCATTCGACCTGTGGGTTCAGGGAGGCTTTCAGCTAGACCCTGAGGGAAGGGAAGGATTTCTGCAGAAGGGGAGGAAGGGGCAGCCTGGGCAGAGGTGCCAAGGGAGAGGAAGACGTGCGGAGGGTGTCGGGAAGCCTGCTGTGGCTGGAGCAGAGAGAGCCAGGCTGGGGAGCATGTGGCAGTTGAGACGGGCAAGCTTGGCCGAGTCAAACCGCAGAGGTTCCCGAATGCCACGCTCAGGACTGGACTGTTTGCAGGAAGCAATAAGCAACTTTCAGAAGGTTTTTGGTTTTTGGTTTTTTTTTCATCTTTATTGGAGTACAATTGCTTTACAATAGTGTGTTAGTTTCTGCTTTATAACAAAGTGAATCAGCTATACATATACATGTGTTCCCATATCTCTTCCCTCTTGCGTCTCCCTCCCTCCCACCCTCCCTATCCCACCCCTCTAGGTGGTCACAAAGCACCCTGAGCTGATCTCCCTGTGCTATGCGGCTGCTTCCCACTAGCTATCTACCTTACGTTTGGTAGTGTCTATATGTCCGTGCCACTCTCTCAAACCAAGCGACGCAGACTTGGGTTTAGAAGCTTGACATGGTCACAGTGCAGCGGGTAGGCTGCAGATAAGAGAGATCAAAGACAAGGCAGCAGTAAGGGGGCAGCTGCAGAGAGATGACCCTGGAGACAGGGTGTGGCCTCCTAAACTGAGGCAGTCACAGCAGGGGTGAGAGTGGGGGTCGCTGAGGAGTACCGATTCAGAGAAAGCATTGACTGGACTTGAACATGAAAAGTGAGGAAAGAGGGGTCAAGAGCGAGCCCCAGTCTCCCGGCTTGGGAATCTAAGAGAGTGATCCCGTTAACCAGGTAGTGCACAGGTAGGGAAAAAGTAGCATATGTCGCAGAAGGTACTGGGGACGTGGCACTGGGCACACCGGTGGGACGCCCGGGGCTACAGAGCAGTGGTTGAACAAGTGGTCTCAGGAGTCCACATGGCTTGAATTGAAATCCTGGAGGGTCCTTTAACGTTCCTAAGTCTCAGTTTCTTCATCTGTATAATGGGGATTATGCAGCTATTAGCTGCCCGAGAGGGTCATTCCGGTCAGTATGTGTAAAGTGTTAAGCACTGTGCCTGGCACAGAGGGAGTGCTCAATAAATGTGACCCGGAATTACATTAGTATTAGTGCTGATAGTAATTCTAGGATTAGTGTTTGTATCATCGTCCTAGTGGGAATGTCCAGCACGGGCCTGGAACACAGAAGCCAGCTCAGGTCAGGATGGATTAATTCAGCAGAGTCATCCTTATATAGGTCAGTGATTATCTGTCAACCTGGCCAGTGTATGCTTGGGGGAGGAAAAGGCGAGCATGACCTGGGCTCTTTTCGAATTGTATCAACTTCCCCGACTGTGACATAACCCCACCTCACCTTTGCTGCCCTATGAAAATTCAAGGAGGGAGGGCAGGCGTCACCGTCACCCAAGGACGTGTGTCACATCCCTCAGGCCTACTGGGACAGAATAAGGATGGATGGACAGCGGATGAAGGAGATAGGGGAGGCCATGGGGGCATTGCGCTCTCTCGGGGACAGCTCAGAGCCAGAGGACAGAACCCTGGGACACCACCAACATGCAAGAGGCAAGACCAGGAGAAACAGCCTAACCAGGAAAGCAAGTCACAACCGTCCCCTGTGCCATAAATGTGGAAATCACTCAGCCCTAATGGACTAGACATGAAGACTCCGCCATAGGCCGTTGGTTCTCCCACAGATCCAGGTGCAAGTTCAAGCCACATTCCCGTTCAGTAGCCCATGAGGGGCTCTTCACTCCTTCTTCCGCCAGCAGCACTAGACTTGACATCTCTGAGCTAAGCAGGAGAAGTGAGAGATGGCAGCCCACTCTCCCCTACCGACATCCATCCAAAAATTTGCCCTAGGGGGCTTCCCTGGCGGTCCCGTGGTTAAGCCTCCGAGCTTCCACTGCAGGGGGCACCGGTTCGATCCCTGGTCGGGGAACTAAGACCCCGCATGCCTCGCAGTGGGGGCAGATAAATAAATAAATAAATCCAATGTTTTAAATTTTAAAACATAAAAATAAAAATTTGACCTAAGTGGCCACTCCTAAAGCCCACTCCACGTTACTCCAGAGCCCAAAGTGTATGGGCCAAGGAAAGGACAACACCTGAAACTAGTAGGGAACTGTATCTAAGTGGATACTGGATTATATTAGTCAGACTTTTAGGTACAAAATAAAGATCTAATTCATATTGACGTAAGTGTAAAACAAAAAAGCAGCTCGTGTAATTGAAAAGTCTGAGCTGGTCTGGCTTTGAGCCCAGCTGGATCTAAACAGTGCTGGTGGGTGTGGTTTTTCTCCATCTCCTGCCTCAACTTTCTCCTACGCAGGCTTTACCAAGGCATGTGTCCCCCACTGACCCAGCCCCTTCTCTCTGCAGCCCCCTCAGAAAGAGGGTGTTGCTCCTGTTGTCATCCTAAAAAGTGCCCTGGAATTGAGAGGGTCAGGCCTCATGTCCATCCCTAAGCTAAGGGTTGCTGGCTGAGGAGTGTGCAGAGAAGGCCTCCTCCTCCAGACTGTGTGGGATGCCACGCTCGCTTCCGGTGGCTCTCCCAACCCTGGGAAGTCCTCTCGTGTGTAGGACAAACAGTATATTAATTTCCTATTCCTGTTGCTGCTGTAACACATGCCTTAGTGGCTGGAACCACACACATTTATCATCTTACAGTTCTGGAGGTCAGAAATCTGCAGTGCACCTCACTGAGCTAAAATCAAGATGCCAACAAGTTGCGTTACTATCTGGAGGCTCAAAGGGAAAATCTGTTTCATTGACTTTCCAGCTTCCAGAAGCTTTCCGAATTCCTTAGCTCATGGGCCCTTCTACCTGCAAGGCCAGCAATGGCCAGTTGAGTTCTTCTCGGGCCGTATCACTCTGATGGCGGCTCTTCTGCCTCTCCCTTCCATCTCTAACTTAGCTCTTGTGATTACATCATGCCTACCCAGATAATCCAGGATTATCTATTTTAAGGTCATCTGATTTGCAGTCTTAATTCCATCTGCTACCATAAGTCCTCTTTGCCATTTAAGATGACATATTCACAGGTTCTGCGGTTCAGGGTAAGGGCATCTTTGGGGGCCATTATTCTGCCTGCCACAGTGATTGTTATAATCATCAATTCTAACCTTGATCCAACACTGACCGTGTGCAAAGCCATTTGCTAAGTCCTTTACATGCCTTTAATTCATTTCATCCCCATAACCACCCAGAGGGAGGTATAGCAGATCTCTCCATCTTACCGTTGAGGAAACTGAGGCACCGAAAAGTTAATCACTTCCAAGGTCATAGATGCAGTAACAGTAGAGTTGAGGCTGGACTGCAGACCTGCTAGACCCCAAAGTCTGGCTCTTAACCAGGAGGTCAGCTGATGGAGGATGTCGGGAGTCTCAGAATAACAGAAAATAGAGATTCTTTCCTACAATAGTCAAGGAAGATGGGGTGGTGGGGAGGTTGTCTGGTGCCAGACCCCCTGGGTTTATGTCCCAGCTCTGTCCCTTACTAGTGATGTGACCTTGGCCAGGTCACCCACTTCCGTCTGCCCCGCTTTCCTGGACAATGAAATGAGCATTACAAGGCTGTAGTGAATCACTGTGGCTGGTTTTATTTTGATTTTTAAAGTCAGACAAATTCTTGGACCCCAATTTTTCTTTTCTATGTAGCTTCAACCTACTTTTAGTGGGGGAAAAAAGAAATACCCATGTCTACATCTCCCTTTACTTTGCTTTCGTTTTTTCCTCTATTTCCTCATAAGGCAGCATGGCAGGGACCAGCCAACCAGGCCTATCTCTGAGTAGCCTGGGAGCTAAGAATGGCTTTATAATTTTAAAGGATTGTTTAAAAAAACCAACAACAACGACAGTATGTGACAGAGACTGCATGTGACCCACCAGGCCTAAAATATTTACTATCTGTCCCTTTCCAGGAAAAGTTTGCTGACCGCAGAAAGTACATGGGTAGTAAGAGTAAAGCAGACCTGGGTCTGGGTCCTGCACTGGCTGGTCAGGGCCCCATTAGACCTTTAGACCCTGAAAGCATGGTGAGGCCTTCCCTCGGAGGGGAGGGGCGTTTTCATAACCCCCCTCTGCAGCAGCAGTGCCCATAGCAATAGCAGAGGAGGTGCTCAGGGTTTATTGGGCATTTACTCTGGGCCAGCGCTGGGTTAAGAGCCTCATCTCCTTGAATCCCCGCACCAACCCTCTGAGGGACGCACACTATGAACGCCTGTGATGTCTGGGGCAACAGAAGCTGCTTGGGGGAGCAGGTCGCCGCGTCGCAGTGACACAGGGAAAGGAGACAGAGTGGGGACTTGAACCCAGGCGGTCCGGGTCTACACTCTTCCGCGCTGCTTCCCTGTCGTTGCCATCAGCTCTCCTTTCAGGCAAAGCCCTCCTCCATTTACTCTCCTCACCTCTTTCTCCCAGCTCTCTGGCAAAATTCCTTTCCACTGCAAAAGAGAAACTGAAAAATGGAAGAGCTGTGAGAGACAGCTCAGACTCGAACGTCTAAAGTTTTGTTTACAGCATCCATCCATCCTCCATCATCCATCCATCTGTCCGTCACCCACCCATCTATCCATCAAGCAAACACAGCACAGCCCCAGGAACTCACAAGCACCCACGTCTTTGACAGTGACAACTGGGGTAAACCCCAAGCCTTTGGGTCTTCCAAATTCACTGTCATGGGGAGGTGCCCAGAGAAGCTCATTAAATAGCACCGAGCATTTGATTAACATGCTGCAATTCGGGCAGCACCAGACTATTTCAGCACCCCTCCCCCACCCGGTTACCATGACGACACTATTTTAACAAACAGCTCCTTAATATTTAATGAAAATTACACTCCTGACAGGCAATCAGAAGAGCAACCACACTACAAAGCACTTAGAGGACATTTTTGCACAAAGCCATCAGTTCCCCCTGATCCCCATGTGCCATCCGTTGCCAGAAAATGCGAGCGAGCGTTCTGCGGGCTGGGAGCCAGTGTGATGCCAGGCCTCCGTTACCCGCAGCAATTGAGGGTTGTCGCTTCCTTTTATTTATTTATGTATGTATTTATTTATTTATTTTTATTTATCTTATTTATTTATTTTTGGCTGCGTTGGGTCTTCGTTGCTGCACACGGGCTTTCTCTAGTTCTGGCGAGCAGTGGCTACTCTTCCTTGCGGTGCGTGGGCTTCACATTGCAGTGGCTTCTTTTGTTGCGGAGCACGGGCTCTAGGTGCATAGGCTTCAGTAGTTGTGGCAGGAGGGCTCAGTAGTTGTGGCCCATGGGCTTAGTAGCTCCGCGGCATGTGGGATCTTCCCGGACCAGGGCTTGAACCCGTGTCCCCTGCATTGGCAGGCGGATCCTTAACCACTGAGCCACCAGGGAAGTCCCAAGGGTTGTCACTTCTTTCATGCAGAATGTTAACAACGGCTCCGCGTGGTCAGGGTAGCCTGATAGCGTTATTAAATGCTCCTTTGTGCACAGATCTACTAATTTCACTGCCGCACGCCTGAGGCTGCTGCAAGCCTTGTTTGCTTCCTGAGTCTTGAATCGAGCTGGGCTGTGGGACAGTGTGTGAAGAGCCCAGAACGTGTGTGCGCTGGGGTGAGAAAGAGCTCGTTTCCTCGTCAAGGCGCCATCTGGTCCCACCCGATCGATTCAGTAACAGGCAGGTGCAGGGATCGATCGGAGGACCCAGTCCTCTGCCCTCAAAAGGGTCAATGCTGAGAGAGGAAAGACGAGAACATTCTGTAGCAACCTCTACCACTATGATGGGCCAGCTATATGCTGAGCACAAGGGAGGCACAAATTAATTACCCATTGCAGATCCCCATGGGGAAAGATGGATAAATAACTATAATAAACTGGGGAGAGTGCTATCATGGTGATCTTTTAGCTGTGTGCCCTTGGGTAAATTACTTAACCTCTGTGTGCCTCAGTTTTCTCATCCATAAATTGGAGATAACAACACTACCTATATGAAAACCTAACTGTTGTTGTGAGGTTTTAAGAAAAATGAAATAAACGTATAAAAAGCACTAAAATCGTTCTTAAAATATGCAAAACAGTGGGCACATGGTAAGTATTAAAAAGCTGCTCGCTGGGATTTCAGGTTCCCATGGTACCATGCATACAATTGTCTATGAAGGGCTTACTATCCCTCAGGCACTAGGCAGTGATGGAGGTACACTATCTCATTTAATCTTCACAGGCAGCCCTGTGAGACAGAGACTCTCATTATTAGTGTCCTCACCTTGCAGATGAGGAGATGGGCCCAGAGGGGTTGGGGAACTAGTTGTGAGGCTAGTAAGAGGGGATTTGAATCCAGTTTGTCTGCATCTGCCACCACCACGAGAAGCACACAGGTGGTGCTGGGACCACAGGTGCCTCCCTGGAGGGCTCTGGGGACAGCTGACTGGGGCAAGTGGCCATGGATGCCCTGAAGGTTCATGGGTCTTCATGGCCAGAGAATGGGAACATTTGGAGGAAAACCACAGCATGGTTGACTATTTAAAAGGCACATTCTTCGCATTGAGTAGGAGCTCATCTTAAATATGACCTGTTGAATTTAAAAATACATTTAATTTTTATTTAAAATAAATGGATTGGCAAGACAGTATGGTACTGGCACAAAAACAGAAACGTAGATCAATGGAACAAGATAGAAAGCCCAGACATAAACCCACGTACCTATGGTCAACTAACCTATGACAAAGGAGGCGAGGATATGCAATGGAGAAAAGACAGTCTCTTCAATAAGTGGTGCTGGGAAAACTGGACAGCTACATGTAAAAGAATGAAATTAGAACACTCCCTAACACCATACACAAAAGTAAACTCAAAATGGATTAGAGACCTAAATGTAAGACCAGACACTATAAAACTCTCAGAGGAAAACATAGGAAGAGCACTCTTTGACATAAATCACAGCAAGATCTTTTTTGACCCACCTCCTAGAGTAATGGAAATAAAAACAAAAATAAACAAATGGGACCTAATGAAACTTCAAAGCTTTTGCACAGCAAAGGAAACTATAAACCAGATGAAAAGGCAGCCCTCAGAATGGGAGAAAATATTTGCAAATGAATCAATGGACAAAGAATTAATCTCCAAAATATATAAACAGCTCATGCAGCTCAACATTAAAAAAACAAACAACCCAATCCAAAAATGGGCAGAAGACCTAAATAGACATTTCTCCAAGGAAGACATACAGATGGCCAAGGAGCACATGAAAAGCTGCTCAACATCACTAATTATTAGAGAAATGCAAATCAAAACTACAGTGAGGTATCACCTCACACTGGTTAGAATGGGCATCATCAGAAAATCTACAAACAATAAATGCTGGAGAGGGTGTGGAGAAAAGGGAACCCTCTTGCACTGTTGGTGGGAATGTAAACTGATACAGCCACTATGGAGAACAGTATGGAGGTTCCCGCTACTGGGCATATGCCCTAAGAAAACCATAATTCAAAAAGAGTCATGTACCACAATGTTCATTGCAGCTCTGTTTACAATAGCCAGGACATGGAAGCAACCTACATGCCCATCGACAGACAAATGGATAAAGAAGTTGTGGTACATATATACAATGGAATATTACTCAGCCATAAAAAGGAACGAAATTGGGTCATTTGCAGAGACGTGGATGGATCTAGAGATTGTCATATAGAGTGAAGTAAGTCAGAAAGAGAAAAACAAATATCATATGTTAACGCATATATGTGGAACCTAGAAAACTGGTACAGATGAACTGGTTTGCTGGGCAGAAATAGAGACACAGATGTAGAGAACAAACATATGGACACCAAGGGGGGAAAGCGGCAGGGGATGGTGGCGGTGGTGTGATGAATTGGGCGATTGGGATTGACATGTGTACACTGATGTGTATAAAGTTGATGACTAATAAGGACCTGCTGTATAAAAAAAAAAATTAAATTAAAATTTTTTTTAAAAATAAAATAAATGGATTGGAAAAGAAAGCATGAGACATAAGAGGGAGAGCACAGCTTTTAGAGTTCTCCATTTCCTCGTATCAGGATTTAATTGGAGTAATGTCTGTATCAAGTGTGTATGTATATGGAAAATGAAAACATTTTGTGCTAGTACCTCTAAAAGCAAAGAAAGAAAAATGATAGTTTAGGTTGCATAGCAAATTATAATCAAAGCCATAGTGTACTACATTTTTTAATATATATATGTTTAATATATATATATGTATATATTGCAACAATAGCACTTCATAACAAAGAACCACCAAGCTCACTGGTGAACAACAGGAAGTATTTATTTAGCTCACAATCTGCAGGGTTCAGCCTGTCTGTGTTGGGTTCGCTCATGAACCTGAGGTCAGGCAAGGATCAGTTAAGAGGCTCTGCTGGTCTTGATTGGGCTTACCATTACCTTTGGGGTTGGCAGGATGCTGGCTGCCCTAAGATGACTTCAGCTGGGATGACAAGGGTGACTTGACAAAACTCCACACGCTGTCACTCTCCAGGTCTTGCCCAGGCATGTTCTCATGGTAGACGGGCGACAGTATAGGCAGAAAGGTGCCAGTGCTTTTCCAAGCCATGGCTTGCATCCCATCTGCTAACAAACATCCAGTGAGCCAAAGCGAGTCATAGCCAGAGTGGCCGTGGGAAGGCCCTACGAGTTTCTATGTCAAAGAGCATGGATACTAGGCGGGATACAGAATCAGGACCGTTATCACAATCAATCCCACATTTCCCAGAATCCACCTGATGGAACCATCAAGCCATCTAGGAGGAGGAGTCCTCAGCGACAGATCGGAATAGTCATATAATTTCTTCTGGCACAGAAGCCACAAGATGAACTTGACCTCAGAGTGGGTCCTCAATGCATGGCATTGAAGTCAGCATCTGTGTCTTCAACATCACACCTGCTCCCTGACTCAAGGTGTCTGCAGAGACGTGCAGAACATGGCTGAGGAATGGAGACTGGTTTTGGATGCCTTCTGGTCCTAAGCTGCCTTCCCACACAGCCCTGAGAACTCAGGGTTAGCCATGTGCTTCCCTGCAGAACTTTGTACCCAAGGTTTGCCCTAATGGCAGTCTGCCTAGAAATGTAGGTCAAATGAAAGAAAGGTCTTGTCTAAGGATTTTTTCTTAATTCCACATTTTTTTCATAGTAGCCCAATACCTTGAATTTATTTTGCACTTGATACTTCCCATAACACTAATGACTAGCATGATTCCCATTTCACGGGTGAGGACACTGAGGTCCAGAGAGCCTAAGTGTGGCAAAGCCAGGTGTACAGCCAACCCTCTCTCTGTCTCCACCCCCACCAATCTGCAACTCAGCCCTGGGGACTGTGTTCAAATCCTGATTCTGCCTCTTGCAGATATGTGGCCTTGGACATGTCACTTACCGCCTCCAGGACTCTGGAGAGAATTTTACCTCCCTGATAGGGTTTTTATGAGAAGTACATGAGTTTAAAATTAACTAAGATTCTTTTTTTTTAATATCTTTATTGGAGTATAATTGCTTTACAATGGGGTGTTAGTTTCTGCTTTATAACAAAGTGAATCAGCTATACATATACATATACCCCATTAACTAAGATTCTTGAGTGCTGCCCTACAATCAGAAATTTTCCTCATGCTCTCATTTAACCCTGAAAACCACACTGAGAAGTAGTACTGTTATTATCCCATCTTTCCAGATGGGATGCGGAGGCTCAGTGACACCGAGTGACCTGCCAAAAGTCGCCCCACGATGGAGCTGAGACTTGGAGGTAGGCTCTGTGTCTCAGGGGCCTGGGCACCTCTGCTTCCCATGAAAAAGTTCAGCAAGGATGCTGTTATTGTCCCTCTGGAACCTTGAGATTGAGCAGTGCACAGGGGAAAACGTACTACAGTCGAATCAAAGGGAAAACCCTGCCACCACCCTAAAAAGTGTCTAAAACAGGTGCTGCCCCAAGCATCTGGTCCATTCAAACAATAGAAACGTTATCGTAGAGAACCCCTGAGTTCACGCCCCAAGAAACAACAGAAAAAAAAAAAACCCTACCCCATCTAAAGCTTGAGTTCACTGAACCCAGTGATTCAGAAGGCTGTGGCATCATCTAACTCACGGCTGATAAACACCAAATACCTTGCGTGACCAAATTCCTCTGATTCAGATGCAATATCACTGCCAGTTAATTTGCGGGTGGCACTTGAGGTCGCTAAAAGGATCCACGCTGGGCACTCAGGCCCCTCCACCCTTATCCTAACGCCTCTCGTATCTACAATATAAAGCTTTCTAAGCACCTTGGCAGCAGAGCCTTTTAACTCCTGGAGGGAGGTTAGAGCAGGGATGAGTGTCTGTGTTCTACAGATAAGAAAACTAAGGCTGGAGCCCTTAAATTTTGGCAAAAGAGGTCAAGGTTGACACTGACTAATACTGTTTCTCTGTGCTCAGTCAGAATCTTGGGTACAGATTTCCGTTCCACCATTTACTGTCTGTGTGACCGTAGGGAAGTTACTTTCCTTCTCTGTGCCTCCGTTTTCTCCTCTGTAAAATGGGGATAATAGTGTTTACCTCTTAGAGTTGTTCTGAGAATTAAATAGTTAATCCACGTCACGTGCTTAGAACAAGGGTACCTGGAATAAATGGGAAGCCTACGATAACTATTACGTATCGCCATTACTACGTGCATGTTGATTAATCACAACTGGAAATGAAGTTGAGTTTGGTGAATGTAGTTTGGAGACAAAATCCTTAGGGGGCGTGGGAGTGGAGTCACAAAAGGCATCTTGTGTGATGAACACATCTGGGAATCCGTGGGGATAGGTGACTTGCCCAAGGTCATCCCGCTAGTGAGAGGCCACGTGGACAGTAGAAGCCAGTTTCCCTGACCCCAAGATCAGGACCCTTTCTGCTTTTCCACAGTTCCTGAGAAGGGGCTTCTGTCCCATCCCCAAGTCACCCCTTCTACCACTCCATAACTTACCATTAGAAAAGTCCCTGTATTCATACATCTAATGGAAACCTCGCCAGCTCCTTAAACTTTCCAGCCAGCAAATTGAATGGCTCTGGGAACCCAGGTTTGCGTTAACCATGCAAAAAGGAGATAGTTTATATCTAAGAACACTTAATTAAGCACTAGGTTTAATTAAATCAGTCACCCTCCCTGCTCCCATATCCCCCTCAAACCAGAATGCTGTTGAAAGTGAAGTCCCTAACTGGAAGTTCTGATTTTAGCAGTTTCTAATCAGACTCAAAATCGCTACCTTGTTGTCTTAATCTGCCCATGAGATATCAGCCTTCCCTGTGTGATTAATCTTTCCTTTCTTTGGCCACTTTTCAGACATAGACAAACATTGCACTGCAGCTTATTGTGTATGGTTATTGTTCCCTGAAAGGAGTGAGTGGAAACAGTAACTTTCCTTGCATAATTCTTTTTTTTTTTTTTTTTTCTTTCACGGTACACGGGCCTCTCACTGTTGTGGCCTCTCCCGTTGCGGAGCACAGGCTCCGGACGCGCAGGCTTAGTGGCCATGGCTCACGGGCCCAGCTGCTCCGTGACATGCGGGATCTTCCCGGACCGGGGCACGAACCCGTGTCCCCTGCCTCGGCAGGCGGACTCTCAACCACTGCGCCACCAGGGAAGCCCCACCCCTCTTTTTAATTCCAAAGCCAACGGATGAGCTTTGCACTTTTTTTTTTGCAACCGCTGTGACTAAGGTCCTTTGCCTCCACCCTCTAGAATCTTCTTCTTTAACTTATTTAAACATTCTTTCTTCCTTTTTCTGAAGGATAGTGACCTGCCCCAAGTTGTGAAGTAATGAAATACACAAAACTGGATCTTGGGCCCCCTAGAATTTCTCCCTTCCCTCCCAAGTCCACAGGGACAACTGTGGTGTCTGCCACTTCCTGAAGCCCGCTTCTGCCACCCTGGTCCAGTCCTTGGGACTGGCCAGGTGGGACCTGAACGAAGCCACAGCAGCTCCCATATTGAGGTGTGATGTTGGCCATGCTGAAGCCTGGCCCTCATGGGAGCTGGCGGGGGAGGGGGACTGAGAAAACTCGTGGAATCAGAGGCAAGTAGTGGAAACCCAGGGTGCATGCCAATCCAGCAGATCAAGGGAGGCACTTAACGCTGAGCCTGGTACCTGTGCTTTTCTTTCTTTCTTTTTTTTTTAACCAAAGTATGGTTGATTTACAATATTGTGTTAGTTTCAGGTGTACAGGGTTTACTGTATAACCCTGAGATTTTCTGATCCTTACATGTCCAGCTTCTGGTTCTTCCTATTTCCACTTAAAGACACCCCTTCAGCAGCGGAGGCAAGGACAATAGACAGAGCAGTAACAGTACTGAAAAGCTCATAACGAAAATGGGAAGCCGCTGGAGACGGGAGTGATGTGATCTGATTGCGATTTTCCAGCATTGCCCTAAAGCAGCGTAGAATCTGGCTTGTTGGAGAATGAATGCCAAAGCAGGAGAGCGGGCGAGAGGCGATGGCAGCTTGGACCAGGGTAGAAAAGTGATGGGAAGGGGTCATATTTGGGGTATATTTTGGAGGAAGAGCCGACAGGAGTTGCCGATGCATAAACTGGGGTGAGCAGAAGAGTGGTTTGTTTCCTGTTGTGACTCCGCTGGCGAGATCTTTCTGGCTCACGGAAAAGTCACCGGATTGCAGTCAGGAGACAGGCCTCATCCGTTAGCAGTGTGGTACTTGGCAAGTCAGCGAAAGCTTCACATCATCGAGACGTTGAATTTGTCATTTCTAGAGGAAACATCCAGAGGACAGTCCGCATAGGACAGCATTTGGCTGTGATGTACGTAAACACACCCAACGAGAGTGAGATACGAGAGACGTTAGGAGGCTGAGGCATCTCCTTACTGCTTAGTAAAGGAAAGGCCCCCTCTTAGGAGGTACAGTGTCACATTGGAGGTTTGGAGTGGCATTGAAAGTTTTCATCATAACAGCCCTGACAATAACAAAATATTTAAAACAGTGGGGGACTTCCCTGGTGGCACAGTGGTTAAGTATCCGCCTGCCAATGCAGGGGACACGGGTTTGAGCCCTGGTCCGGGAAGATCCCACATGGCGCGGAGCAACTACACCCGTGCGCCACAACTACTGAGCCTGCGTGCCACAACTACTGAGCCCACGTGCCACAACTCCTGAAGCCCACATGCCTAGAGCCCGTGCTCCGCAACAAGAGAAGCCACTGCAATGAGAAGCCCGCGCACCGCAACGAAGAGTAACCCCCACTCGCCGCAACTAGAGAAAGCCCGCGCACAGCAATGAAGACCCAATGCAGCCAAAAATTAAATTAATTAATTAATTAATTTAAAAAACAGTGGTTCACAGCAGTGGGAGAAGTCAGGGGCAGCTTTGCCCCCCAGAGGACGTGGGCAATGTCTACAGACATTTTCAGTTATCTCAACTGGAGGGGGGTTGCTACTGGCATCTAGTTGGTGACGGACTTTAGCGTGCTGCCAAACTCCCTACAGCACACAGGACAGCTCCCTCAACAGAGAGTTAGCTGGCCCAAAATGTCAACTCTGCCGAGGCTGAGAAACCCTGATTTTTCTTCCAGTTGGCATACAAAAAA
Organism: Orcinus orca; assembly: GCF_937001465.1. Classification (NCBI taxonomy): domain Eukaryota; kingdom Metazoa; phylum Chordata; class Mammalia; order Artiodactyla; family Delphinidae; genus Orcinus; species Orcinus orca. Next base: position 71,326,460 of record NC_064575.1, read on the forward strand.
GTAATTTCTTTTTTTTCTCATTGTATTTTATTGAAGAATAGTTGATTTACAATGTTGTGTTAGTTTTAGGTGTACAGCAAAGTGATTCAGTATACATATATATGTGTATATTCTTTTTCAGATTCTTTCCTCTTGTAGGTTATAACAAAATATTGAGTATAGTTCCCTGTGCTATACAGTAGGTCCTCGATTATTATCTATTTTATATATAGTAGCACGTTTACGTTAAGCCCAAATTCCTAATTTATCCCTCTCTCCTTTCCCCTTTGGTAACCATAAGTTTGTTTTCTATGTCTGTGAGCCTATTACTATTTTGTATATAAGTTAATTTGTATCATTTTTTTTTAGATTCCACATATAAGCGATATCCTATGATATTTGTCTTTCTCTGTCTGACTTACTTCACGCGGTATGGTAATCTCAGGGTCCATCCATGTTGCTGCAAGTGGCATTATTTCATTCTTTTTTATGGCTGAGTAGTATTCCCTTGTATATATGTACATCTTCTTTATCCATTCATCTGTCGATGGACATTCAGGTTGCTTCCACGTCTTGGCTGTTGTAAATAGTGCAATGCACAGTGGGGTGCACGTATCTTTTCAAATTATGGGAGAAACCCTCATTTTAAATATAAACCTCCAACATTGGGGGAAATGGTTAACCCTTTTCAGGCCTGTTGCAAAATCCTGTGGTCCGGAGCATTGGCCGCATGGCCTGTGGGGCTCTACTGGTGTCTACGCCTGATAGAGGAGTTTCTTGCTCTGTGTATTTGCGAGGCATTGATGGTGAGCTGAGTACACATATATTTAGATCAGCATTTCTGAAAGGCTACCAATTTGGGAAACATGTTTCTTTTCATTAAAGTGTACAAAAATGCCATTAATAGTTAAGCAACATGTGCCAAGAATTGGGAACAACCAAGATGCCCTTCAGTAGGGGACGGACAGACAGTCCACATCCACAGGGCGGGGTGTTATTTCAGCCGCAAAGAAATGAGCTCTCGGGCCAAGCAAAGACATGAAGGAAACGTAAATACATCTTAGTAAGCGAGATAAGCCAATCCAAAGTGGTCCCATACTGTGTGATGCCAGCTCTGTCACATTCTGGCAAAGGCACAGCTACAGGGACAATAAACAGGTCAGGGGCCGCCAGGGTTAGCCTGGCGGGAGGGTTGAACGGGTGGAGCACAGGGGGTTTTTATGGCCGTGACACTCTTCTGTATGAGACTGTGATGGTGGCTACGTGTCACCATAGATTTGTCAAAACCCATTAAGGGAACAGCACGAGGCATGAGCCCTAACGTAAACTGTGGCCTTTGGTTAATGATCAGTTTGGTTGTATCAATATTGGTTCAGTTGTGACACATGTGCCACATCAGCGCAAGATGTTAATAGTAGGAGAAACTAGGGGAAGAGAGGTAAGGGGGGATGTGGGAACTCTACTTTCTGCACATTTTTTTCTATAAACCTAAAACTGCCCTAAATATTAATTTTTTAAGTTAAGCTATATGATATAACGGAATTAGCAAAACTATTATATTCTAATAGCTAGCACTTATTGAGTGCTTCCAAAGTGGCAGACACATCATAAATATTTGTTACTGTCATCATTGCAGGCCAGGCTTTAACAAAAGACCCGGGAAGGAAGGACAGCACTCATTAAACAGGGTTTACTCTGGTCCAAGTAGGTACAACATTGAGCCTTATAGATTTAGTCCCCACCACCGCACGAGGAAGAAGTCCTATTATCATCTTCATTTTATAAGACAAGGAAGTGGAGACTCAGAGGTTCAGTCACGTGTGCTGGGTCACAGAGCATCAGCGGCGAGATGTGAATCAGATCTAATTGACTGCTAGGCCCATGAACCTGACATTGCACTCTGCCATTGTGCACACCCGTGTGTGTGTGTGTGTGTGTGTGTGTGTGTGTGTATATAAGAAGAGAGCAAGATGGGGGTGATTGGTGAGTGTGAGTGGATAGAAAGAAAGAGGAAGAAAAAAATGCATCAAAAATGAAAATACCCCTTCCCCTCTGGTAACAGCTCCTCTGTTCTCCGTAGCTCTGTGTGTGTTTTTGTTTGGTCTGCAAGGGGAAGCAGGGAGGGCGAAGTCGGTAAAGGGGATCAGCTGTAGGGTGATGGATGGAAACTAAATTTTTGGTGGTGAGCACACTGTGGTATGTACAGAAGTGGAAATATAATGTTGTACACCTGAAACCTATATAATGTTATAAACCAATGTTATCTTAATTTTTTAAAAAAGAAAGAAAATACACAAATGAAGGAGAAAGAGAGAAAAAAAGTGGCAGAAGGGGATGGAGGGAGAGGGCAAGGAGCCACGTCCTTGAGCTGGTGGCCTGGGCTCAGGCAGGTTTTCCCGGCGTCCCCTATCCACTCCCCTCTGCCCTGCGTCCGGGGCTCTTCCTGTGGGTGTTGCCACCCTCTGCCCCGCTTGCCCACTAGGGCTCATCACGGGTTAGTGTGCAGCAGTGACCCAGGCTGACCAGTGTTTCCCTCTGGCCCTGGCCAGCCTGAGAGCTGCATCTGAAGCTGGCCTCCCGTCCTGGGTGGTCCTGGATTGCTTCTCTCACCCAAGGTTGCATGGCGGTTCCAAGCCAGCTGCAGGAGCCCCGCCCCCTTCTCCAGAGGCGGCCCCTGTTCAAAAGGGAATATGAGGACCAGACAGCAGCCGTCCCATCCTTAAATGGAGCTGAGCAACCCATGATCCCCAAAAGCCGCCTCTAGCCCCGAAGAGAGTACCTGCTGCATTCAGAGTCCAGAAACAGCCACTTGCCTCCTTTAGAAGGTGCTAGAATGACTTGTCCTGTGCCATCAGTTTCCTGAGGATTCCCGATCAGGTTACTCTGAACTGAACCATGAATCGAAGACCCAGCTGCCCTGCCTAGCATTTCCCCATCCTTTATAAGGTGATGTCATGCATGGGAGGCAAGGTGGCATACCTCTCTCTTAAGCCACTTTCAATTCTGCTTTGTCACCTTTTTATTTTATCCATCTTAGTTATCTTGACCCCCATCCTCTAGTCACTCACAGAGAAAACCACGTGAGGACCTGGATTTTGTCCTGGTCATTTTCGGTCCCCTCTGTGTCTGGTACAGTGCCTGACGCAGAGTGTGTCCTCAAGAGATGCTTGATTGGCACTACTTTGAGTAAGTGACAGTCTTGATGGACCACGACAGAAAGTTCAGAGAGGCATTTTTCTGTCCATTCCAGAGGACTTCAGGATGGCCTCTTAATTCGCATATTGTTTTTCAGTCACTGGCATTGATTTCCCCCATCCCTCTCCCCAGGGTCATCACCAAGGAGCTCTATTAAATGACAATTCATGTTGACATGTGTCTCCCTGTTGCCCTCCCCCTCTCTTTAAAGGGGGCACACAGGTGGGGGCAAATTCAAGAGCCACTAGTAATCACATTGTAGGGGAGGTGTGAGCACTGGTGAGGGCATTTGCAATTAAATCAGGTGGAGAAATGCGCTTTCTGAGGAAGGGACACCTTGAGGGTGGTGCTCCTGCAGGGGAGCCGGCTTCTCTTGAGAAGCGCCGCAGGAGATGCTGCGCACAGCACAGGAAGAGGGTGTGGCCGCCGGGATTATTTCCAGCATAATTGGCTTTGCATGGCTCAAGTTTTAGCAATCAATTTCGATAAGCCCTTTTACAGTTGGAATTCATAAACAAATCTGTGTGTCCTCACCCTGTAGGACTTTTTTTCTGCTTCTTTCCTTTGCTTCATTGTTCATCTCACTAGTACCTAGACTCCTTACGTCTTGGATATGGACCAGATATTTTCACACCTGCTATGTTCAAGATGCTAGATGTCAAGCGACCGGGGAACGAGGTGGGTGCCCTTTAGGTGCCCACAGCCTAGGAACCAAGCAGTTTTGATATTGTGTGAGAAAATGCTCTGGCCAGGAGAGAGTATTCTGCAGTTTAACCATCAGAACCATCTTTAAAAATCTCCCCTCAGATCCCAGGGAGATCCTCACTCCTCCCACCTGCCAAGCCAGACCCTCCCCAAAGAATAAGCTTTATTAAGAGTTTCAATCAGCTCACTCTTAATTTTTTCTCTCCTGCAATCAGTGAGTCATCAGGCTGCAATTCATTAGAATTACTATTATCATCGGTAAGAGCACAGCTGGGCACTCAGTGTCTCCGCCAGAGCTCTCTGCAGACAGGAGGGACCGATGGCAAATGCGGGGGTGGGGGGGCGGTCCATCATGCCAGGTCCTGGGATGCCCCCACAGAGGAGGACTCAGGAGGGAGGCAGAAACGCTCACCAGTCTGGATCCAAAGCCCAGTTCCCACAGCCCTTCTCTTCCCCCTGGACTGACTCTAGAACCTTTTTCTACAGCTCTTTGCTATGACCCTTTTTCTTAAAGGTGCAATTTTTATTAAAAGGGATGAGCTCTTCTCTGAGAATTCTTTCACTCCCTACCCTCTTCTCTGGTTTCCTCCCGCATCAAATGGGCATAGCCAGACCTATTTCATGGGATTCTTTGGAGGACACAAAAAGATAATGAATATGAATGCCTGTGACACAGTGATGGAGGTGATCGGCATGTTTTGAGCACCTGTTCTCCATTTTATGCACTATGCCTGCAGTGTCTCATTGAATCCCTACAGAAACTCTGTGAAGTGGGGGGATTTGGTTCATTTATCTATTCATGCTAAAAAAAAAAAAAAAAGCGTTTATTGGGCATCTACTATGGTCGAATATTACGCAGCTGGGGATCCAGCCGTGAACAGGCAAGTTCCCTACTGACAAGGAACTTACGTTCTAGTCGCGGCTGTTATGCCATTTTACAGACTGAGACACCAAGACTCAGAGACATTAAGTCACTTGGCTAAGGTCACAGAGCCACTTGGCTGGCTCTGAAGCCAGTCCCTCCTCTGCTGTAAGCAGCTGCTTCCCCGGGTCTGAGCACAGTGCTACATATGGAGAGAGCTTTGCCGTTGTCTGAAGCTTCCCTCCCGCCTCCCCTGGTTTTGTTTGGGGTTTTTTTTTGTTGTTTTTTTTTTAACATCTTTATCGGAGTATAATTGCTTTACAGTGGTGTGTTAGTTTCTGCTGTATAACGATATGAATCAGCCATACATGTATATATATCCCCATATCTCCTCCCTCTTGCGTCTCCCTCCCACCCTCCCCATCCCACCCCTCTAGGTGGTCACAAAGCACCGAGCTGATCTCCCTGTGCTATGCGGCTGCTTCCCACCTGCTATCTGTTTCACACTTGGTAGCGTATATATGTCCATTTAGACTTGATTACACATCATCAAGGAGAGGACGGTGCCTGGGAGTTAGGAGATAATGGGTGTGACCTCAGAGAAGTTGTTTAACCCCTCGAGCCTGTTTCCATGACTGTGAAATGGGGATGAAATTAACAAGGTTGGATGGATTTCCAAACAGCCAGGATGTGGGAACATGCTTCAAAAACTGATGTCCTGAGCTAGCATGACTTATTCCTTGGCACTGTGAGTTATTCCAAAGCCCTCGACAGTCTTGGGAGCCTGTTGAGTAAAAGCCTGGGCTCCTGCTGGTACTGGGCACTGGAGTTTCTTCTGGGTCATGAGGGGCAGTACTGCCTAGTGGTTACGACTGTGGTTAAAATCCCAGCTCTCCACTTACTAGTTATATCACCTTCAGCAAGTTACTGAAATCACTGTGCCTCAGTGTTGTCACCTGTGAAATGGGGATAATGATAGTACCTACCTCAGAGGGTTGTTACGAGAATTCAGTGATCTCGTCCCGACAGTAACCGCCATGCCTCCGTGCTTCCCAGCACCAAAGCTTTGTTCTTTCCTTCAAAAGCACAGCAAAACCCTGAGATTCTGAGATGTCACTGATTATTACATTTCTTCGTCTCAAAATCAAGTCTAATTGCTTCTGGAAAACATCGTGTCTCACTATTCGGTTTGGGATTTATATCCTTCAGCCTGGGAGGTTTTTGTTTTGTCTGTGTGTTTTTTTCCTTTAATGTGTTTAGAAATTTAATGGAGCAATTTCGTTTCCATTGACTGAAGTAGATTGTTAAAGGAACAAGAAAACTAAAGAACAGGTTCTCATCCCAGGATATAGCCTCACACATGGAGTGATTTTCATGTTTTCCTGACAAAGAACTGAGACTTTGTTTTTCCTTCAAGCTGGTCAGTGGTGAAACCCCCTCTCTCAAACCTGGGTCAACTCTGTTTAACCGCATAGCTGGAAGTGTGGGCCAGGAGATCACCAGTCTGGAGGCAGGGACAAGTCCCATCTGGTGTGCAGAGGACAGCTTGGTTCCTTTTGCCAGCTGTGGGTCCAGATCACTGCAAGGCCACATTTGGGCTTATCTGAGGCCTCAGGTCGTATTGCTCAACCTGGAAACCTAAATTCACGAGGAGAAGTCATGGCCGTCCAGCCTCTTCAAGTGAACGACGTGTTTCAGGACCGTCAAAGGGATATCAGCAAAGCGTACACACTGATTTGTCCACACTGCAAAAACGAGCCACCACGCATTCAGCATCTCCTTGCATGTGACAGGCTTTTCCCAGGCGCTTCGTATAGTCATCACCAGTTGTTATCAGAAACCCATCTTACAGATGAGGAAACTGAAACTCAAGAGAGGTGGAATGACTCGCCCAAGGTTACACAGCTATGAAGTGATCGAGCCAGGTCTTTTTTTCTCCCAAAGCTCTTTTCCTTCTGGTAAACGACCAAAACAATTAAACATAGGGGATGAGAAAGCAGTAGAAAAAGCCTCAGGGACAGTGGGTGATGGCAGTGGAGGTGGTATCAATGGAAATGTAGCTGTTCATCATGATAGTGGTGATGTTTGCGCTCTTCACTTTCAGAAAAGGAGCTAAGAACTGATGAACAGATACATAGTCAACTCTGTTTAAAAGAGTGAAGTTTTTAGGCGTGAATTCCCAGTGTCAAAGGCAGAACTGAGCCCGATCAACATGCTTCTGGATTTTCTTCCCTCCCTACCCTCATGCATCCACAAGCTTCACACTATAGGATGGTTTTTGCTTCTAGTCCAAAAAGGACGAAGTTAACCCAATCTTTCCCACCCACAGAAAACTGAGAGCAGCTAGTACTTACTTAGCACTCTCTGTGTGCCAGGCACTGTTCTACACACTTTTCTGTATTAACTCCTTAAAGCTGCACTAGAACCCTTGAGACGGACACCATTATCATAATCGTTTCACAGATCAGGAAACTGAGGCCCAGAGGAGCCACATCACTCGTGGAGGTGAATCCCCAGAGGGCGGCCGGGATGCGTGCCCAAGCAGGCTGGTCCTGAGGCTGCTCTTCCCACCCACCCCCCTTTGGACTCCCGCCCCAGCTCAGGGGGACGTGCTCCCAGCCTTGTTCTTCCAGTCGAGCGGTGGTTTTGCACAGACTTGTCCAATACTCACCCTCTGGATCTTCCCACAATTTTACAGACGTCCTGGATGTCCAGGGTGAGGGGTGAGAGGTTCAGTCAACAGCCACGCAACATCGTCCACTCAGCAAACTTGTACCGAATCCCTACTGGGTCCAAAGCACCAAACGGGGCCCTGTGAGTGCAGGTTCTCATCCAAGTCGTCACAGAATTCCAAGTTCCCAAAGGGCTGGAGGGCTGGGCGCAGCTTGGATTTTTTTCTCTCCCTCCCAGAGCTACGGTCTCCTGTATCTCCTACACAGACCCTCTCACCTGCCTCTTACCTCTCTCCCACAGCACTGAGAGCACTTCCTCACCCTGACAAACATTTTTTTTTTACATCTTTATTGGAGTATAATTGCTTTACAATGGTGTGTTAGTTTCTGCTTTATAACAAAGTGAATTAGCTATACATATACATATATCCCCATATCTCCTCCCTCTTGCGTCTCCCTCCCACCCTCCCCATCCCACCCCTCTAGGTGTTCACAAAGTACTGAGCTGATCTCCCTGTGCTATGCGGCTGCTTCCCACTAGCTATCTACCTTACGTTTGGTAGTGTATCTATGTCCATGCCTCTCTCTCGCTTTGTCACAGCTCACCCTTCCCCCTCCCCGTATCCTCAAGTCCATTCTCTAGTAGGTCTGTGTCTTTATTCCTGTCTTACCCCTAGGTTCTTCATGACATTTTTTTTTCTTAAATTCCATCTATATGTGTCAGCATACGGTATTTGTCTTTCTCTTTCTGACTTACTTCACTCTGTATGACAGACTCTAGGTCCATCCACCTCATGACAAATAGCTCAATTTCGTTTCTTTTTATGGCTGAGTAATATTCCATTGTATATATGTGCCACATCTTCTTTATGCATTCATCCGATGATGGACACTTAGGTTGCTTCCATCTCCGGGCTATTGTAAATAGAGCTGCAATGAACATCGTGGTAACTGTCTTTCTTCTGCACGCCTGCTCGCCAGGAGTAGGAATTTGTCCTCAATGCCTGGAACCTGCTTATTAACGATCGATGTTCATACCCTGCCTTGTCTTTCCGGTTAAAGCCAAGCAGGCATGGTTTACATGGCACAAAAAGAGAAGCTGCTTAAATAACAAGCCCCGTGAGGCTGGAGCAAAAGGGTGTCACATTTATGGCCTCCCTCAGGAACCCCCCTCTTTGAGTCCCCAACGAGAAATGCTCCCACAGGTTTCTTTTCATTTTTCTTTTTTTTTTTCCTCTTTTTTCTTCTGCATCCGTCTTACCTGAGTTTAGAATGTGATGTCTTACCCTCCTCTTAACCCAATTCCACAGTCACACCTCCCATCCCACTTCCCCATCTCCTGACTTACGTGGAAAATCAGCTGCAAATTTCCTATTTCAAGTAGGAAAGAACGAAGACAGAGAGGTTTCACCTGAGGTGGAAATTATGCAGGCAGCTTAAGGCAAATTGGAGGGAAAGACAAAAATAAAGTGGTGTTAGCGAGTACAGGCGCACTCGTAATTCCCTGCCACTGCTGCTGTGTTCCCAGCATTGGCAGTGGGCCGGGTGCAGAGCCCAGTTAAAACTAACATTATGTCAAGTTTAGGCATTTTGGAAAAAGATGTAAATGGAAAACCAGATGGCGAATATTTGTTCTGATTCTTAGTAGAGACGTGAATCGTTTTGTAGCTTTCTGTGTATCAGGCTTTTCCCTCTGCTCCCCACTAAAAGTGGGGTGCCCTCTGGGAACAGGAGGATGATTGTGAAAACGAGTGTATGGTTGGAATGTGACTTCTGCTCATCACACATGTGGGTTCCAATTTCTGAGGCTCAGAATGTGTTGGTCCTTCATGTTGTCCCAGTGCTGGGTTTGAGATGGTTGTTTTCAAAGGCTCATAAATGGGAACTGGCAGCTGTGGATGAGGCCACAATGTCACGGTCAGGAGCATGGGCCGTTGCCCACTCTGTTCTTCCTCTTCCAGGAAGCCTAGGGGATTGTCATCCATCCCTGAAAAGGAGGCTCTGAGGTTCCAAATGAAGAGCCGTGCGTGTCTGCCTTCCAGAGCTTGCAGGCGCTGTTATTAGCATTCTCCTGGCGGACTGTAATTGCTTTGCCATAAGGCACTGCTTCCTACACGTACTGCATGCCGATTTTAAGTGGTACGGACAGATCTCGATCATTTTCATGGTTACGTATGTATTCTCAGGAGTATTAGGAAAAAGGATAACCAAAATAATTTTTTTTAATTATTAAGAAGAGAAGAGAAGGGGTGGTATTCGTCCAGGGCATAACTCATGACAGTGTGGTACAGATGACTGAAGTTAGAGGAACCGCACTAGAATGTGAGCATTTTTAGTTAACTTTTTAAAAACCACCATGCATATGGTCGGTCTACCGCACTCCTCCCCCACCCCCCAATTTATCTCCCCTACTTCTGGAAGAGTGGAAGAAAACTGTCAGTGTGCAGCCAGACGACTTTTGGGGTGTCCTAAAAACATAGATCCCTCGTACTCTCACCAAGAGAGCCTAATGCAGTGGGTTTGAGGGAGGCCGTGGAATTTGCATTTTAATAAGCTTCCCAAGTGGCTTTGGGGTAGGAGATCCTTAGGACCTTACTTCTCAAAGCACTGCCTCGGAATGTGCGCCCAAACAAAGATGGTTTAGCTTTGGCATAGAAGGCTCACTTCTATTTTTTCCGCCAGTGATTGATGCCTGCTCTCTGGGAAAAAAGTCTCATAAAACCTAATTTAATCTTCGAGCGATGCTTCCTCTTTAAAACCACTTGTACATGCAGATTTGGGGGCTGCTTGGCTAATCAGGATTTCTCAGCCTCAGCACTGCTGGCATTGGAGGCTGGCTAATTCTTTGTTGTGATGCATTGTCCTTGCATTGCAGGATGTGTAGCAGTATCCCTGGCCTCTACCCACGAGATACCAGTAGCACCCCCCATGTCCCCACTGTTGTGACAACCAAAAACATCTCCAGATGTTGCCACATGTCCTCTTGGGGGATGAAATCATCCACCGTTGAGAACCACTCGGCTAAATTGGTACCTTTATTCCGCTTCGATAAACCTTTCGAGTCACAACTGGACTCAGAAGATGGTGCTAAAAAGGCATTTGCTAGCCTCCTGCTTCTAGGACTGAGTTACTTGAAAACTCAGGTCCCCAAATGGGAAAAATATGCTCCAGTAGCAATTATTCGTAGCTCTATGGGCCTTGCATTTGTAATCTGTGCATGAAACAAAATGAGAAGCCTGCAGCCTGGCAAAAACCTACTTTAGTTCAGCTGCAAATTCAAGGGGCTTCATGAAATCAGAATGTAGCTGGAACAGGGCAGGTGGCTAGAGGGCTGCCCTTCCAATGGAATTCAAATGACCCAACATGTATTATAGGCGTACTTTGTGCCAGCACTACAGTAGCTAGTAAGGATACAAAAACGATTAAGATGGAGTTCTTTCCCTCAAGGGGCTTAGGTCTATTAGAAGGAGTCAGGCAAGTGCCTCAAAAAGAGGCAGCATGACATAATGGTCCGTTGCCACATTACCTGGTTTCAAATCCTGCTCTACTCACACTAGCTGTGGGACTTTGGGCAAGTTACCTGACCTCTCTGTGCCTCTGTTTCCTCAGCTGTAAATTGGGGGTAGAAATCGTCCCTACCTCAAGGGGTTCTTTGGAGGGTTATAGGAGTTCATATATGTAAGGCTCTTAGAACAGTGCCTGGCACATAGAAAAGGCAATGTTAGAAAGCCCAGTGGTGAAGGGTGGACCTTGGAGTCAGGAGACTTGGGCTGAAATCCCAGCTCTGACTCTTCTGAGCTTGAGCAAGTAGAGTAATCTCTTTGAGCCTCAAGTTCTCCATCCATGAGATGGGACAGTCACAGTACTTGCCTCACAGGACGATGGTACCGATGAAACAAGATGCTCCATGAACTGTCCATCCCAGTCTGGCACATAATAGGCACTGAATAATCTTTCAGTTGTCATTTTTTATTATTTGAATTATTGATATTATAAATGGATTTTTTTTTTTTTTTGCCAACCAAACTCATAAGACACCAAAGACCAATAAGTGAAAAATAAGACTGCCAAGGGCCCAGACAATTGCATCATTGAGTCACTTCCCCAACTCTGTAGGGAAGTGAAGATGGGAAGCTGGCTTCCCAAGGCCACCTGAGTACGCACAGAATCCACTCGGGAGGTGGTTCTGGAATTCACATATGCACGGCCTCCACCTGGGCACCTACCACCACAATAGGGCTGCCCTGCCTCCAGCCCCCCTGGGCTTTCCTCAGGCCAGGACATTCCTCCTAGTTGGGTGACTGCTTCTCCTAGCTCTCTTCTAAACTTATTCTTTATTTAGATGCATTAATAACTTCAATTATTAGTCCAGACACTCCAAATTCTTCTTACTCTCCAGCTTCTGTCCTATCTGCATTTAAGATAACTTCGCCCAGAGCTAATCTTATCTGCTTGATGCTGGGTTTTTATTTAATTCTCAGAATTCTGCTATCAGATTCACACTGACAAGCAAGGGCCTTTAGTCACTGTTTCCAAAAAAGTATTTATCAGATGCTTATGGTAGGCCAAGAGATAAAGAAGGATCAAGCATAACCCAGCCCTTTCATGAATTTAAAGTCCAAATAATGAAGTAAATGGTACACCTTCAGTAATTATTAATGTCTAATATAAGTGCCAAGTCCTGGGATGGGCTTCGGTTTCAGCTGGAAGGTCTTATGGAAGAAAACGGGCATTGAGAAATGGGTCCTGTGTGCAAGCATGGAGTGACAAGGGCAGACACACCAGGCAGAAGATAAGCTCCCGCACACAAGTGAAGAGGACTCTGGGCAAGAATGAAGACAGAGACCAGAAGTGTACAGAGTGTCCTTTGGCAGGCTGATGAGTTTGGAGTCTGGTCTGTAGACAGTAGAGATGTAGAAAAGACTTTGGAAAGGGAAATAGCACATGTGTGTCCTTACGTGAGCTTTCCTCCCTCTCCTCATCTTCATCATCATCTTCATGGAAGCTAAAAAGATAAAGCTGGTGTTGTACGTTGGGTGGATAGAAATGTCCAAGGATACGAGTGGTAAATATAATGTTTCAATGGGCCTGGGAAGAGAGGGGAATGGAAATCGCTAATGTCTGTCGATGGACCGCTACCTCTGGGAAGATGGAGTAGACACACTTCTCTCTATTCCTCCTGCTAAATACAACTGAAAACTCTGGATATTATGTGCAAAACAAATGTAAGAAGACTCTGGGAGGTGGAAAGAAGAAACAGATTATCTAGGGGCCTCATAACCCAAGGAATGACATGGTGGTGGGTTCCCTGGGGTTTTCTTTTGGTTTGTTTGTTTTTGCTTTGTTTGTTTTGCCTCATATATCCAAGACTAGGAGCTGAAGAAGCCATCAACTCAGAAATGCCAATGGGCACAGATTCAAAAACAAACAAACAAAAAAAGCCTGCTCTCTCTGTAGCCAAAGGACCAGGAAAGGGCAGCCTAGGAAGCTGAGCACTTCTAGAGAATAATCACAGTCTTGATCCAAACACCACAGAAAAAACTGTGGCTCAGCCTCCATCTCACAAGCAAAGGCCAAATGGGGAGCCTCAACTTCCACCCTAGCAGGTTATAACAGGGCACCCCAGCTGCCCAGGGTGGTGTCAGAGAAGGCCAGGTACGAAGGTAACCTGGCCACACCCACCTCCTTGATGTCAGTGAAGGCCACCTGGGAGCAGTAAGGAGACACTCCTTGCCCTTCCCAGCTGGGGACCTCAGTGGAAACCTTGTGGAGAGCTGGAGCTCCCATCCCTGCTCGGTAATGAGGAAACTCCCTGCTCACACGTCAATGAAGACTGAGCGGAGAGCCTAGACTTCCACTTGGCATTAATGAGGTGGTACTCCCTTCCCCTAATCCAGCTAAAACAGAAGATTTCATGAGAGATGCAAACCCTTATAGCATAATACCCAAACGTCCACATTTCCATTTTTGAACAAAATCGCTCATACCAAGAACCAAGAAGATCTCAAACTAAATGAAAAAAGACAATAGATGCCAACACCAAGATGACACAGATGTTGCAATTCTCCAACGAAGATTTTAAAGCAGCCATCATAAAAGTGCTTCAAAAAGCAAGTAGGGGGCTTCCCTGGTGGTGCAGTGGTTGAGAGTCCGCCTGCTGATGCAGAGGACATGGGTTCGCGCCCCAGTCCGGGAAGATCCCACATGCCACGGAGCGGCTGGGCCCGTGAGCCATGGCCGCTGAGCCTGCGTGTCCGAAGCCTGTGCTCCGCAACGGGAGAGGCCACAACAGTGAGAGGCCCGCGTACTGCAAAAAAACAAAAACAAAAACAAAAAAAAAAAACACTACATGGAAATTTTAGGGCTGAAAAATACAATTACTGCAATTTAAAACTCACTGGATGAGCTCAATAACAGAATGGAAGGGACAGACGAAAGAATCAGTGAACTTGAAAATAGGACAATATAAATTACCCAGTCTGAACAACAAAGAGAAAACAGACTGGCGTGGGGGGGCGGCGGGGAGAATGAACAGAACCTCCGGGAGCTATAGGACTGTAACAGTCGTCGTAATAGTCATGTCATCAGAGTCCTGGACAGAGAGGAGAAAGACAGTGGGGCTGAAAAACTACTCAAGTAAATATGGCTTCAACCTTCCCAAATTTGGCAAAAGACATAAGCCTACAGATTCAAGAAGCTGAGCAAATCCCAAATATTATAAATCTAAAGCCATCCACACCAAGACACATCATACTCAAACGTCTGAAAACTAAAGACAAACTCTTGAAATTGTTGAGTGAGAAATGACCTTTCATTTATAAAACAACATGAATGAGAGTGGATTTCTCATCAGAAGCCACGGAGGCCAAAAGGAAGAGGCACAGCATTTTTAAAAGAACTGTCAACCGAGAATCCTAGATCCAGCAAAAAATATCCTTCAGGGATGAAAGGGAAATCAAGACATTCTCAGAAGGAAAACTACGAATTTATTGCCAGCACACCTGCCCTAAAAGAACAGCTCATGGAAGTTCTTTAGGTAGAAAGGAAATGATACAAGAAGGGATCTTGGAATATCAGGAAGGAAGAAAGAACACAAGACTCTCTTCTGCTTTGCTGCCCATCTTGAAGGAAAAGGACAAGGAAAAGCAAAGCAGAGTCTGAGAGTTCTGAAAAAGGAACACAGTCTGAATCTCAAGGATACTATGAAATGGAAGAGAGGGGTGCGTCAGTTTCTGCCCAGGGCAGAGAAGCGGCCTGGGGACCTATGAGGGGACACAGTCTGCAGTGACAGGCTCAACTTCTTGTTGTTTGAACTAGTGTAATAACATGATTTGAGGTACAGCAGAAATGTTAGGCTGTGTCGCTTCCTCCCTTCTTTATATTAGGCTGGAGTTCTACAGCTTCTCTTCAAAACCTAAACCACAACCTTCATTACTTTATACCACTGTGTAGTTTCCTGCAAAAGCTCAGCTGCAGTTAGGGAATGAGTCTGAAAATTTGGAAAAGGAATATCAGTTCAAAACTTACCTGTCGAAACCCAGTTTCAATATCGGCTTAGGTAGCTGTCACCCGTGGGCCATGAATGTAACCAGTTTCCATAATGGTCGGGAGACTGAGGCATAGTTAGCTCCAACTCTTTGAAATGAGCAGTTGCAATAGGAATTGAATGGAAGCCATCGGTTAAATAAAGCTAGATAAGGAAGCTAAAAATTTAGCTAATGTTTATTGAGAGCTTACAGCTCAGGAATCTGTTACATTTACAATTATGTTTGGTACAGAATTCATGAGCAATTGAAGACAACTGGAGAGTCTAGCAGTAGGGGAGTGGTTTATGCTACCTTCAGGCAATGAAATCCGGCCAGGGGGATAAGGAGTACTCTTTACGTGTGGATGGGGACTGATAACTGGTGATACGGAGTGAGTGAATAACACAAGTTGCTGAATAACGTGTCTAGTGCAATCCCTTTTGTGAAACATAATGTCCACGTCTGGTTGTGTTTGTGCATGGGAAAAGGATAGACATCAAACTGTTAAAAGCAGTTACTTCTGGGGAGTAGAAATAGAGAAGCAGAGGTGGGGGAGCATTTTCCTGTGAATACCCCTGTATTGTTTAGATTTTCAGAAAAATCAGACACTGCTTGTGAAATTAAAAAAAATTAAAATGGTTTTAACTAAAGGGGACAGAGCATGAAGGCTTCCCCCATCCCAGGGGGTCTATCATCAACTTGCTTAAACCCTTCTCAGCCTCAGTTTCCTCAAAATGGGAAACCTCCCAGGAGTGTTGGAAAAATGCAACACGTGCGGCTACGTGGCCAACACCCAACTAGCAGGAAGTCGGTCCTGCCCTGGCCTCTTTGTTTGGGTGCCCAGAGCCGCCAAGTCAAGTCAGAGGATGTTTTCTCGAAATGACACCCACCTCATAATGGTGTTGTGAGGATTAAATGAAATCAAAGCTATATAAAGTGCCTGGATCTTAAGTACTCAGAAGAGGTACCTGTGTTAGTGCCTTTACACCACCATCCCCAGCATAGATCCCGGTGAAAGGCACGTGACAAGCACCACCGAAGTGTGGGGTAGTTTTTTTTTCTAATCCAAACGAAACTAATTCTAATGCCTGTTGCTGCCTTTCTCAAATATACGTGATCTCCAGACAGTTAAGGGGTTCTCCCTGGGTAACATAGCATGATGGGAGGACAGATGGTAAAAGGCAGAAGACCTCTCTCCATACTTGCCCTGCAACCTTATAACGCCTTTCACAGATGGTGCAGGTTCTACGTGGGTGAAATTGGATGGCAGTCTCATCCCCTTGATGCTGCAGGGCTGTTGTGAACACAAATGAGAGAGGAGTGTTATATAAACTTTAAAGCCTTGTCCACATGGAACACTCTCGTTATCACCGTCTTCCCTTTCATTTGACCTAAAACTGTAAGAAGTATCTGTTTCCCACACCTAACCAGTCCTGGCTGCAGGTCCCTGTTAGTAAGTCATGACTGCCAGTGTTTTTGAAATTGAATAGAAAACAGTAGAAGGTATTAGAATACACCCAACATAGTCAGGGTGAGTAGTATTTTGTTCACTTTGTGGGGTTTGTTTTTTTGTTTGAATTATACAAGTTACAGGTGCACAGTATAGTGATTCACGGTTTTTAAAGGTTATACTCCATTTATAGTTCTTATAAAATATTCGCTATATTCTTGTACAGTGTAAACTTGTCGCTTATTTTGTACCTAATAGTTTGTAGCTCTAATCCCTTCCTCCTGTATTTGTCCGCTTCGTTTTTATATGCAAGTCCACACACACACACACACACACACACACACACACACACACACACACACACAGGACTGCCATGTGGAATGTATTTCTTACTGTGAGACTGGCTCAAAATGTCCAAAAACCAAACCAGTGGGTGAGCCCCTTGCGGTCACCTGTAGGGCTGCTCGGTCACCTCTCCACCAGCTTTAGAGTGTCACCTTCCCCAGAGGATGAAGGGGCTTTGCCCAGACGAGGGGTGGGCAGCGCGGGTGGGGTGCGGGTGGATAGAGTGGGAGGGGCCCGCAGGCCAGCCTCGCAGTCTCCTCAGCCCCCCCCATCCCTTGCATCGTCCCCCCACCTCCAGGCTTCACCCCACACCCCTCCCGCTTCCTCTCCTCCCCTCCCCACGCTCTTGCCACACAAGGGGCTTCTCTGTGAAGAGACCCAAGTGTTTCCTCCAACCCTCTCCTCCTCTGGCTTCGTGGGGTACAGGGGCCAGGGCAGGAACAGGCCGCCACCCAGCAGAGCTGGAAGAAGTGGAGAGAAAGGAGAATGTCAGTGGGACTGTTTCACTGAACAAGTACTTAGCGAGCGTCTCCTGTGCGCTAAGCCCTGGGGACACTGCGGTAATCCAAACAGATCCCACCCTCCGGGAGCACACGGGCTGGTTGGGGGACAGACCTTAGACACATGATCATCAATGTAACATTGCAGACGGAAGGAAAAATGGAGCTCCGAGCCCATGTGATGGAGGCCTAACCTCATCTTAAAAGGATCAGGTGGGCTTCTCTGCAGAAGGTACTTTCCAGCTGGTTCCCGAAAGAGGGAGGGGTTACCGGTGAAGTCTGGGGAGGCTGGAGGGTGGCAGGGAGTCGCCTTCCTGGAGAAGAGAATGGCTCCCCCGAGGGCTCGGAGGCCTGGAAAGGACAGATGCTTGGGGGGCACTGTGCACCCGGACCCCTGGCCGGGCTCTTGGGGCCCCGGTGTGAACAAGAGTGGGAGTGGGACGCAGAGTTCCAGGCATCTGGGGGCCTGGAAGTTCCTTTTCATGTTTTCTGCAAAACGGATTCGTAAGGATGGCGGCGTGGCTTCTCGCACTTGTAGCCTTGACCCTCACGCAGCTGTTTTGAAAATACTGTGCCTTTTCAGCAGCGTGTGCTGCTAGCTGGCGTCCGCCCTGACCGGCAGTGACAGACACAGTCTGGGAGAGGCTGTCAGAGGCCTCTCCAGACAGACAGCAAATACAGTCTGATGTGTTCACCAGCCCCCTGCTGGCCGGGGTGCTCGCACGGGGCAGCCTCTAACGACCTGACACCCGGCTTCATGCGGGCCGCTCTGTGTGACAGCGTGGCCGTGGACACTGGGCTCTAAGAACGGATGAGTGACAGGAGGGAGGTGGGTGGCTAAGAAATAGCATTCCCAGTGGGAGGGACCCCCCTATGGAGCCGAGTCAGTGGCGCTGAACCACACATCCAGGGACCAACCTTTAATCAGCACCACTGTGTGCCCCAGACCTGCCAACGGCCTCTAGTGCCCCGTCTCCTAATCAGCAGCCCTTTGCAGGAGGCAATCTTTTTTTTTTTTTTTTTTTTTACTTATTGGCTGTGTTAGGTCTCCGTTGCTGCACGTGAGCTTTCTCTAGTTGCAGCGAGCGGGGGCTACTCTTCATTGCAGTGTGCGGGCTTCTCATTGCGGTGGCTTCTCTTGTTGCGGAGCACGGGCTCTAGGCACGCGGGCTCAGTAGTTGTGGCACGCGGGCTAGGAGTTGTGGCACAAGGGCTTTGTAGTTGTGGCTCAGGGGCTCTAGAGCGCAGGCTCAGTAGTTGTGGCACACGGGCTTAGTTGCTCTGCAGCATGTGGGATCTTCCCGGACCAGGGCTCGAACCCGCGTCCCCTGCGTTGGCAGGCAGATTCTTAACCACGGCACCACCAGGGAAGCCCGCAAGAGACATTCTTATCTCCGCTTGGCAGATGCGGCAACTGAGGCTTAAAGAACCTAAGGGGCTTGCCCAAGGCCACGTGTTCATTCATTAGCAAATATGAAAACATCAACCATGTGCCAGGTCCTCAGAAGACAGTGAAAGAAAGGGGTCTTTGCCCTCGTCAACCTTAGTCTAGTGGGAGCCAAGAAGCAATGTAAATATACCAGCCTTACTGAGATAAAATTCACATACCACGTCATTCACCCACTGAAGGGTACCATCCAGCAGGTTTTATTATAGTCCAGAGTTGTGCAACCCTCAACACAATTGTCCAGCATCTTCCATCACCCCACAAAGAAACCCCATGCCCATTTGCAGTCGCTTCCCAATTCCCCCCCTCCCCCAGGCCTTCAGCCCCCTAGGCTCTTGACAGCTACGAGTCTGCTTTCCATCGCTATAGATTTGCCCATCCTGGACATTTCATACAAATGGAGTCATACAGTATGTGGTCTTTTGTGACTGGTTTATTTCACTTAGAATCATGTTTTCAGGGCCTGTACTTGTAGCATGTGTCACCCCTTCATGCCTTCTTTTGCCAAGTAAGACCCCGTCGTAGGGATAGACTGTATTTTGCTTATCAGGCATCGGTTGACGGACATTTCCACCGTTGATGGTTATGAATAGTGCTGCTGTGAACATTCACGTACGAATGTCTGCACAGCAGAAACCTAGATTGGAACCCAGTTCTGCCCATCCCCAAAGCCTGACTACTATGTTCCCCGGTAGCCTCCGTGCCCCCGCCCTGCACACACACACAAAGATCATGCCTTTAGGAGCCTGTCTGCCTTGGAGCTAGGTGTGTTTTGAGGGAAAGAATTCATCCTCAGGTACCACGGCCTTAGCTGAGCCCGGAAGACCTATCAGCAGGTGTTAGACTCCCAGGAATCAGGCGGCTGAGGAAGTTCTCCAGCAGTTGTGTTGTTCTCATCCTGCCCCTCATGATGGGAACAGGCAGAGAGCAAAGGCTGAGGTGCTGTGTCCTGAGCAAGCCTGAGCTCAGGGGATTGAGGGGACTAACTGAGAAGTCGGGGCAGCATCTGCAGTGGAGCCTGAACGTGGTGGCCCTTCCGGCTTGCACTTGCTCACGGACCACAGAGCACGTGCTTAAAGTCACTCGTGGCTCTTTCCTGAGCCAGTCACCTCCTTACCTGGTTCACTCTTACGACAAAAGAAAAGTTTTGACACTATGAACGATTGATAGGAAGGAAGGATAGGTGCATAGAGCCCACCAAGCGCCACCAAGTCCATGGGTGAATCCATCCTCTGTAACTATGGCCTTAGTGAGCTCACCTGGCTCCCGGGGCAAGCCTTTCCTAATCTCCACCCCACACCCCCCACTCTATCCTCTATGGTCCTTTCTGTTTCCCATTCACAGAACTTAGCTACTGTTGCATCTCTGCCTGTCCTCTTATCTGCCACCTCCTTGAACCCAGGGAGAAAAGATTGCTTGTTGTCACAGTCAAAGCACTTAACACAGTCCTTGATGCCTTGGAGGTGTTCAGGGAAGGCTGTGGAAGGAAGGAGGCAAGCCAGCAAGGAGCACTGGAGAGTGCCTGCTCTCACCCTGCTGTCTGATCCTGGCAGCCGGCTCTCTGCCAGGCTGCCCTGGCCAAGATGGCAGCATCTGCTAAGCCAGAGGAACAGAAGGGCACTCAAGGCGCTTTGGTCCCACCAGCCAGGTCGCCGTAACCACCAATGGTAAAGTGGAGAGAGAATGGGGCAGAGTGGGCAGCAGCTGGAGCAGATAGCATTTGTCTACGACTGACAGGCACAAGGGCCCCACTGGTTATTTCTCAGCCACGCCTGCGGGCCCCGGTTCAGCCCTGGCCTACTTTCAAGCTCATTATATGCTGCTGCCGGAGCAAAGTGCCCACCCTGTCTCTGGTTCACCTGCCCTTTCAGGCCCATCACTTGGCATTTTACCGCTTCCAAGATCCACCACTTATCAAAACCCCAGCTAATTAAAACTTGCAACCAATTTCCTTTCTTGCAGTGGCAGACCTCTACTCCCTGATACAGGTCAATTCAGATACTTCAGGCAGCTCCTGGAGAAGTGTTTTTCTCCCTATTGTGTTGTTACCCAAGGTTTTTCATCTCTCTTGGATTTTTCTGATGTTCAGAGTCTGCAGTTCAGTTATTCCCAGGGAAGCTGCTTTGGGGAGGCATATCTCTGTCTTTATGATGATTCCTACAGCAGATATTTTAATGTTATTCCCAAAGGGGAGCATCTTGCTTTCTTCTTTGCTTTCCCTAAACCTAACTCTGGGCTGGGTCTGTCATAACCGGTTCCTTGCAGCCATGACTGCGCATCTTCCGGGCACCCTCTCCCCCTACTTCCTGCTGACTCTCCGGGATGCTGCTTCTTCACCTTTCTTGGAACAGCTGTTGGCATCTCAGAACCCTGGAGGGCTGGAGCTGAATTCGAGAGCTCACCCCGTTAAATCCCCAGGTAGTGAAATGACACCTGTTAGGAATGGGACCAGGCGGAGCATTCAGGTCTTCCAACTCCCCTTCAGAGGCTCTCTCCACGTGGATGCCTTCCCAGAGTTGCAACGGATAACCAAGAGCCCAGCACCCTGAACACAGTTGAGTCACGCTGTGAGGGTGCATGCCCCCGAACTCAGCCTTCTTCCCACTTCACCTTGCCTCCCGTGGCCTCTCCCACCATCACGGCGATTCACATCTGGAAAGGACAACGTGTTCTCTTCAGTCTCGTAGGTTTCCCCAAGTCCTCCTTCTAGATTGCTCATGGAAAATAGAAGATGACTTGGCGAGAAATTTGTCACGAGTCCTGTACTGATCATGTGGCGATTTCATTTGGAAAATTATCCATCTCTTTCTGCCTTTGCTTCCTTGGCTTTGTGCTCTGAGAAGACATTCCCTCTTCCAGTTATGGGTGGTTAACGAGACCCCGTGCAAGCCTCGGGTTCTAGCAGGGTTGCAGAATTTCTCGGGAGAGCAAAGAGGAGCAGAAAAGGCTCCGTTCGTGTGCCACCTAAAGTAGACTCATTCTTCTCTCCGTTCTGACGGAGCCTCATTTTCGATGGCCTTGGGAGAGGGTTCGTTTGTGATAGCAGGTCCTTCTCCCCACTGTACAGTGGCCTGGGGGCCGACGAAAGTGATAAATACTGTGTCCGGCAAGGAAAGGAGGTGATGGATGTTGAAGTCTCCAGCTCTCCTAAATGCAGCTTTCAAGCCGGGGGCTTTGGTGGTTTACCTGCCTCTCCTCCTCTACCTCCTGCAGCCCATGGGATATTCAGCTGACCAACCAGCACGCTCTGGTACCCAGGGCCATAGCGTGCCCAAGCCCGGGTTCTGGTGGGGAAGGACAGTCAGGCCTCTTGCCTTGGTGGGTTTCAAACTGCCTGCCTTGAAGTGCAAATGGCAGGTGCTGGCTCCTCTGTGCCTTTCAGAGCCTCCGCCTGGCTCTTTTATGAGATTACAGGTGCTTTCATCTCAGCTTTGGCCCCGTTTTCCTCCTTCTCAGCAAGGCTCCAAAGATAGACAACGAGGCGAGAACAAGGAGAGGAGGCTCATGCGCGGCCGCGGCCCCGCTGGGCAGGGTTACCTGGCCTGCGCATCCTCCTGCCGCGTCCCTTTGAGCCGCGGAGGCTGAGAAGGGAGCACCGGGGACCAGGTTAAGAGGGGTCCTTCCCCCTTGGCGCCTGAAGGAAGTTGCATTGCATCCTGGGAAGGCTCTAATCATCCCCTTTGCTTTGTGCTCTTCACTTCAATCCAGTGCAGAGGGGCTCCGTTGCCTTTCTTTTTCTTTTCTTTTAAACCTACAGGTACTTTTTTGAGGCTTGGGGCTGAGAACACAACCTGTCTCTTACGCTTTTGCTTTATGTACGCACGTGCGCACACACCCTTCTTCTTTGCTGTATTTGCTCATAATCTTGCTTGTCAGGTTTCCTTTCCTTTAACAGTCCAACCAGGGTTTCCTTCCCATTTTGCTCTCAATAAAACGAAGAGGAGCTTCTACCCTCCCCCCAATCCTGATTTCTTCCTTGCATCCATCCATCCTCTCATTTAACTCTTTCTCATGGAGCGTTCCCTCTGGGCTAGCTGCTGTCCTTAGGAACAGGAAATGCAACAAAGACCAAGGCAGAGTCCTGCTGATCATGTTCACACCCCTGATCTGCCTTCCCCACTTCCAGCCCCTCCAGCGTCCCCTCCCAGGGCTCGTCACCTGACCCCCATCCACCCAAACCCCCACCATTCCCGGCCCCAGCCTTCCTTTCGTGCCTCTGAACTTTGGCTCATGCATCTTCCCTGGTCCAGGATGCCCTTCCTCTTCCAGGTCCCCACCCACACCTTCACCTGGCTCCACCCTGGTCTCTATGAAGCTTTCCAGCA